>NC_053433.1:99491057-100091057 GCF_007990345.1 Gossypium hirsutum | reverse complement strand
CTATTTCGATTTTTGTTCTCCCCTCTCTACTCTCTGACAACCGTATTTCCCTTGATACCTTTGTGACTTAATACTTTTCTTTCTTCCTCTAAAGATTTATTCATTCTTGGTGAACCGATTCTCTTCTTCCTCTTTTCCTTTCAAATTGGTTTTTCATTGATCTATTGCCCCTCTTTCTCTGGCTTCTCCAATCGGTTGTGCTTGGCCGAATACCATTCTTTCTTTTCCCTCTATGCCGACTCTTCTCTCTTCTTCTCTATCGACTTTGGTGGTAATACAACTATTCGATTAGGCTCTTTCTCTTCCTTTCTCCCACTTTATCTTTTATAGTCTTGCACCTAACTCTACTGTGCTGCCGTTTTGTGATAAGGGTACAATTGTTTCGTTTGCCTCCAACATACTGTGTACTTTCGGCTCTTCTATGGGGATAGGCTGATTGTTCTTTACCTTTAACCTTGACCCTACGTTTTCAGTAAATGATTATTCTTTTAGTTCAAACTAATCTTTTGTCTAATGGTTGAAAAGGCTCGATTGTAATACAGGCAATCCTTAAGGCCTACGGATTAGGTTCTTGTAGCGAAGTAGGTGGGCAAGCTTCAATTGACCGATCTAGTTAGTGAAAGGTAATCTTATGATTAAGGCTTTGATTAAGGCTCATTTCAACTTGGTTGTTAGGCTGCTAACTGAAGCTTTTGTTGAAATAGGTTGGAGTGCTCGTGGTCTGGTTGCATTTTCGCAATCAGGTGTGTAACCACATTGTCATTATCGCAAATCGGAAAAAGCCAACAATTGTGGCATTAGTGCTACACGGGTGTACGCTCACTCGTGTGATAAACCGAACACAAAAACGCGGGCATTTGATCATAGAGGCCACCACGAGCAATTTCGTGGGCTTAGGCCGTTTTGGGCCATGTTGGGCTGAAATGGGTCGTGTGGGCCCCACGGGCTTGTGGGCCACACACGGGTAAACCACACGGATGTGTAGTGATTATTGGGCCAGGCTGTGTAGTCCACACGACCAAGGCCATTTTTGGGTTTCGTGGGCCACACATGCGTGTGGGCCTACATGGGCCGCATTACGGGCCTTGGGCCCATTTTCACTGATTGACTGTTAAGGTCGCACAGGTCACTTGAGACGAATGTGGACCTACTATTAGGTCGGTAAGTATACCTAGACCCTAATCTGATGAAATGACTATTTTGCCCCTGTGAGGTAAAATGACGGATATGCCCCATATGTTATGTATGATTGTATTGAGCATGCCATTTTATTTATGTTGCATACATGTAGGATATTATGATGTGATGCATAGGGTTGGGTTATTATGATTGTAGGAAGTGTACTATTCTGGCAGCTCTACTGCAATTTTTGTTTAGTGCCACCACCGATGCTATTTTTGGTGTGTAGGGATGGGTGAGTTGATTTTATCCCCACATGGTGTGTAGGGCTGGATAGAGTGGTGTATAGAGGCTAGTTGGGTAGGATTTCTGTTTGCATATCTATACTGCGACTGCTACTGAATTGGGCTAAGGCCCACACTGATTCTGATACTATAATGGGCTAAGGCCTATCTGATATTAAACTGTTACTGAAGCGGGCTTAAGCCCATACTATAAATGCCTACTGTATGACTGACTGTTGTTAGGGGATTACACACTGAGTTTTCATAAACTTACCCTTCTGTTTTCTGCGCAAGTAATCCTTAGGCAGGTTGGTGCTACGAAGGACTCAAAGGTGGCCACACAACTACATGGACTTTTTATTAAATTTTACTTTATAATTTAATTTAGGTATTTAGTTATGTAATAAGGCCTTTTAAATTTTTAACTTTTAATTTGGGATTTGTTTATTATGATTCATATCTGTTAGTAGTAGGACACGAGTTTTCAAAATGATAAATACTTTTCAAAACACCACAAGTATGCATCCTATTTCAAAAAGCTTCCGCAAACAAACAACGATTTAAAAAGATAACTACGATTTAATTGATTAAACAATTTGCTAAAACAACTTGGGTTTTAACACTAAACAAGACGACCTAAATACTAGCTAAGATTACAAAGAAGGTTAATACAAAATGGGGTTTTTTCAAGCGAAATTTTATTTTGTGAAAAACACTTTCATGTGATACCACCAGATTCGGCCGTAACGTCTACGCCGGGTTTGGAGTGTTACAGTGTAAGACTATAAGAGTTGTATGAACATTAAAGCTTTAAGTACAAGTTCTGCATGAAGTTATCCGTGATTGAGACGATAAGTAAATTGTATGTATAAGAGTTGTAATAGTAAATTTATGTTTCTAAGCAGTAGTTACTTCTGATTTGAAAGGAATGTCTAAGTCTGGAGCTTAGAACTGCAATAGGTGAGTTAAGGTGAGTCACTATCTTGACTCTTTTATGTGAATTGTTCAAATAATAAGTATATTTATATGCATATTCAGAGATGGGATAATCATGTCTATGGAAAATGATAAGGGTATGGGTATAGTAAGGATGAGAGATACTCTGTAATAATATACATAACGTTCTGTTAAAGGTAAAATTCTAGTATACGAGGTGTATGAGTTTGTAAGAAGGTGATTATCTGGGTAAGTAAATGCCTAGTTAACATTCTATTGTGAAGCCTTTGGTAGGGCAGCCATATTGCTAACCAGATTAGCATATCATAGATTTAAATCTAGCGTAAGGCCATGAGGTAGAGGCCTATGGTAGCTTGGTATGATTTGGAAACTCTTATGGTGTAGCCTCTAGTAAGATGAAGACTAGATTGGAAGAACATGACACATGAATGTATCTAAGACCATGTGGTTAAGACCCATGGCATGATATGTCTGTTTGAATATTCATGGTGTATGTATTGAAATGGAAGTTCACGGTACATGAATCTCTATATAAGTCCATAAGGTAGAAACCCATGATACATTCTGTGAAGTCCGTCGGGACAGTGTAACGCCCCGAATTTGGGCTTAGAAGGAATAGGCCTTGAGTGTGGGAATGCATGAAAGTTTAGGTGTGCGAGAAATATCACAAATTATGTGTAGCTTTAGGGGATAAGTATTTGGGCATATTTAGGAGTGCTTGAGAAGCCTGGGTTCAAGTCTGGGTGTTTGCAAAATTTTAATTTTTGGGCTCTTAAGTGAACCTGGATGTTAGCTTATAGGACTTATAATAATTAATGTTTGTTTTATAACACAAAGAAAGAAGGAATCTAGTGACAAGGTGGTGCTACATATGTGGCAAGGAGTCTGAGGTTCGAGGCATGGTGTGTGCAATTGTATGTTTATTTTGCTGCTTGAGCTGGGGAGGTGTTAGAACTGGACTGGAACTTTGTGGTTGAATTGGTTATAAAAATTTGAATTGAATTTGAATGGGGAGTTGGAGTAAATCAAGGAGAAAATTTGGTGGAGTTTTTGAAGGATTTTGAAATGGGAAAAGTTGGAGCCGATTTGGGGAGTTTGTTTAGGCAAATTCGGCTAAGGGTCCATTATGGTGCATTTTTCGGCAATTTGGGAGTGTTGGGGTATCGAATTAGTATAGGTCATTAAGTAGTTTTCCATTTTGTTTCGGGAGCATTTCTTTTGGAGTGTTGTCATTCTTGTTATTGTGTGTTTTACGTTTTGACCATTTGGGTCTTTCTCCTTCTCTGGTTATTAATCTTCAAATTTCCATTGGTCACTTTGCCCGAAACCCAAGTCATAAGGTGCCGATTTCTTCCTATTGGTTTTCTTTATTCTCTTCTCCCTGTTTCCTATTCTTCTTAATGTGAGCCGAATTCAACCTCTCTTTCTTTTCCTTCATTCTTTTTTCCCCTTTTCTATCGATCAAACTTTTCGACCTACAGGCGTTCTGACGAATCAGTATTACTGAGGAGTGAAGGGCATAGAACGTTCTGGAAGCATCGAAACTCGGTCTTCCAATATTGGGTTAAGGTAATTCTGATACCTTGTTGGTTTGGGTATAGGCCGCTTACTTTTAGTTCTTTAAGTATTGTCTTTATAGGTTTTAGGCTATTTCTTAACGGGTTCTATCTATTAATCTCTTATGTGTGCAATTAAGTGTCAGGGTACGTGTGATCGGCTTTAACCAATCTAGGTGCAGTTAGCCACACTTCTTCCGGTCAAGGCTTTAGGTGTGAGCAGTTCCCTCGACTTCACGAAGAGGTGTGTAACTGTATGCCTTATTTTGATAATCGGTTGAAAAGTTGAAAATGTGTGTGTTGTTTACTTTGCTATTACTGTAGATCGGTAAAATGCTAAAAAGTTGAAAATATGGCGTATGATGCCACACGAGCGTGCGATCACGCGTGTGGTGAACCGAACTCACCGAACATGGTCTTACGACGATGAAGGCCATCATGAGCGAATTCGTGGGCTTAGGCCGTAATGGGCCACGAAATGGGCAGAATAGGCCCAATGGGCACGTGGGCCCACTTGTGTCAAATCAGCTACTAGGTGGAATATGGTTGGGCTTGTCATGTTGCGTACATGGCATAAGTCGTTATGGGCCATGTTGGGCCGGACTGGGCCATGTGGGCCCACACGGATAAAATATATGTTATGTGGTAAGTTTTGGCCTAGGCTACGTCGTTCGTACAACCATGAATAGTTCTGGGTTAAATTGGGCTATAAGGGCCCAATGGGCCCGTGTGCCCGCGTGGGTAAATTTCGCTGTTAAGCGGGAAGTAGATAGACTTGTCATGTCGCACACATGACTTAGGTTGTTTTGGGCCTCGATGGGCTGAAATGGGCTGTATGGGGTCGTGGGCCCACATGGATAAATTTTGCGGTAAGTGACTATTAATGAACCGGGCTATGGCGTACACATAGCTGTATCTAAATTTAGGCTAAATGGGTTACTCGAGCGTGTGGGCCCACTTGGGCTGAGAATAGGCCTTAGGCCCATTTACACCGTTATGTCTGTTTAGGTTACTTAAGTCGCTTGAGGCGAAGGAGGACCATTTGGTAGGTTGTTAAGACCTTCATTTGTAAAATTACAGAAATACCCCCAGTTTGTAAAATTATCGAAATACCCCTGATTTGTAAAAGTATCGAAATACCTTACCCTTATAGTGTAAAATTACTGAAATACTCCAGTTTGTAAAATTACCGAAATACCCCAATTTGTAAAATTACCAAAATACCCTCAATTTTTAAAATTATTGAAATACCCCCGATTTGTAAAATTACTAAAATACCCCCGATTTGTAAAATTACCAAAATACACTCAGTTTGTAAAATTACTGAAATACCCTTGTAGTGTAAAATTACCGAAATACCCCCAATTTATAAATTTACTAAAATACCTCGGTTTGTAAAATTATCGAAATACCCCTAATTTGTAAAATTACCGAAATACCCTTGTAGTGTAAAATTATCGAAATACCCCTGTAGGGTAAAATGACTGTTTTGCCTTTGTGGGTAAATGACTGACTTGGACTATGAATTTGACTGATTTGACTATGATTGTATGACTGTGTTTTAACTGACTTGGCGGTGGTTGTACGACTGATATGCTTTAATATATGTTTAAATGATTGTTACTGAGCATGGCTATTTTACATATAGGTGTGATGATTGAGCATGACATACACGACATATTGTATGGGGTTGGGACATTGATACGGAGGAAGTTCTGATAGGATCGCACAGGTCGCACAAGACGACTATGGATCCAGTATTGATTTGTTAAAGTTGCACAGGTCACACAAAATGACTGTGGCCCGATAGACGGCTTAGTGCTACTTAATCTGGTTATGCCTCTATGCCAACCTAAATATGGCTCTATGCTATGTTGATTATGGCTTTGTGCAAATCATATTTACCAGTGGCTATGTGCCTATCATATTTATTGATGACTCTGTGTCGATCATATTTGTTAATGGTTGTGTACCGATTATATTACCGTCGCTGATGGCTATGTGCCGAATTTATTATAGTTATCGATGGCTTTGTGCCAATTATAATACCGCTACTGAAGGCTTAAAGCTGTATATATACTAGCAGCTTTGCTGTGATTTCGGTTAGTGCTGAAACCGGTGCTAACATTGTAAGTGTAGGGATGGCGTAGGTGAGTTATTCCCCACAGGTAGTGCAGGGTTGGACGGAAGCAAGTTCAAGGTTGGATGGGATAGCATGCATCCATGCATTGACACATTCTGTTTTGTTACTGAGATGGGCTAGGCCCAATTGATTTTGTTATGGGCTGTGACCGAAATGATATTGTAATGGGCTTTGGCCCACTTATGCTCTGAACTGGACTGTACTGTTACTATTATAAGGCTTTGGCCCAGATTGTTTCTTTTTCTGTATACTGATTGTTACTCTAGTAAGGGGATTACACACTGAGTTTTCATAAACTCACCCCGTTTATTAACCGTGCAGGTAATCCCCAGCGATAGGTGGATCGATGCTGGGAGGACTTAGAGGTGGCCATACTACGAACAACTTTAAATTTTCGTATTACCTTTACATTACTTAAATTACTTTCTCTTTGTGTTTTTGATGTAATAAGGCCTTTTCTCTAACTTTCTAGCTTTTAATTTTGGGATTTTTAACTATTATGATTTATTTCTGTTAAAGGTAGATCGCGCTTTTCCAAAATGATGTCTGTTTTCAAAATATCACATTTCCGCAACATTGTTGAAATGCTTCTGCAACAAACATGTTTTTTAAAGTAAGGCGGGTTTAAAATGGTTAACAAATAACTAAGTTGACTTTAGAATTAAACAAAGGGACTTTTATCTTTCAAGCGAGATTTCTTAATAAGACAAAGTTTTTCAAAAAAGTTTTTTAATGTGACACGCCATATTCGGCCATAACGTCTAGGCCGAGTTTGGGGTGTTACAGACAGTAAACACGAGATTTTGTATGATGCCTTTATGGCGTATTCTGTGTGGTCCTTATGGCGTGGTCTATCATGTATAGTAAGCTATGTATATCTATCTTTATGGTAAGATATGGATAAATTTTGTTAGTTCTGTAATAAGGTTTGCTGAGATAAGGTATTGATATGCTCAGGTTTATGAGCTGAGTAAGATTTGTGAAATAATTGAATAAATTTTTGGAAAGAACTATATAGTTGTATGATAATGAAGGTATCTACCACAATGATCTGACAATGTTAGATATGGTTATATTTGTAGTTATGTGTGACATAAGAAATTGTCAATGTGAGATTGTCTGTGTTATGAAATGATTGAATCAAAGTTACTTGGAATCTGTCATATTTAGGTTATGTTTGGATTGTAGCAATCCTTTCTAAAATCGTATGAAGTCTAAGTTATGGGTATTCTAAGTATATATGTTTTTGAAAATAATTAATGTGGAATTTTTCTAATTGGTTTATGTGCATTACAAGTGTGGGTTGTATGATATTGAATTAAGAAATGGCTTGGTTAATAAATTGGTGGTAAATAGTTCTATATAAGTATTCACCAGATACGATGTATCTGCCATAATCTATGTATGTGATCATTTGTTTTGACCAAAGTGCAAATATTAGGATATGTTATGTATGAAATGGATTCTGAAGGTATGATCTTTTGAGAAGTATATATGAAATAAAGGTATTTACAAAACGTCTGGAAAGATCTTTAGTTATTTAGATAAAGAAGATACGGGTATGATAAGGGTACGACAGTTGGCATGTAAGTGTCTGCTTAAACTGTAGAAAAATATGCTCGAAATAAAGTTCATACAAGAAAATAAAGTATCCTCCAAGGTAATTTCGTGATAAGGTTTATTAAGATCCCTTAAACTTATCGTGTTCATTGTTGTTTCAGGTATTCGACACGAGTTGCGGTAAGAGAGATGATACCAGGAGTATGCCAACGTAGTGGCGAAGAGGGCTATTATGCATATAGTGGAAATATGGTGTAGTCTAGGATTGTGCCTTCTATGACTGTCTTTAATAAACTTCTATATTGTAAATATCTGTATCAAGTCTATTGTAACAAGTTATTTTATAATACTTCTTTGGCTATCAAATGATAAAATTTTTAGTTAAAGTGTTAAATAAAATAATTAAAGAAATGTGAAATTGTTAACTGTTTGTTAGATTATTCATGAGTGCATGTGTAAAACCTGTAATTCAGACCTAGTGAATCAGGTCAGGTTGAGGGCGTTACACCGGTTTGCAATATAACTTCCCCAATACAGGCATCACAGATGAAGATTTATTCAACATTCACTTACCCAATTTTGTTTGCATTCCTAACTAATTCATACTTTCCATATAAGACATTACTTGCATACTTATCACCAATATTCTATTTCTACATTACACATGCAAGAGTCGGGATAGAGACTCATCTGATACTCACCCACAAAAGATCAAAACTCTAGACTTAGATATCCTTTTCGAACCAGCAACAATAACTGCTTAAAGAACACAAGATCACCATAAAAACTCATTCAATACGAATTACTATCATCTCAATAACTAATAACCCCTACGCAAAGCCTTGTACTTACAACTTACTATTCATATATCTTTTACATACTTACACTTTCAGAACCTAGCATGCATTGCTATAATACTTACCCGGAGATGGAATGACCACTGATTAAACTAAGAACCTTTGCTTCCAGCTTAATGAGGAAGAGATACAATTGGATTTAAGAATAAAAAATAGAGAGTAACATTTTGGAGAAAGTAGAATCTTATTTCAGAACCCTTCTCACACATATATATAACCCAACCTCGCTTAGTGGAACTGAACAAGTGTCATTTAATTTTGAATTTTTCTTTCTTAATGGCCTATAGATTCTAAGAGAAACATTAATGAGAAACCTTCATTATAAAGGTTAGACCAGTCAATCTAGTTGGTTCCTAACCAGGTTACTTTATAACCTAAGCAACACAATACTAAGAAATGCAACGTGTACTTTGCATTCAGTTATAATTCATACCATAATTACCATATCGCTTAACAAAATCTTTCTTTTTAAATAGCAGGATCATCTGAAATGGATTTTTCACTTACTTACACGACGATCACTATGCGCCCACACATATTGCCAAAATAAGCAATTGGGCGAATTACACTTCTCCAAACAAATTATTTATTACTACACACCTTAACCTTGAATCTGCCAAACTTGGGGTGTGGCAACAACTATCATAAATGCAAAGTGTTTTTAGGGAAAAGCAACCATTGTGAAGAGTATTCGAAACTTTGTAGGTGGCAAGATGCTATTGGTTCCCAAAGTTATGCATTTAAGAAGGACCATTGAAAAACCTATAAATTTAGAACTTTATCTTCCTTGAAACCACATTGTCATTTTAGAGTTCTTATTTTTTTGCTACTTAGAACTTTTTCTTAATACATGCAGTTTAAGATTTGCTTTATTTCATCATTGTTTTTGTGGTGTCATAGGAAAAATGGTTAGACTTGTCAAGAGAGGAGGAAAAACTGGTAGGTCTTCGTCACAAAATGATGAAGGTAGGTCCTCTACCATTAACAATAAAGCGGCAACTACTAATCCCAGGAGAAATCCAATGACTAGGAGTAATAAAGAGCAAATCCTTGAACACTTAAGGGATGTAGATGAATCGATGGCAATTGGTGAATGTAGGTGCACTACAATAGAAAAGGAAATGCAGAGGATACTATGGTGTAGGGGCCTCCTAACGAGGCATCCCAAGTATTATAGTGGAGGAAGGCCAAGATTCTACCTGTTGTTATACCTGTTAGAGGTAGGGTTCCATTTGCTACCTCATCAATTTGTTATGGACTTACTGGATTCTTATTGCTCAGCACTTGGGCAGCTAGTAGGGAGCTTGTGGTGGTTGATAATTGGGTGCATTTTCAAATGTGGTTAGAGAGTATATGGTCTAAAATGGTGATATTTTAGTATATGTATATCTTTCAAGATAAAGTAGACCACTAAGGGCTATACTTCGTGGTTCAAATGGAAGAAATGGAGCAACTTATTTACAAAGGGGTGGTGAAGTTGAAATCAGATCCTAAGAAGTATATTTTAGTGGAGATGAAGCAGGGAGGGTCCTTTGAGTTCCCCATTGAATGTAAAAGACCTATGCCCTCTCATTATCTCCATCGTTCGAAGATGGAGAATTTTTAAGATGGGGTTGATATTCATGATCTCTTCAACCATAATAGGATCTTGATCATTCCCTAGGACATTTTTCTTCGAATGGTGTTTTTCTATTAACTTCGTGATAAGAGGGCGAAGGGATACACCCTTCAGACCTAGTAGATGGCTTGAGGGATATTAGGCACTGGAAGTGATGTGAGCATTCTTGGCCTTATGAATCCAGGGATGCTATTATATCTTTAAGTATTACGACCAAAACCATGGAATTCCATCTTATATTATGCAGGGCTCCTGAATCGTAGATGGCAAGTACCTCCCAGGTCCCCATATATGGTACCCATGCTAAAAAGTTAGACTTATAAGTGCCTTTTTCTTCTCTTGTTGCCAGTGTTTCTTTATACGAGTATGATGCAATAACTGCTAGGACTTCGATGAGTATGTAGTGCTTAACCACTTTCTGGTGGCTTGCGTTATTACATGCCTTTTTATTTTGACAGATCTTTTCTCGAATAATAGGTAAATATAGATGGGGGAGAAAACACTCCAAGTTTAAAAGTCCAGTTGAGGAATTTTATAAGCACAAGGAAAGGTGGAAGGTGGAAAGCTTGAATGGTAGGTGCATGCAATGAAATTTTGGAGGGATTTCTATCTGGGAGCCATTTATCAATTCCACATGGAAAGAACCTCTGCAAGAAGGGTCTGAAGGTGTAGTTCCCTTCACTCCTATTTCTCGAACAACACCTCATTCTAGAACTACAAGTTCTCTTACAAAAGCTTAGGATGTTCTTTTGAAGAAGTTCCTATCATCATCCTTCCAAATGAAGGATATCCATTTGGTGAGTAGAATTTAGCGTTAGTTCTTTGGGAAGGTACTATTCAAGGGGAAGAAAGACAAGGTTTTGCAGGTAATATTTGGACATTTGTCATTGGTTGTCCCCACTTCCTATTTTGATTAAATTGATTGATTGAAGTAAGTGCTAAGTTGGTAATTTTCCCCTTCTATAAGATCAACTAGATGACAATTCATAATATTAATACCAATTGAATAAATCTTGTAAAGAACACGATTGTGATAAAGAATAAGACAGATGAATGCGGAAGCGGATCGTAAAGTTTGTCAAAGTCGCGGGTTTGACATAAGGCTCTAGATGGTCGGAAAGAAACTTGGATTTTTGACATAGTCTAAAACTCAATTAAATCCAAGTTTGATAAAATAATTAAACTAAATAACTAAGATAATTAAAATAGAATAATAAATATACGATTAAAATAATAAGGAAAAAAAATAAAGAAGATATGGAAAGAAAGAACGTGGCGTGTAGAAGTCCTAAGAAGCCTTGGAAACATGAAGAATCCACAACCCCCTTCAAGCGGCTCTAATTTTCCCTCCAAGATAGAAACTTTGGTAAGAAAAAGTTTGAAGAAGAACCCCACAATCTAAGAAGATTGTTAAAACTCTTCTAAAAGAAACTCAAGAAAAATTCTTAAAAAGAGAAAACTTAAAGAGAATTTATAAACTCAAAAGAGAAGTTGAATAATAATGAATTGAATGAATTGTGTGCAATGCAAATGCCTATATATAGGTTAGCTAAATAAATCTAAATAAAACTCTTAAGTATATTAGAAATCTAATTTAATCTAAACAAGAACTAGTTTTAAACTAAAATTTCTTGTTAACATAAAACTCCTAAATAACTTAAAATACTTAATAATTATAAAAAAATAGAAATAAAATAACAATAAAATAATAAGTGATGATAAATACAATATTGGGCTCATATATAATAAAAATTAAGCCTAAAACTTGAACCCAATATGATTTAAACTCGAATTAAAAGCCCAAAACTCGTAATTCTCATCATAATCCTGTTCAAAAATTCTGCTCATGCAGTCTTCACTAAAATGGTCATAACTTGAGCTCCTAAACTTAAAATCGAGTGAATTAAAATACATTACGAAGCTAAGATATATATCTTCAAATGCCATGAGACATCTCAACCCAAAAATGTCAAGATCCCACCCAAAAAGTCATCACAAATCTACTAATTTCCCAAGCTTGAAAATTGGCAGCTTTAGTGAATGGAATTTAATAAATTTCACTTGATCTGTGCATGTATCATTCCGCATTTCCTTGAAAAGATTCATCTTCAAATCTTGTATTTGATCGAATGCTGATTTGATTTGCTTAGCCTTTGACATTGTTGTTGGGCCTTGAGGTAGTTTGAGCCCATCACATTCATGGGTCTAAAATTGGGCATGAAGACTCTCATCATTCCCCCTTCTTTAAAAGGATTCGTCCCCCAATCTTTAGCTACACAAAAAGAAAAGGGATTAGAATAATTAACAATAAAATGAAACAAATACTTACTTAAGCCTTGTGCACCAAAATTATTTCAAGAATCAAATATATGATTTTGATCTCCCAAATCAGCATGGATCAAGTATCTCTCATTCAAAAACAAACCCTCCACACTAAATAAAGAAATATTATGGACATGAGTGTTCATGTAAAAAATAACCTACAACTTTTTTGAATATGCATGGTCATCCATAAGAATTTTTGAACGATAAGTCAAGAATTTCACATAAGTATAAAAAAAATTTAATATTATTATTTAAACATTCATCGTTAAAGGTCAAGATAGAAAATTTTGTTGTAAGAGGAAATATATAAAATGCTTTTAAAAACCTATTTGATGCAACAAAATTACTATTTTTAGCCTTTACAAAGGTAGATAAACCCATAAAATCAATTGAAATTTCAAACCAAGGTTTAATGAAATTTGACCAACGAGAAAACATGTTGTAAGGAAATATTTGAAAAACAAAATTAGTATCATACTTATCAAAAACATTCAAGGTGTGCCTTCTTAAATTAATTTCTATTGTTTCCTTACATTCTTTACCTTGTAGCACTTGTGGGGAATTATCAATATTCAACTTACCTTTTGCCCACAAGTAAAATCGTCTATTGATGGTAGAGTAATATAATTGAAAGTCCGTCAATAGATCTATGAAGTCCTATAATGAAGAAACACCACTAAATAAATTTGAGTTAGGGTTAGTTAAAACAGAATCACTCCTCACTTTTGTATGGGTAATTTCTTGATTTTTATTTTCTTTTTCCACTTGAAAACTCTCCAATTTTAACTCATATGAATTTTGACTCACCAATCTGGACCATCAAGTAGACTTTTATCACTTAAGGTCTCTTTTCTATCTATATTTTTCACATGATTCTTTCTCACTTCCCATATCCCTCTCATAAATATTATGAACATTCAATTTAGTACAATATATGTCAGTAGGAGAACATGACGTTTCTATTTCATCTAACTCTATAGATTCAAGGAAAATATTCTAGTTATCATTTGCGAGCATCCTGATCGGTAGTGATCCTGCATGGGTTGCACACTACAACAGCTCTTTGTGAGCATCCTGTTACACGATTTGATCGGTTGTGATCCAGCATTTATTGCAAACACAAATGTAGCTCTTCATGAGTGTCCTGATATAAGCTCTTATGAGCTTTCTGACATAGCTCGCTTGAACTCCCTGTTATGCTATCCGGAGCTCTCTGATAATAACTCTTCGGAGTTACCTGTTAAGCTCAATGAGCTGCCTGTTCTAAACTCTTATGAGTTTCCTGTTTAGCCTGGATAAGCTTCCTGTTACATGGCTCATATGAGCATCCTGATGTATAGCTCGAGAGTGTGCTTCTTGATTATGTGCCCTTATGGGTACCCCTAAACATGAATTGATGGATTTTTTATTTGTACACTTCGAGTGTACTACCTGTATATCCATTGATATTTCAAATAAATTCAATGGGCAAAATCCTGACATGAGAAAATGATGATACATGATATATAGAAGTATGAGATAATGATATATGAACATGGAAATTGTTTGATGAATATGTTTATCCATGATTATAGATTTGTACATCTCGAGTACAAGTATACTTTTCCTGTTTTCGTCAATATTTTAAGTAGTGTAATGGGTAAAATTTTGATATGAAACAATCTAAATTGTGACAAAATATTATAGGTACATACTTGAATTACGTGGACATGAATTATACCTGATATTTGAATACTTGATGTGGAAAGTATGAGCATATGGAAAAAGGATAATTATTATTAAGCTCATACAAGATTATTGATATTCATATGAAATATTTATGACTAACATGCTTTGTACATGCTACATGAACACATGATGAGAGAAGTATTTGAACATATAAATGATATCAATTGATATATTGAAGCATGGTATGATTGATACACAAATGTGGAACATGCTTAATGAATTTGTTCATCTATAATCAGGTATATGCCTGAAATACATGAAACTGATACTACAAATATGTTGAAATGTGAGATGGATGGTACATGTGTATAAAATTTTCCTGATGATTATGTAAATTTGTGATTATGAAATATTATATGGATTACAGTGATTAACATGTTGATGACGATATGTCTTTAGGCACTTGGCCAACACGACTTGGAAATGAAATGTATGTTTTCCTTATGTTTATAAAATAGTGGTAAGTTAAATTTCCGGTTATACAAACTTACTAAGCTTAAAATCTTACTTTGTTTTTAATTTCTCTGTTTTAAAGGAATCCAGAAGCTCGTTGGGTTGGAAGCTTGGCAGAGATATTTCACGCTATCCATCGACCCATTCGGTGCAAATGGTAAAATTAATTCTGGTTATAATGGCATGTATAGGTTAATTTGACCAATGTTGGCATGATAATGCTTGGTTGTAAATAGCCATTCGAATGGCTAGTATTAAATATCTTTTGATGAAATTGTATAAGGCCTTATTATGTTTGATGTGTTTGAAATGGTTATGAGATGAAAAGCATATAAACCTAATGATAAATGGCTTTAAGTAAGCATAAATGAGAAAATATACATATATGTATATATATATGTGTATTTCATAAGTTTAAACACTTGAACATAGGTAATGATAAGTCATGCATAAGACTCGATTTTGGCTTGATTTGAACATTTTATATTGACTTGAGAGTGTATTAAAATGTCAATGCAAGTGGAAGATATATTTGGGTGAGAATTAAGGCTTAGAAATGACTTTATTTTGTCCATACGGGAAAAGATACGACCATGTGTCTCAGCCTTGTGTGACACACAGCCATGCGAACAGGCTTGTAGTTTGGCCGTGTGTCCCCTGCATCTTAAAAATTAAGAAATAGAATGCTCAGGTAGTATCACATTGGTAGAGACATGAGCCTATGTCTCAGTCGTGTCCCACGGCCCAGTACACAGGAATTTGTCTTGGCTGTGTGACCCTTGCACCAAATTACTGAAAATTAAATTGTCCACACGGCTTTGCACACTGGCGTTTCGTGTGACCCAAGTCAGAGAGTTACACGGGTAAGGACACGGGTTGGGACACGGCCGTGTTCCTCATATCAAATGCCACATGGCCTGGGACATGGGCGTGTCATTTGGTCGTGTGAGCCACATGGCCTGGCCACACAGGCGTGTGTCCTTTGCACTTAGGAAAAAAATTGTAATTTCGTGAAAAATTCTATGAGTTTCCAATTTAGTCCTGACTTACTTGAAATGCATATTTTGGGCCTCGAGGGCTTTTATAAGGGACTTAATATTGATTTCTAATATGAATACTGTATAAATGTGAAATGTTTGTTATCTGATTTGTAATCTCTAGTAATGCTTCGTAACCCTGTTCCAGTGATGAATTCGGGTTAGGGGTGTTAAAATTTTGGTTGCATGGAAGAAGGAATGTGCAGCGTGCTTTAACCTACTAACACAAGAAACAATAAAGTGTTATAATGCATAAAGGAACAATAAAAAGCAAAAAAAAAATGAAAACCTAAGGCTAAGAGTCAATGAAAATTGCTGAAACCCGAAAGCCCAAAAAATTACAAAACAACTTAACTTTGTTCAAAGTGCTTCCGATATCCAAAAATAACGAAATTTAAACTAGATCCTCCTCAAATAATGTAGATCTGATATGGAAAGGTCTGGCACAAAATTCAGCCCACATAATATTTTCTTATTTTTTTCGTATTTTATTTTTTTGTACTTTTTCGATCATTTTTTGTGGAAAATGTTTTTTATACTCTAAAATAGTGCGAAGAAATAGTATGTAAAATTTTAGATCATTTGAAAAATGTTTACCCACTAAAAAAATATTATTTTTCGAAAATTATCGAGGTAAAAAAATTTGTTTTGAGGTTGTTTTCTAGAAATCAATTTTTTAAAAGCAAAAAATATTTGAAATGCCAAAATCTGATACCAAATGATAAAGGATGAGACAGATTAATGTGGATGCAGATCGTAAAGTTTTTCAAAGTCACGGTGTAACACCTCTAACCCGTATCCGTTGTCGGAATACAGTTTCGGAGCATAACCTGAACTTTCAGAAACATTTACAGATAAATCGTGTCAATCACTATTCATTAGCCAAAATCATTCATAATGTCCCTTAAATGGACCCTCGAGGCCCATTACAATCATTCGAGTCGAGTCGGGTGTAACACTCCTTACTTGTGTCCGACACCGGAACAGGGTACGAGGCATTACCGGGCTTAGTCGTTCGCAAACATGCAAAAACCGGGCTACAAAATGTCTTTTAACTTAAAACATTTCATACACATGCATAATGTCCCATACACAGGCCTACGAAGCCCTAAACATGAATTGAAAGTAGTTAGGGACTAAACCAAGAATCTTAGAAAGTTTGGGGAAAACTTAGAAAATTTATTTCCATAAAACACGGTCACACGGCCGTGTGGACATAGGGACATTCTCGTGTGCCTTTGACATGCCCAAGACCTCAGGCCGTGCAACTCTCTATTTATGAAGTCAGCATGCAAATCGAACCACACGACCAGGCCACAAGCCTATGTCTCCAGGTCGTGTCCCTTACACATTTGAGACACACGACCGTGTCTCGGCCTGTGTAGTCAACACTTAGGCTATTTTCCAAGCCCTCATGTTACCCATAAACCATTACAACCTTATACATATTAAAACCACAAATCATGGAATCATTTTAGTGATTAAATAACCTTTATTAAGACATAATCATAACATTAACATGTCCTCTTACAAGCAATGCATCTACTCATGCAATATCAAGTCTAGATTCCTTAATTCACATTCATAAGACCTGTCATTTTGATGATCACTTTTACCATTATACTATGGTTACCAACTTATCCATCAAGCATTCATGTTCAACCATTATCACGTTGTTTTCATAACGTGCAATTACTACATGGCTATGACCACCTCAATTGGTCATAGAGCATACATCCAACGCACATGTCATATTACCAACCAAGCATGGAAAACAAACATAATCACATCATAAACATTAAACATGACATAGCTAGGTTTACAAGCCATAATCAATATGAGCCACATCTCATGGCCTTATACATATAACTCAATATGAGCCAATACATTTGGCCAAAGCATTATAACACATGTTAATAAACTAAATTCCTATACATGCCACTCACTTGAAATTTCTAATATATGCTTCATTATTCCAAAGGTAGTGACTTGATAGTGTGATACTGCCTCTGACAATCTCCAAACCCGAGCTAACCTGACAAGCTAAAAGAAATGGAAAGGAGGGAGTAAGCTTCACGCCTAGTATGTCCATATGAAAGTAATAAGCAATTTATCAATATGCTTCCACCAATTCTTACAACATGATCTCAAGGTAATACTATCATAATTACCTTTTCACCTATGTTTAGGTCAAGCTATTTTCTCAAGTCATAGTCACTAAATTATTTATATCCAGAGTTACGGAACTCCAAATTATGGTCCTATAATTTTCCAAGAAACTAAAACTCACATATATTCTTACCATAAAATTTTCAAAATTTTTGGTTTAGCTAATTAGTACAGTTTATTCTTTAAAGTCACCCCTATTCTGCTGTTTGATAACTTCAACCTTTCTTTACTAAAAATTATTTATCTCCTCACACGGTATTTGAATGATGTTCCTGTTTGTTTCATGTGAAAATAGACACATTAAGAATTCAAATCATATAAATTTTATCCCATTATTATTTTTTTTTTACAATTTTTAATATTTTTCCCAAATTAGGACAGGGGATTTCGAAATCATTCTCACTCTATCTCACAAAAATTTAAATATTTCATAATATGAAACTCTTTTTCTTACACCGTTTCTTCTATTGAAACTAGACTCATTAAGATTTAATTTCATATTTTATTCAGCCTCTAACTCAAATTTCACAATATTTGGTGGATTTTCAAAGTCAGACTACTGTTGTTGTCCAAAACTGTTTTAGTGTGAATTAATGATACTAAGTTTATCACACCTTATTAATTCATTTCACCACATTGGTAAAAATACTTGTTTACATCATAAGTATCGACCTATAATCACAAGGTCATCACAAAATCATTCTCATAGGCATGACTTACCTATTTACATCCTCACCAAATGTACATCATAAATCGAAATCATTTCTCATGAGTTTGACATACATACCTGTGTTACTCAACATGCTTATGTACTTACTCATGTTCATTCCTTATTAATCATATAAAATGAATTGAATTCACATCTTATCAATTTCATGTAAGTACCTGTACCACTCACAACATAGCCATAAGCTCTATCATTTTAACTTAAATCGTAAATTTCTCGTTGAACCATTTGGAATAGCACAGGATAATCACTAAGCCTCAAACATAGGGTACGATGCCAATGCCATGTTCCAAATATGGTCCTACACTGGCTCACACATATAAGTCGATGCCATGTGCCAGACAGGTCTTACACTAACTTTCATATAAAGAGACCGATTCCATGTCCCAGACAGGTTTTATACTGGCTCTCATCTACCGGTGTCGATGCCATGTCCCAAACATGTCTTACACTGACACATGTCAAGCTGATGCCATGTCCTAGGTAGGTCTTACACTAGCTTGCATATCTTGAGGCCGATGAATGTCCCAGACATGTCTTACACTAGCACACATCCATATCACCCAAATTTCATGGCAAGGATATCTGATCTATTCCTAAGGTTTAACAGGGAGTTTTTACCGTATTAAATCTCACCATATATTACTCATAGAAACATTCAAGCATTATAAACATAATCAAATATTCAATGCATAAATATGACTAATTTAATGCATAAATATGACTAAGTTGCATTATATATGTACAACTTACTCGTTTCTGTGGAATATCATATTCCATCAAATTTCTAATGTACTCTATCTTTACATGAATGTTATTAACGTTTGACATCACTTTCATCATACTTAATATCATCAACATGTAATTCAATATAACTAAAGCAAGATAGATTTCAAGTATATTAACAATAACATGGATAACATGCTTATTTAGTCACACGGACTTACCTCGAATGCAATTTCGGCTAATTACTCTATTTTAGTCCATAACCTCGTACTTTTCGAATTAAGCTCAAATCTCGATTTTCTTGATCTAACATGATGAAATTCACTCATTTAATCATTACATTAATTAAAACATTCTATAATTCACAATTTGGAAAAATGATTGCTTTGCCCTTAGACTTTACAAAAATTACGTTTTTGCCCTTAGGCTCGTAAATTGATTTTTATCAAATTCCCTCCCTTAACAAGCCTAGCCAAATTCTTTTTATAACTATAGCAACTCACAATTTCAATTATTTCACGCATTTATAACTTATTTTACAACTTTAAAAAATAGCCCTTTTTAGGTGTTTTCATGCAAACTTCTTTCACAAAAGTTGTTTATTACACAACCAAGATTCATTTTCTTCCATAAAATTTCAGCTAATAACATAAATGATCTCATGGAAAAACCCTATACTTTCATCCATTTTGCAAAATAGTCCTCTCATTAGCTAGATTATGCTACAAGGGTCTCAAAAGTACAAAAATTATCAAGAAAGGCCATCAAAATCACTTACTTGAAAGGGTGAAGAGTGGCTGATATTTTTGAGCTTTCAAAACCCCTTCTTTGCTGGTATTTTCGGTGGGGAAGAAGAAAGTTGAAAAGATGATACCTTTTGTTTTATTTTATTTTATTTTTAGTCAAAATTAAGTTACTAACTTCACCTAATTTTGACTTTTCTACTTTCTTTCTCTCTGTGGCCGGCCAAGCCTTATTTAAAGGTCTATTTGCTCTTTAAAGACCCCAAATTTTGGTTCTCTAGCTATTTAACATATTTACCTAGCAAAACAAAACTTTTGCCCTTTTATGGGATTTAGTCCTTTTTCGTAATTAAGCATGAAATCGCTAAATTTATTTCACCAAAATTTTCATGCACTCATATAATCATGCTATAACACATAAAATAAAATTAAAAATAATTTCTTCGGCCTGGAAATAGTGGTTCTGAAATCACTGTTCTGACTAGGCCCAAAATCGAGCTGTTATAGTTCTCCCCCTTAGGGATTTTCGTCCCCGAAAATCTTACCGAAAAAGTGGTTTTGGAATTCACATAAACTTTTCTTTTCCATAATTATTGATAAAGAGCTTTCACTCGACTGTTTCTTTAATACTTATCTCTTTACTTTCTCTTATCAGTCTCATAAGCGGTTCATTGTTATAATACACCTCGGTTGAATTTCAACCTCTATTTGAGAGTTCATACTCACAAAAGTTCAATCTATGACATCATGTCACAGATACACACATACTTGAATCATTTCAAATTCGAATAGTAAAACTAGTCAGTTCATCTTGACCTTATACTTTTTAATTTCACATAGTCTGATTAATGGAGACTAGTATTCCGAGAAATTCAACAATCATAAGGACATGAAGTCTCATTAATCTGATGAGTGAGAATTTAGTACATACCAGCATGATTTACAGATCTTATCAAATATTTAACAATAAGCTACATCACGTTTTTCCTCTTTCCAAGACAGAAATAATTTTGATAAGGCCTTGAGAATAATCCTTTCTCATTTCTATTCTAATATTAGCACTGGAGAAGATAGCCCCGGTAAAACCTGATGTTCAGCTCTAACCCTGTTAACAACTTAAATCTTTCTGTGGTATACAATGCTCTAAAATATCACATTATCTTATTGTCTTAAAACACATCACAATTCATACAATAGTGCATCATTGAAAATTAAGAAGTCTCTGCCCAAGTACAGACTAGATCAGTTCAAATGCTTCGGTTAATAATATTCTAATTTGTCCAAGTTTTGCTAATCATGGATTAAGCCATTAGACTTTCATAAGATGAAAGTTTTATCATATAATCATTCGGAATTCACTCATCATGCTACTCAAAGACCATTTCACTTGCATTAGCTCAAATAACCAATATATCTCAACTGAAGACATTAGCTTTGATTAACTTGCTTGAGAAAAGAGATCTATTATACCAATTGAAATTCGAAATTTCACCACTTATGCCTTTGCCATTGTCAAATTGTTACACGTAAATTAGAGAAATCCAAATACTAAAATCACCACATTACCATGATCAAATTAGGAGCATAGTCACACTTGACATGATTATCGCAAATAAAGAACACATTTTGAGCATGAGTCATAATTGACTGATTATTGAACAAAGATAACAAGAAAACAAAGTAAAGAAATCCAGGATAGAGAAATCCCAAGATACGATACTATATCAGAAGATCGTAAACAAACTCTTAAGGAAATATGAAAGACCTCGATAATTCCTCAGAGAGAAAAAGTATAGAAGAAAACATCATTTCATCCCACCGGAATCAAATGAAACAATTAAAGGAACAGAATCATAGCATTATATGCATTTTCTTATAAGTTCCCAACAGACAGAATATAACAGAATACCAAAAAGAAGTAGAGTAAAACAAATTATAAACCGGTCAGACCGACAATGCCTTCCTCTGACATTTAGATCAGATAACATTCTCATATAACAAGAATTTCATCAGAAGATAGATAGCTACTATAACACTTCCAAGAACAATGATCTTTTAGAATATATCAAGAGAGGCAGTCATCATTTGTTCACTATAATTACCATGCTCAGACGTCTTATATTACAAATATTATTCCTCTAACTATTTCTGTCATCACAAATCCCATATTATTCTTTTCACTAAAGAAGATATGTTCTGAGAAGGTCACAATCATTACATTCTCTTGACCTCGTACCTGAGTAATTTGATTTACCAAAGTAAATTTCTTCTCTAACTATGGCAGTCATAATTCACATAATCTTTATGTCAACCTTATACCTTTTTAGCTCTAGCTTTACTTATCAACTCACTCTTAATCTCTAATCATGTTTATAGATATTTCTCCATTGAACTTTTTGGTTTTCATACTTGTGAGTTTATTCAGTGCAAATCTCATGAAATTCCATTATAATACACCTGTAACGCCACGATTTTTGGGCCTGGAAGTATTGGGCCTTGAGTCTGGGTTCGGGTGGAAAACGGTAGAATAATTTGGATGTTATTATTATTATTTCGTATGTTTAGTTTAGTAATTAAATAAATTACGAAGGGTTTATGGTGTGGGAAAAAAGGCCCAAGAGGAAATTTAATTTGAGGCAATTCCTAAATTTTAATTTTGGGAGAGAGGGTTCTGGCAATATGGGCTTTTAAAGTTGAGGTGGTAAAATAGGACACAAAAAGATCTGTGGTAAAGTGGCATGTGGCGCCACCTAGGTGTTTGAGGAGTGACGTGTGGATGTTTAGGGGGAGCCAGAGTTCAAGTCACAAGGTAAGCGTATTGTTACTTTTATTTTTTTTTTGTGTGCATGTGCTGGGCATGTGATAGAGCTTAAGTGGAAATTCGGTTAGGGCTTGATGGCCATTAAGGCAAGCTTTATTTTCTTTTTGTTTTTTTGAATTAGGGTTAGCCACCTAGAGCCTTCCCTTTCATTCTATTCTCTTCTTAGTATCTCAAAAAGTCGAAAAACGCAAAGTTAGATCTCCTGAGTGTCGAATTCTTCTTTCTCTTCTCCTCTCTTCTTCTATTTTCTTTTTCTCCTTCTTTTCTTCTCTAGCCGAAACATTCCTACCATTCTACTTGTCTCCTCTTTCATTTCCATTCTTTTCTAAACCTCTATAGTTGATTGCCATAAAAGCCGAAATCCCAAAAGTTGTTTCTTGTGCCGATTTCTTTTAGCCAAAATCCTCCTATTTTCTTTATCTCTTTTGGTCAATTTTCACATCCTCTGAACCCCAACCCCTGTCAGCAATACCACTGCAAAAACCACCATACCAAATCATCTTCCTCTTTACAGTTCCAAAAGCTTAAAACACCATAGTTTTTAGGGACATATAGCCGAATCTTTAGATCTCTAATATTCAATTTCTGAAAGTGTTTAAGGGCTGGATCTGTATCAGATCTGAGTAGAAACTAAAGTGGAATCGTTTTGGTTGAAAGAACCTGTGGTAAGTATTCAGATCTATTCTTTATTTCGGGTTTTAGAAAAGTCGAAATCCCTAAAGGCATAGGGAGGCTGTCGAATGGAGCCTAAGGCTCTAAGGGTTGTAACAATTCATTTGTTTTGGTGTTGGTGTGATCTAGAGGCTGCTGATTGAAGGCTTGGACAAGTGGAACGACTAGATCGAGATCTAGTCACTAGTTTTGGTAAAGGTAGGATCTCAAGGGCCATATGTATTGATGGCCGATTATGGTAAGTAAGTTTGTGATGTTTGCTATTATACTTTGGATCTGATATGTCTAGTGATCGATTGTAGGATATTGTGGGAGATTTCGGTAGCAGTTGTTGCAAATCAGGTGTGTAAACGACACCCACTAGTAGACTAGATCGACAAAAGCCGAAATGCCAAAAAGTCGGCATTTCGAGAACTTGCGAGCGTGCGGGCGCTCGTGGGATTGTTTGTATTGATAATTTTGGTAACTTCAATGGTAAGATTGCGGGGTGCACAATTTCGTGCACTTCGGTATATTTTGGCTTAATGGGCCGAAATTGGGTTAAATGGGCCAACGGGCCCAATTCGGTAAAAACGTTCGGTAATTGTTTCTGTTAATACGTTAATAATTGTAATGAGCATGAAACCCTAAAAAGACTGATAAAATTACTAAAATACCTCTGTAAGGTGTAAGGTAGAATTACCGTAATACCACTAAAGGGGTAAGTTTATGATTATGCCCCTCGAGGGTAAATAATTGTTCTTACGCTATAATCTGACTGTCTTTCTGAAGCATGCCTTGTTAATTATATATTATCTCCATACATGTCATACTTCATGGGGTTGGGTTTTGTTATGGAGGAAGAACTCGTTCTGGTGGCTGTGCCACATATTCTGATATAAGCAGCTTTACTGCGGATTATAGTTAGTGCCGCAATCGGTGCTAACACTGTAAGTGTAGGGATGGCGTGGGTGATTTATACCCCACAGGAAGTGTAGGGATGGACGGAGGCAAGTGCAGTTATCATGCATTAATCATATGAGGCTGTTTTATTATGGGCCAACTGTACTGAAATGGGCCCAACTGTGTTAATATGGGCAAGGCCCAATATATCTCGACTTGTAATAGGGCTACGACCCAGATTGATACTAACATGGGCTAGGCCCAGTGTACTCTGATACTGTAAGGGACTATGGCCCAAATTAATATTGATATGGGCTAAGGCCCAGTTAACTCTGATTTCTGAATAGGGCTTAGGCCCAGTAAAGCTTGAACTGATTTGTTCTCTAGTTGGGATACTTTACACACTGAGTTTTCCAAACTCACCCCCTTTTTTCCATCTTTTTAGGTGAGCCTTAGATCGGTGGACTTGGAGCTGGAAGGATTCAGAGTGGCCATGTGGACTATTTAAAATAAGGGATTCAGAGTTTTCCTTACTAGGGTGCATTTTAAAAAGGTTACTTGATTTCAAAATATCGCGATAACAAAGCAAAGCTTCCGCAATGAAAACGTTTTAAAAATTAATAACCTTTTCAAATGGTTTTAAACGAATTGGTTTTCCCTGAACAATCACTCAGTTAAAGTGTGGCAATGGTTGTGTGCATGTATAGGATTGGATCCGTGAAGTGCTGGGTACTTAAGCAGTCTAATTGACTCACCTCCTCTTTTCTGGCATCCTACCTGGTGCACAGCTTCCATTCACTTTAATCTTTAATGAAGATATTCTTTAAACACTAAGAAAGACTTTAGATAAAAATGACTTTTCTAGTAACGCTTCAATGTGACACGCCGGATTCGGTCGTAACGTCTGGGCCGGGTTTGGGGTTTTACAACACATCTCTAGTAAGGAGGTAAGTTCGTAGGGCCTTTGACTCGACTCTCATATACATACACATGTAACACAACTTTCATCATCATATCAACATCATCAAAATCATATTATTCATTTTTAGAAAAACTAACATTCATATTCGTTTTACGCCAACTTTCCAGTTATCTCATTTAGACAAGTATACTTGTGCATGCACTCTATAAATTCAGAGTAACTTTACTTATTCCATTCATTTAATCAAACAAGTCATGTACATAACATCATACGAGAACCAATAAACATGGATAAGTATATTCCAATCTATACTTTCATCTCGCACATCATCGTATGCATACCATTACAAACATGTAAATCAATCCAAGCAATTTAACACTTATACTCAGACTATGTGAATTTTCCAACCATATTCATTCAAATAAGTATACATGAACATTCATTCCATCTATATTTTTTATAAGTTATCTAAACACATGCTTTCGCCCGAGTAAATCGGCCATATACATCATAGAATCATCAACTAAACATAAATAAACTCATTACAATATAGTCCTTTATCTCATTTCAAGGAACCATTGCAGTCCATCAAAAATTTAATGTCCAATCGGAACAATGTCATTTTATCTGTAGCATGATATTATGAACCTTGTTCATTCCTTTCCAAGTTTCAACTCATCACCACGGCACTTCGTTCAAATACTTTGGTCTTACTATCAACATAGTTGGGTGTAGCTAGGTTGGAGAGTACTTTTGTCTGAGCAAGATAGTTCTCATACGCGTCGAGAGACATTACACTATCATATATCTATGGCATGTATAGCTAGACTATCATACGTGCCAGTTTAGTTCGAGAACCGACTAAACCATAACTCTGATACCACTAAATGTAACACTCCTTACCCGTGTTCGACGCTGGAACAGGGTACGAGGCATTACTGGACTTAATCATTAACAAACATGCAAAACCCAGGCAACAAAATTTCTTTTAATTCAAAACTTTTCATGCACATGCATAATGTCTTATAGACGAGCCTACGAAGCCCTAAACATGCATTGAAAGTAGTTAGGGACTAAACTGAGAATCTTAGAAAGTTTTGGGGAAAATTCAAAAATTTGTTTCCATGAAACAGGGTCACACGCCGTGTAAACATAGGGACACGCCCGTGTCTTCAGGCCATGGAACTCTCTGTTTATGACGTCAGCATGCAAATCGAACCACACGGCCAGGCCACATGCCCATGTCTCTACGTCATGTCCCTCACACGGTTGAGACACACGACCGTGTCTCAGCCTGTATAGTCAACACTTAGGCTATTTTCCAAGCCTTCATGTTACTCATAAACCCTTACAACCTTATACATATTAAAACCACAAATCATGGCATCATTTTAGTGATTAAACAACCTTTATTAAGACATAATCATAACATTAACATGTCCTCTTACAAGCAATGCATCTGTTCATGCAATACCAAGTCTAGATTCCTTAATTCACATTCATAAGACTTGTCATTTTGATGATCACTTTTACCATTATACTATGGTTACCAACTTATCCATCAAGCACTCATGTTCAACCATTATCACGTTGTTTTTCTAACGTGCAATTACTACATGGCTATGACCACCTCAATTGGTCATAGAGCATACATCCAACATGACATGAATAGCTAGGTTTACAAGCCATAATTAATATGAGCCACATCTCATGGCCATATACATATAACTCAGTATAAGCCAATATATTTGAACAAAGCATAATAACACATGCCAATAAAATAAATCCCTATACATGCACTCACTTGAAATTTCTAATATATGCTTCATTATTCCAAAGGTAGTGACTTGATAGTGTGATGCTGCCTCCAACGATCTCCAACTCCGAGCTAACCTGACAAGCTAAAAGAAATGGTAAGGAGGGAGTAAGCTTTATACTTAGTAAGTCCATATGAAAGTAATAAAAAATTTATCAATATGCTTCCACCAATTCTTACAACATGATCTCAAGGTAATACTATCATAATTGCCTTTTTACCTATGTTCAGGTCAAGCTATTTTCTCAAGTCATAGTCACTAAATTATTTATATCCAGAGTTACGGAACTCCAAATCAAGGTCTGCTAATTTTCATAGAAACTAGACTCACATATATTCTTACCATAAAATTTTTATAATTTTTGGTTAAGCCAATTAGTACAATTTATTCTTTAAAATCACCCCTGTTGTGCTGTTTGACAACTTAAACCTTTCTTTACTAAAAATTAATTATCTCCTCACACAGTATTTGAATGATGTTCTTGTTTGTTTCGTGTGAAAATAGACTCATTAAGAATTCTAATCATATAAATTTTATCCCATTATTATTTTTTATAATTTTTAATGATTTTCCCAAATTAGGACAGGGGATTTCGAAATCATTCTCACTTTATCTCAAAAAAATTTAAATATTTCATAATATGAAACTCCTTTTCTTACACCATTTCTTCTATTGAAACTAGACTCATTAAAATTTAATTTCATATTTTATTCAGCCTCTCACTCAAATTTCACAATTTTTGGTGGATTTTTAAATTTGGACTACTGTTGCTGTCCAAAACTGTTTTAGTGTGAATTAATGATACTAAGTTTATCACACCTTATTAATTCATTTTCACCACATTGGTAAAAATACATGTTTATACATCATAAGTATCGACCTATAATCACAAGGTCTTCACAAAATCATTCTCATAGGCATGACTTACCTATTTACATCCTCACCAAATGTACATCATAAACCGAAATCATTTCTTATGAGTTTGGCATACATACATGTGTTACTCAACATGTTAATATTCATTCCTTATTAATCATACAACATGAATTAAATGTACATCTCATCAATTTCATGTAAGTATATGTACCACTCACAACATAGCCATAAGCTCTATCATTTCGACTTAAATTGTAAATTTCCCGTTGAACCATTTGGAATACCACAGGATAATCACTAAGCCTCAAGATAGGGTACGATGCCGATGCCATGTTCTAAACATGGTCTTACACTGGCTTACACAACTAAGTTGATACCATGTCCCAGACAGGTCTTACACTGGTTTTCATCTATCAGTTTCGATACCATGTCCTAGACAGGTCTTACACTGACACATGTCAAGCCGATGCCATGTCTCAGACAAGTCTTACACTAGCTTGCATATCTCGAGGCCGATGCATGTCCCAAACATGTCTTATACTAGCTCTCGTCTTAATGCCGATGCCATGTCCCAACATGGTCTTACACTAGCTCTCATAATGTGGCCGATGCATGTCCCAGACATGTCTTACATTAGCACACATCCATATCACCCAAATGTCATGGCAAGGATATCCGATCGATTCCTAAGGTTCAATCGGGAGTTTTTACTGTATTAAATCTAACCATATATTACTCAGAGATACATTCAAGCATTATATACATAATTAAATATTCAATACATAAATATGACTAAGTTGCATTATTTATGTACAACTTACTCGTTTTTATGGAATATCATATTCCATCAAATTTCTAATGTTCTCTATCTTCACATGAATGTTATTAATGTTTGGCATCACTTTCATCATACTTAATATCATCAACATATAATTCAATATAGCCGAAGCAAGATAGATTTCAAGTATATTAACAATAACATGAATAACATGCTTATTTAGTCATATGGACTTACCTCGAATGCAATTTCGGCTAATTACTCCATTTTAGTCCATAACCTCGTACTTTCCGATTTAAGCTCAAATCTCAATTTTCTTGATCTAACATGATGAAATTCACTCATTTAATCATTACATTAATTAAAACATTCTATAATTCAAAATTTGGTAAAATGACCGTTTTGCCCTTAGACTTTATAAAAATTATGATTTTGCCCTTAGGCTCGTAAATCGATTTTTATCGAATTTCCTCCTTTACCAAGCCTAGTCAAATTCTTTTTTATAACTCTAGAAACTCACAATTTCATTATTTCACACATTTACAACTTATTTTACAACTTTACAAAATAGCCATTTTTAGATGTTTTCTTGCAAACTTCTTTCACAAAAGTTATTTATTACATAACCAAGATTCATTTTCTTCCATAAAATTTAGCTAAAAACATGAATGCTCTCATGGAAAAATCCTATAATTTCATCCATTTTTCAAAATAGTCCCCTCATTAGCTAGATTATGCTACAAGGGTCTCAAAAGTACAAAAATTATCAAGAAAGGTCATCAAAATCACTTACTTGCAAGGGTGAAGAGTGCCTGATATTTTTGAGCTTTCCAAGCCCCCCTCTTTGCTGGCATTTTTGGTGGGGAAGAAGAAAGATGAAAACATGATAACTTTTGTTTTGTTTTATTTTATTTCTAGTCAAACTTAAGTTATCAACTTCACCTAATTTTGACTTTTCTACTTTCTTTCTCTCTATGGCTGGCCAAGCCTTACTTAAAGGTCTATTTGCTCTTTAAAGACCCCAAATTTTGGTTCTCTAGCTATTTAACGTATTTAGCTAGCAAAACAAAACTTTTGCCCTTTTCGTGATTTAGCCCTTTTTTGCAATTAAGCATGAAATCGCTAAACTTATTTCAACAAAATTTTCATGCACTCATATAATCATGCTATAGCTGTAACAATCTGGTTTTGAACCTAGTTATAATAGTGGTTTCGAGACCACAAATTCGAGTTAGAAAAATATTTTAATATTATTTTCAATGTCTATGATAATTGAATTGACACGTGTGAAAGTCTCGTGTGAAAATTTAACTGTTTGAATGCTTAAATTTTCAAAAAGGACCAAATTACGTAAAATGTAAAAGTTGTGTGATAGATGTTAAAGTGCTTATTGGAATTGGCTTTCTAAAGTAAAGGTCCTTATGTGGTTATTTGACCATTGGAAGTTTGAATGGACATAAAAAGGCATGTGTTAGGTGAATGAATAATTTTGTAATAAAGGGTAAAATAGGTATTTGGTTAATATGTTATATTAAATAAAACTAAAGTTAAAAAAATTAGACCATTACCGTCCATGCTTGCCGAAAATCAAAGAATAGAGATGAAATAAAAGCTTTTAGGGTTTCGGTTAGGAGATTTGATAATCAAGGTATGAGTTTTGTTCAGTTTTTGATGATTTTTACATTTTTTAGATCGTTGCTTTGTGTTTTATAAAGCCCATGCTTAAATTTGAGAAATTGATAATGATTTTGAAATGTATCATGGATGAATTCATGAGTTCTGTGTTGTTAAATGGTGAAATATGAAAGCTTGATGTTAGGTTTACATGTTTTGTCCTTGGGTTTTTGATGAATTTGAGCAATTTGGGCTAAATTGTAAAAAAAATGTTATTTTTAGGGACTAAAATGTGAAATAAATGAAATATATGGACTAGTATGTGTACTAGGAGAATTCAGCTAAGCTTTTGTATATGCAAATTATGTGTATTTTGTAATTTTGTGAAATAGGGACTAAAGTATTGAAATGCGAAAATGTGAGGGCTAGTTTGTAAAATTCCCTAAATATGTGTTTATGGATTAAATTGAATTAATTGGTGAATAAAAGGTTAATTTTGAAAACATATAGATCAAGAAAGGAGGAATTCGGACTTAGATCGAGGAAAGTCGAAGGTTATCGAGTTGACAAATTTTGAATACGAGGTAAGTTCGTACTTAAAATATGATGTTAAGTAAGCTTTGATGCCTTTATTATACGTGGGTTGTATTTAATTGAATTGGATAATATGATGATGAATCGGAAGTTTTGGCACTAAGTGTGCGATTTAAATTAGCTTTGGCACTAAGTGTGCTATTTAAATTATCTTCGGCTACTTGAGGCACTAAGTGTACGATACCGACTTAGTCTCGGTTATTTGAGATGGCACTAAGTTTGTGAAAATATTTAGTTTCGGCTATCCTTATAGCACTAAGTGTGCGGATGTCTAAAATACGAATAAGTTATGGAAAGTCTTATAACATTCAACAAGAGGTAAGTACAAAAGTGAATAAGTACAGGAAGATTCAGGTATGTATAATACCTAAGTGGTAGATGATGTTATGTATATGAAATTCATTGAGTTGATATGGTCTTATGGACTGAAATTATGCAAATACTCATATGTTGTTATTTTATGTTTTATATACTATGAATGATTTGAGTACGAGCTTACTAAGCTTTTGAAAGCTTACTTTGTGTGTGTGTGTTTGAATTGTTTTGTAGTTATCAAAGCTACCAAGCTTGGGGATCGTCAAGGATTGTCGCCACACTATCGAATCTTATTTTGGTACTTTTGAAAATGTTAATATTTGAAGTATGACATGTATAGGTTAGTAGTTGTGAGGTATGTTTTGTGATGTATATAGTTAGTCATGAGATTTGTCTAATTTGTGTTTGAACTCATAATTGATAATGGCTTATGATATGTGATGTTAATTTGCAATTGTGGCATGTTTTAACTGGATAAAGGAAAAGGTAAGTTTGGTGAGTTCATGGTTTGAGAATGAATGATGTTTTTGATATAATCTTACATTATGTTTTAGTATGAATAGGTAAGGTTTATAAGTATGTAAATTGTTGATAATATTATGGCATGAATGATGTATGTTTTAGTATAAAAAATGGTTGATTGGGTTGTACATATATGCTTGATTCCTTGCTTGTAGGTTGACCCATAATAGGGTGGCAAGTTGGCTTAAATCAAGCCTGCATTGTGCCACACGGTCAGAGAACATGGGCGTGCCTTGTGGTCGTAGACTTAAGTTAGTAGCTAGCTAAGAACCACAAGACCATAGCACACGGGCGTGTCTGTTGGCCGTGGGGAAAAGTCAGTATATAAACTTTGTTTTGGCACGGCTGGTTTCAAGGGTGTGTTTGGTGCCCATGTGAGGCACACGGCCTGGTTACATGGACGTGTGATCTCAACAGAATGGAAAAATTTTCTAAGTGATGAAATCTGTGAATGTGTTCGGTTTAGTCCCGACCTCTTACTAATGCATGTTGATGGTGTCATTGACCTAAGAAAGGGACTTAATGTTTATGTTTAATTATAATATGACGATGTTTGACTTTTGATTTTAAAGTGATTACGAAATGTTCTGCTGTGTTTAGTCATGCCCCATAACCCTAGTCCGATGATGGATATGGGTTAGGGGTGTTACAATAACACATAAAATAACATTCAAAATAATTTTTCCGGCCCCGAATAGTGGCTCCAAAACCACTGTTCTGACTAGGCCCCAAATCAGGTTGTTACATCGGGACTTAATCAGAACCTCTCAGAATTTTATCGCCACATTTTAAAAATTTTCCAAAGTTGCAGGGCTGACCTACCCGTGTGGTCAGGCCGTGTGCTACACACGCCCATGTCCCTAAGCCGTGTAATCTCTGACTTTTAAGGAATGAAGAAATTGAAGTCACACGACCAAGTCATACGCCCATGTGCTAGGCCGTGTGGCGAATTTAATTTTCAAAATTTAGGTGCAGTTTTCACATGGCCATGTAACACGCTTATGTCCAATGCCGTGTCAGCCACACAGCTGAGACACATGCCCGTGTGCTCAATTCTGAGTATTCTGTTTCTCAAAATTAAGGCACAGAGGACACACGGCCTAACCACATGCCCATGTTACCAGCCGTGTGTCACACACGGTCTAGACACACACCCGTGTGTCTGCCTGTGGGGACAAAAGGAAGCCATTTCTAGCTTCATTTCTCACCCAAAATTTCACCCAAGACCTGCACTTGAAACATACAACCAGTACTAACCATTTCAAGCATTCATTTTAGGCAAATTCCGTCATTCAACATAGCATACCATTACATGCATGTGTGTTTACAATCTTACCTTAAATTAACTAGGCAATAACATCCTTTGTTTACATATACTTAACATAACACATGTATAATATATATATATCATGATAACCTACTTAGTAATACGAAAATGAACCATTAATAGCCATTCCAATGGCTAGGTTACAAAACTTCATAATCGAACTACCAAAGGTCAAGTTGTCCTATACATGCCATTATACCAAAATGATTTTACTAAATATGCCCAAAATGACTAGTTTATAGTGTGACAATGCTCCAGTGATCTCCAACCCTCGCGAGGTTCGAGCACTATAAAATAGGGGAAAAATAAACAGAGTAAACATTACATGCTTAGTAAGTTCGTATAACGAAAACTAAACTTACCAATCCCGTTTATTAAATCTAAGCATACAATAACAATTTTTCCATCCATTTTGCCAAATTGCCTAAACACATGCATCCAATCAAACATGTTAGTCACAAAGTTTAAAGATACATCAAGTAAGAATAGATGAGCTTATTATGCGATACACTTTCAAATTATTATCATTTCATCTCATAATTCTCATGCCATGTCTAGAATTATATGTCCGTTGAATCATTGAAATTCCGATGGATTCTCAAGTAGTACACTCAAGGTGTACAATTCCATAATCCGTCAATTCTTATTTGATAGTACCCGTTAGGGTACTTAATCAAGGAACACACTCTCAAGCCACATATCGTATAACAGGATTACCAGTCCAGGCTAAACCCTTTATATAACCTATGCTCAAAGAGTTCAATTAGGGTTATCGATCCAGATTAAACCCTAATCATAACGTATACTCGAGAGGTATTATATAAGGATTACTTATTCGGGCTAAATCCTTTATATAACGAGGTTAATTGGATTACTCATCCGAGCTAAATCTCGTTCGCAACAAATGCAGGACCTTATTAGTTTACGGGAAAGCGTATATAATTATCGGAATTCAGTATTCAATTGGGACTTACCCCTTTTTTCACCATATCAATCATGTATTAAATTTCTCATTATAGCAGTCAAGTAATGTACATATATATAAGTCATATCCCATACAACACAACATTCAATTAAACATATTTACATGCCAGATTAAGTTACACGAACTTACCTTGACACTTGTTCGCGTTAGAAATCTACTAACCCGAAACCTTTTCCTTTCCTCAATCTAACCTCGAATTAGTGTTGTCTGAATCTATATAAATGAATTTAACCATCAATTTTACACATTTGATATTTAAATGGACTCAATTTACGTCCTAGGGAAAATTACCATTTTGCCCCTAACTTTTCCATAAATTTTGATTTCGCCCCTAGGCTCGGAAAATGAAACTTGTGCAATTTACTCCCTATTCCAAGCCTAACCAAAATCTCATTACAAATTTTACAACACATATATTCATAAAAATTTAGAATTTTTCTTCAATTTCACAAGTTTACATTTTAGTCCCTAAACCATGTTTCCATCAAAAATCACTTTGTAAAAGTTGTTTATCTATCATCAACCTTTCATTTTATACCATAAATTTTTTATTTTCAGAATATACATCCTTGACCTATTTTCCAAACTTTGATAACTTTTCAAATTAATCCCTCAAATAAAGAGATTAAGTTATCGCGATTTCAAAACTATCAAAATTACTAAAAACGAGACAAGAAAACTTACCCAATTAAGACTTGAAAGTTTCCCCTCTCTCTCCTAGGGTTTCTATAGAATTTTAGGTTGAAGATGACAAAAATAAGATGATATTTTCTTTTCATATTTTAATTAATTAAGTATTTTGTAATTTCCAATTTAGTCCTTGCCCTTTTTCTATATTTCCATGGATGAGTCATCAAAAAAATCTACGTACTTCTTTAATGGACTAATTACCATATAAGGACCTCTATTTTTGAATTCCATAGCTATTTGATCCTTATAGCTACTAGAATTCAACTTTCACATTTTATGCGATTTAGTCCTTCTCGTAATTAAACACTTAATCGATAAAATCTTCGTATCAACATTTTCACATGACATGCCTATTATAATATGAACCATGTAATGAAATAAAAATAAACCTCTTTTTTGGATCGAATTTGTGGTCCCGAAACCACTATTCTAATTTCACTAAAAAATGGGCTGTTACACACGGATTTGACTTAGGGCTTTAGACGTTCGGAAAGAAACTTGGTTTTTTGACACAACCTGAAACACAATCAAATACAAGTTAGATAAAATAATTAAAATAAACAACTAAGATAATTAAAATAAAATAATAAATCTACAATTAAAATAATAAAGAAGAAAATAAATATGATATGGAAAGATAGAACGTGGTGTGTAGAAGTCATAAGAAGCCTTAGAAACACGAAGAATCCACAACCCCTTCAAGCGGCTCTAATTTCCTCTCCAAGATAGAACCCTTGGCAAGAAAAAGTTTGAAGATGATCCCCACAATCTAAAAAGATTGTTAAAACTCTTCTACAAGAAAATCAAGAGAAATTTTTAAAAAAAGAAAACTCAAAGAGAATTTATAAACTCAAATGAGAAGTTAAATAATAATGAATTGAATGGATTGTGTACAATGAAAATGCCTATATATAGGTTAGCTAAATAAATCTAAATAAAACTCTTAAGTATACTAGAACTCTAATTTAATCTAAAAAAGAAGTAGTTTTAAACTAAACTTTCTTGTTAACATAAAACTCTTAAATAATTTAAAATACTTAATAATTATAAAAAATTCGGAATAAAATAATAACAAAATAATACGAGATAATAAATAGAATATTGGGCTCATATATAATAAAAATTAAGCTTAAATCCCGAACCCAATATGATTCAAACTCGAATTAAAAGCCCGAAACTCGTAATTCCTGTCATAATCTCGGTCAAAAATTCTACTCCCGCAGTCTTCACTAAAACGGTCATAACTTGATCTCCCAAAATCAAAATTGAGTGATTTAAAATGGATTTCAAATATAAGAGATATATCTTTAGACACCTTGAAGACATCTCAACCCAAAAATGTGACAGCCCAAAATTGACCCTAGTCGGGAAGTGGTTTCGGGACTACAAGACCGAGTCGTAAAAATAATTACTTGCTATATTCTATGCTTATTATGTGTGAACATGAGTATGTGGAAGTTTCACTCCCTAATTTTACCAATTGCATGAGAAATTATTAATTGGGATCGATTTGAGACATGGTAAAAATATGATAGTCTAATTTAAAATGGTCTATTAGTGCATGTACCAAAAAGAGTGGTTTTGCATGTCAAATTGCCCAAAAGATGATGGGTGGCCGGCCAAGGAGTGATGGTGCTCCACTTATTCTAATTTATTATGTTTTGTTTAGTTAACAAATGACTTAAAATAATTATAATAAAATGGAATGAAAGAGAAAAAGGGAAGAGGAGTGTTCATATTCTTCTCCACCTTGCCAAAACCAAAACCAAAGAAGAGAAAAAGGAAAATTCTCATTTAGGCAATTCGGCACTACTTCTTGCTAGTAGGAGGTAAGTTTTGAAGTGTTAGTTAAATCTTCTTATATGTTTAAGTTAATTTGTGAATGTATTTTGACAATATTAAGAAAAATTCAAACTTTTATGATGGTTGGGCACCAAACCGTGTATCAAAGTACTAGAATTAGTAGTTGTTTACATGTATTATTGAATGAGTAGAAGATAGAATGGGGTTTAAATGGAAGGTTCATTTGATTTATTTTTGTCCTTGTATGAAAAGTGGTTCATTGTTAAGGCCGAATGAGTCATGCTAGATTAGTTGAAAAAAAATGTTCATGCTATGAGGTAATTTGAATAATTGACCGAAACATGGAAGGAAGGGCAAGATTTATAAATTATGTTTTAGGGTGAAAGGTATAATGAAAGTTGTATTAAGTTTAATGTGCATACTTTAGTCTAAGTGTTGAGGAGTATTCGGCTAAGATAGTTGAAATGTGGGTGTTGCCGATTTTTAAATTTAGATTATGGGAGTGGCTATAATGGGCATTAAGATGTTGAACTTAAGAAATTAGAAGTATATGAACTTGATAGTATTTAAAAGCTAGTACGAATAAATGGGGAGCTTTTGCTAGTTTAGAAGTATACGGTCAAAATGTTTATGAGGTGAAAAAAAAAATGTGTTGAATGACAAAATGATGACCAAATGTTATTTTGATAATGATAATGCATTCGGCTTTGAGATGTAATCTAAACATTAGTTGAAATTTTGATATTTGGAACAAGGAGGGTTGCAAGAAGAAGTGGAATCATTAAATTTACATATTTTTGAATATCTTGCAAGATAAATTAAACTATTAACTTATTTATTCTAGCTCAAGAATCCAAAGGAGGGGAAACAAGCAAAGGCAAAGCCAAGAATATTGAGTAGTCGATTGGGAAGCATTCCATCCGACTTAAGGTAAGTCATTAAGCATATATTTGGTATTAATTCAAATGGTTATAACATCTATGTAATGATGCTGAATGGAATGAATAAATATATATATACATGTATGTATGTGATGATGAAATTGTTGAACGAAAAGAAAAGAGGTGAGATGTGTTGAGTTGTTAATCTCGGCACTAAATGTGCGGGTATAACCATTTATGACCATGAGATTGGCGCTAAGTGTGCGGATTTAAATTGTACAGCACTAAGTGTGCGAGTTGGACTATGTAGCACTAAGTGTGCGAATTGACTATGTTGCACTAAGTGTGCGAATTGACTATGTTGCACTAAGTGTGCGAGTTTGATTATGTAGCACTAAGTGTGCGAGTTGACTATATAGCACTGAGTGTGCGGACTTAATATACATCCTTGAATCATTATGGACACTATGTGTGCGACACTATTGAGTCGATCATGGACAGCGGATCAGATAAGTGTCTTGAGTTCATGGCTAATAGGTGCTATGTCTATACTTGGTGTTGAGCTTGGTAAGTTTGAACCTATGTGACAAATATACTTGAAGTCACGTACATAAAATTTATCGTAGAATGGGTGAAAGGCCGTTTAGTTGTATGTTTGTAACGAAAATAAAATGATTTATGAAAATGCCTCGAATATCCTATTGATGAGTATGTGGATTGTGAATGCATAAATTGGTATGAAATTGAACCGATAGGTTGGAGGAACTAGAGTATGGTTCAGAATGGATGGAGTAATTAGCCTCGTTCCATTTTGTTTTCTCTTGTGATAATGTTATTGATGGATGGTAGTGCATAGCTTATGACTTACTGAGTTATCAACTCACTCGGTGTTTCCTTGTCACCTATTCTAGGTTTCTTGGACACATCTCTTTTTGCGTGGTCGGGCCGTCATCGAAGTCATCACACCGGATAGCAAGTTTTGGTACTTTCTTCTTAGTCGGCTTAGGTGAACATTTCGGCATGTATAGACTATTATGTTGTGTTTGAACTTTGGTATGTAAACTTTTAGCCATGCGAAAATGGCATAAATGTTCGGTTGGGTTTGGTTTCATAACGTTAGGTCGTCAATTTTGATGATTCGACCTTTTTATGCCATATGTCATGGTTAATTGTTTTGGTGTTAAAATTTATGATATGGCAATAATGTAGTAGGGAGAAGTTGACAATGATTAGCCTTGGCATGGTTAGTCATGATCATAATTTGTGATATGCATGAGGAATTATTAGTTGGATCAAGGAGTAAACATGAAGTGGGCATGGTTGCCTTCGTAACAGATGCTGGCAGCAGTAGTGACAGGAGATTGAAAAATCACTAAAAATAGTAGGAATGGAATTGATTGATGAATAAATTATGTAATCGAAGCTCGATGAGTCTATTTTCATATAGAAGTAACGAAAAGATCATATGGACAGTATGTTAAGAGAAAATCAGGTTCTCGTGGGACAGGGCCAGAACGGTTTCTGGATTCCCTGCTCCGACTTTGGAAATTCATTATAAATTAACCAGAGATAATTAGGAGTCGTACCATATATGTATAGATTCCTCTTTGAGTCTAGTTTCTATAGAAACAAATGGCATCAGTATTGAAGTTCTGTACAGGGAGATATCCAGGTCGTAACGCGCAAAGGTCAGTGTAGTCGACCCCAGTAACTTGGGAGAATTTGACTAATAAACTGTACTAATTGGCCCAACCAAAAATTCTAGAAAAAACATGTAGATGGGAACATGAGTCTGGTTTCAGGGAAAAATCACGAAACTGATTTTCGAGTTGTGAAACTCAAGATATGATTTTTAAAGCGACAAGTACGCAGATTAGGCAGTGTCTGGAAAATATCTTTATAAGGGGTTTATAGTCTGTTAACACCTCGTGTTCGACTCCGGTGTCGGTCTCGGGTTCGGGGTGTTACATTTAATTGGTATCAGAGCTATGGTTTAGTCGGTTCTAGGACTACCATAGCGCGTATGAGTCTAGCTATACATGCCTTAATGTTAATGTTTAAATGTGTGATGACTTCTGACGGTTGAAATGTTTTTGTTTTGATTAGTAAATGGATTCCGGTGTAGAAAGAACCCTAGCGGATGACGTTGAAAGCGTAGCGGCTGCTCCTGCACAAGGGACGCCGCCTGTTGAACCTCAGTCATCTGCGAATAATCAAGGTGAGGGGGCTAAACAAGCCTTCTTTACCATGATGAATGAGTGGGTCGCGCAATATGCCCGAACCAACCCGGCTGCCCAACAATTCCTGAATTTGAATAATCAACCCCAAGAGCCCGTAATGCCATCAGTCACTGATCCTGTGAGGCTGAGCAAGCCACCTGTAGACTTGATTAGGAAGCGCGGGGCTGAGGAGTTCAAGGCCATAGTTACTGATGATGCCGAAAGGGCCGAGTTCTGGCTTGATAACACCATTCGGGTGTTCGATGAACTGTCATGCACACCTGACGAATGTCTAAAATGTGCTGTATCTTTGTTGCGAGACTCAGCCTACTATTGGTGGAGGACCTTGATTTCCATAGTCCCGAACGAACGAGTAACTTGGGACTTCTTTCAGACGGAATTTCGAAAGAAATATATTAGTCAACGGTTCATTGATCAAAAGCGTAAGGAATTCTTGGAACTCAAGCAAGGCCGTATGACAGTACCTGAATACGAACATGAATTTGTAAGACTCAGTAGGTATGCCCGGGAGTGTGTAGCTGATGAGGTTGCTATGTGCAAAAGATTCGAGGAAGGATTGAATGAAGATTTAAAGCTACTAATGGGTATTTTGGAAATAAAAGAATTCGTAACACTAGTCGAACGAGCCTGCAAGGCGGAAGAACTTGGAAAGGAGAAGAAGAAGGCTGAATTTGAAGCTAGAGACCATCGTAAAAGATCGACGGGTAAAGCTCCGTTCTCAGCTGTAAAGAAGTTCAGGGAGGACACTAATAAGTCGAGGACGACTGCGGGAATTTCCATCAGAGCAAGACCATCGACGGGCTCCCGAGCTACTTCGGTAGCTAGTGTGAGCAATAATCGTCAAGAGAAACCTGAATGTCCCCAATGCGGAAGACGACACCTAGGTGAATGTTGGGGTAAGTCTACTAACAGGGCCTGTTACGGATGCGGTTCGAAGGACCACTTCATTAGAGATTGCACGGAGCTGGATGAGAAGAATAAGATTCAAGGTGCAAGACCTAGTGGAGTGACAACTAGGGGTAGACCACCGAGAATTTTAGGAGGTAGGAGTGGTAGTCAGAGAGGGGCCTCAAATACGGCCGATCGAGCCGAGAACCGTACTCCTGCTAGAGCATATGCCATTCGCGCACGAGAGGAGGCATCCTCTCCCGACGTCATCACTGGTACCTTCACTCTCTTTGATACTAATGTGATTGCATTGATTGACCCTGGCTCTACTCATTCATATGTATGCGAAACCTTAGCATCCAGTAAGACTCTACCTGTTGAGTCTACTGAGCTAGTAATTCGAGTGTCAAACCCTTTGGGTCAATGCGTACTTGTTGATAAAGTGTGTAAGAGATGCCCTCTAATAATCCGAGAATCCTGTTTTCCGGCCGATTTGATGCTTTTGCCGTTTGACGAATTTGATGTTATTCTTGGTTTGGATTGGTTGACCGCGCATGATGCGGTTGTGAATTGCAAAAGCAAGACCATTGATTTGAGGTGCGCAAATAACGAGAAAATCCGAGTTGAGTCTACGGACTTAAAGGGGTTGCCAGCTGTAATATCAGCAATGGTGGCCCAGAAATATGTAAGAAAAGGGTGCGAAGCATACCTTGCGTATGTACTTGATGACAAAGAGTTAGAAAAGAAACCCGAATCTGTGCAGGTGGTTTGTGAATACCCGGATGTTTTTCCTGAAGAGTTACCGGGTTTGCCACCTGTTCGGGAGATAGAGTTTGGTATTGAGCTTGTACCTGGAACTACGCCAATTTCGATAGCTCCGTATCGTATGGCACTAACTGAGTTAAAAGAGTTGAAAGCTCAGTTGCAAGAATTAACGGATAGAGGTTTCGTTCGACCAAGTTTCTCACCTTGGGGTGCACCAGTATTGTTCGTGAAAAAGAAGGACGGAACCATGAGGTTGTGCATTGACTATCGTCAACTGAATAAAGTGACGATAAAGAATAAGTATCCGTTACCGCGTATTGATGATTTGTTTGATCAATTAAAGGGAGCATCAGTGTTTTCAAAGATAGATTTGAGATCGGGTTATTATCAGTTGCGGATTCGAGATTCGGACGTACCCAAAACTGCTTTCAGAACGAGGTACGGTCACTACGAGTTCTTGGTGATGCCGTTTGGGCTCACTAATGCCCCTGCGGTGTTTATGGATTTGATGAATCAGATCTTCAGACCATATTTGGATCGGTTCGTAGTTGTGTTCATTGATGACATCTTGGTCTATTCAAGAGATGAGACCGAACATGCTGAGCATCTGAGGCTAGTGTTACAAATTTTGCGGGATAAGCAGTTATATGCTAAGTTCAGTAAGTGTGAGTTCTGGTTAAGAGAGGTTAGCTTCTTGGGTCATGTGGTATCCGCATCGGGTATTCGAGTTGATCCGAGCAAAATTTCAGCCATACTTAACTGGAAGCCTCCGAGAAATGTTACCGAAGTCCGGAGCTTCCTAGGGCTCGCCGGTTATTACCGATGATTTGTCAAAGGTTTTTCGATGATAGCCACACCAATGACGAAGCTACTTTAAAAGGATGTTAAGTTTGAATGGACGGAGAAATGTCAGAAAAGTTTCGATCAACTGAAAACTCATTTGACTGAAGCTCCAATTTTAGTGCAACCCGAATCAGGTAAAGAGTTTGTCATCTATAGTGACGCATCCCTACTTGGGTTGGGTTGCGTATTGATGCAAGAAGGTAGAGTTGTGGCCTATGCGTCGAGACAATTGAAGCCACACGAGAGAAATTATCCGACCCATGACCTCGAACTAGCTGCCATCGTGTTTGCTTTGAAAATATGGCGACATTATTTGTTTGGTGAGAAGTGCCATGTATTTTCGGACCACAAAAGTCTCAAGTATTTGATGACTCAACGAGACTTGAATCTGCGACAAAGACGTTGGCTTGAGTTGTTGAAAGATTACGAGCTTGTCATTGATTACCACCTGGGAAAGGCTAATGTGGTGGCAACGCCTTAAGCCGGAAATCACTGTTTGCTTTGCGAGCGATGAATATACACTTGTCTGTTCTACCTGACAATGTGTTAGTAGCTGAATTAAAAGCCAAACCATTATTGACTCATCAAATTCGTGAAGCTCAGAAAGTCGATGATGAATTGGTTGCAAAACGGGCTGAGTGTGTTCCGAACAAGGAATTGGAGTTTCAGATTGATGATGATGATTGTTTGAGGTTTAGAAGTCGTTTGTGTGTTCCAAGGAATTCGGAACTCATTTCGATGATTCTGAACGAAGCCCATTGTAGCCGAATGTCAATTCACCCGGGGAGTACGAAAATGTACAACGACTTGAAACGTCGGTTTTGGTGGCATGGTATGAAACGAGACATCTCCGACTTTGTTTCGAGATGTTTAATATGTCAACAAGTGAAAGCGGAACATCAAGTGCCTTCAGGGTTACTTCAGCCGATCATGATACCCGAGTGGAAATGGGACCGAGTCACAATGGACTTTGTGTCCGGACTGCCATTGTCAGCAAGTAAGAAGGATGCGATTTGGGTTGTTGTTGATAGGCTGACTAAGTCGGCTCACTTTATCCCCGTGCGTACGGATTTTTCATTAGATAAATTAGCCGAATTGTATGTCTCTCAGATTGTGAGATTACATGGAGTACCTATTTCTGTCGTGTCGGATAGAGATCCGAGATTTACCTCGCGATTTTGGAAGAAATTGCAAGAAGCTTTGGGTACCAAGCTGCATTTTAGCACCGCTTTTCATCCACAAACCGATGGTCAATCCGAGCGGATAATTCAGATACTTGAGGATATGTTGAGATGTTGCATCCTCGAGTTTAGTGGTTCATGGGAACGGTATTTACCCTTGATCGAATTCGCTTACAACAATAGTTTCCAATCAAGTATTAAGATGGCACCTTACGAGGCTTTGTACGGTCGTAAATGCCGTACACCATTGTTTTGGACCGAGCTCGGTGAAAGTAAAATTTTCGGAGTTGATTTGATTAAAGATGCCGAACAGAAGGTAAAGGTAATCCGTGAAAGTCTGAAGGTAGCCACAGATCGTCAGAAATCGTATGCGGATCTGAAACGGAAGGACATTGAATATCAGGTGGGAGATAAAGTGTTCCTTAAAGTTTCGCCTTGGAAAAAGGTACTTAGGTTTGGCCGTAAAGGCAAGTTGAGCCCGAGATTCATTGGGCCGTACGAAATCTCTGAACGAGTGGGGCCGGTTGCATATAGATTGATTTTGCCCCCTGAACTTGAAAGGATACACGATGTCTTTCATGTTTCGATGCTTCGACGCTATAGGTCTGATCCTTCGCACATAATTAGTCCGTCGGAGGTTGAAATTCGAGCCGATATGAGTTATGAAGAAGAGCCGATGTGTATCCTAGCTCGTGAAGTGAAGGAGTTGCGGAACAAAAGGGTTCCGTTAGTAAAGGTGTTATGGCTCAAACACGGGATCGAGGAGGCTACTTGGGAAACCGAGAGTTCGATGAAAGAACGATACCCAAACCTATTTACCGGTAAGCTTTTCGGGGATGAAAATTTCTTAAGTGGGGGAGAATTGTGACAGCCCAAAATTGACCCTAGTCGGGAAGTGGTTTCGGGACTACAAGACCGAGTCGTAAAAATAATTACTTGCTATATTCTATGCTTATTATGTGTGAACATGAGTATGTGGAAGTTTCACTCCCTAATTTTACCAATTGCATGAGAAATTATTAATTGGGATCGATTTGAGACATGGTAAAAATATGATAGTCTAATTTAAAATGGTCTATTAGTGCATGTACCAAAAAGAGTGGTTTTGCATGTCAAATTGCCCAAAAGATGATGGGTGGCCGGCCAAGGAGTGATGGTGCTCCACTTATTCTAATTTATTATGTTTTGTTTAGTTAACAAATGACTTAAAATAATTATAATAAAATGGAATGAAAGAGAAAAAGGGAAGAGGAGTGTTCATATTCTTCTCCACCTTGCCAAAACCGAAACCAAAGAAGAGAAAAAGGAAAATTCTCATTTAGGCAATTCGGCACTACTTCTTGCTAGTAGGAGGTAAGTTTTGAAGTGTTAGTTAAATCTTCTTATATGTTTAAGTTAATTTGTGAATGTATTTTGACAATATTAAGAAAAATTCAAACTTTTATGATGGTTGGGCACCAAACCGTGTATCAAAGTACTAGAATTAGTAGTTGTTTACATGTATTATTGAATGAGTAGAAGATAGAATGGGGTTTAAATGGAAGGTTCATTTGATTTATTTTTGTCCTTGTATGAAAAGTGGTTCATTGTTAAGGCCGAATGAGTCATGCTAGATTAGTTGAAAAAAAATGTTCATGCTATGAGGTAATTTGAATAATTGACCGAAACATGGAAGGAATGGCAAGATTTATAAATTATGTTTTAGGGTGAAAGGTATAATGAAAGTTGTATTAAGTTTAATGTGCATACTTTAGTCTAAGTGTTGAGGAGTATTCGGCTAAGATAGTTGAAATGTGGGTGTTGCCGATTTTTAAATTTAGATTATGGGAGTGGCTATAATGGGCATTAAGATGTTGAACTTAAGAAATTAGAAGTATATGAACTTGATAGTATTTAAAAGATAGTACGAATAAATGGGGAGCTTTTGCTAGTTTAGAAGTATACGGTCAAAATGTTTATGAAGTGAAAAAAAATGTGTTGAATGACAAAATGATGACCAAATGTTATTTTGATAATGATAATGCATTCGGCTTTGAGATGTAATCTAAACATTAGTTGAAATTTTGATATTTGGAACAAGGAGGGTTGCAAGAAGAAGTGGAATCATTAAATTTACATATTTATGAATATCTTGCAAGATAAATTAAACTATTAACTTATATATTCTAGCTCAAGAATCCAAAGGAGGGGAAACAAGCAAAGGCAAAGCCAAGAATATTGAGTAGTCGATTGGGAAGCATTCCATCCGACTTAAGATAAGTCATTAAGCATATATTTGGTATTAATTCAAATGGTTATAACATCTATGTAATGATGCTGAATGGAATGAATAAATATATATATATACATGTATGTATGTGATGATGAAATTGTTGAACGAAAAGAAAAGAGGTGAGATGTGTTGAGTTGTTAATCTCGGCACTAAATGTGCGGGTATAACCATTTATGACCATGAGATTGGCGCTAAGTGTGCGGATTTAAATTGTACAGCACTAAGTGTGCGAGTTGGACTATGTAGCACTAAGTGTGCGAATTGACTATGTTGCACTAAGTGTGCGAATTGACTATGTTGCACTAAGTGTGCGAATTGACTATGTAGCACTAAGTGTGCGAGTTTGATTATGTAGCACTAAGTGTGCGAGTTGACTATATAGCACTGAGTGTGCGGACTTAATATACATTCTTGAATCATTATGGACACTATATGTGCGACACTATTGAGTCGATCATGGACAGCGGATCGGGTAAGTGTCTTGAGTTCATGGCTAATAGGTGCTATGTCTATACTTGGTGTTGAGCTTGGTAAGTTTGAACCTATGTGACAAATATACTTGAAGTCACGTACATAAAATTTATCGTAGAATGGGTGAAAGGCCGTTTAGTTGTATGTTTGTAACGAAAATAAAATGATTTATGAAAATGCCTCGAATATCCTATTGATGAGTATGTGGATTGTGAATGCATAAATTGGTATGAAATTGAACCGATAGGTTGGAGGAACTAGAGTATGGTTCGGAATGGATGGAGTAATTAGCCTCGTTCCATTTTGTTTTCTCTTGTGATAATGTTATTGATGGATGGTAGTGCATAGCTTATGACTTACTGAGTTATCAACTCACTCGGTGTTTCCTTGTCACCTATTCTAGGTTTCTTGGACACATCTCTTTTTGCGTGGTCGGGCCGTCATCGAAGTCATCACACCGGATAGCAAGTTTTGGTACTTTCTTCTTAGTCGGCTTAGGTGAACATTTCGGCATGTATAGGCTATTATGTTGTGTTTGAACTTTGGTATGTAAACTTTTAGCCATGCGAAAATGGCATAAATGTTCGGTTGGGTTTGGTTTCATAACGTTAGGTCGTCAATTTTGATGATTCGACCTTTTTATGCCATATGTCATGGTTAATTGTTTTGGTGTTAAAATTTATGATATGGCAATAATGTAGTAGGGAGAAGTTGACAATGATTAGCCTTGGCATGGTTAGTCATGATCATAATTTGTGATATGCATGAGGAATTATTAGTTGGATCAAGGAGTAAACATGAAGTGGGCATGGTTGCCTTCGTAACAGATGCTGGCAGCAGCAGTGACAGGAGATTGAAAAATCCCTAAAAATAGTAGGAATGGAATTGATTGATGAATAAATTATGTAATCGAAGCTCGATGAGTCTATTTTCATATAGAAGTAACGAAAAGATCATATGGACAGTATGTTAAGAGAAAATCAGGTTCTCGTGGGACAGGGCCAGAACGGTTTCTGGATTCCCTGCTCCGACTTTGGAAATTCATTATTAATTAACCAGAGATAATTAGGAGTCGTACCATATATGTATAGATTCCTATATGAGTCTAGTTTCTATAGAAACAAACGTCATCAGTATTGAAGTTCTGTACAGGGAGATATCCAGGTCGTAACGCGCAAAGGTCAGTGTAGTCGACCCCAGTAACTTGGGAGAATTTGACTAATAAACTGTACTAATTGGCCCAACCAAAAATTCTAGAAAAAAACATGTAGATGGGAACATGAGTCTGGTTTCAGGGAAAAGTCACGAAACTGATTTTCGAGTTTTGAAACTCAAGATATGATTTTTAAAGCGACAAGTACACAGATTAGGCAGTGTCTGGAAAATATCTTTATAAGGGGTTTATAGTCTGTTAACACCTCGTGTTCGACTCCGGTGTCGGTCTCGGGTTCGGGGTGTTACAAAAAATGCCAAGATCCCATCCAAAAAGTCCTTTCAAGTCTGTTGATTTCCCAAGCTTGAAAATTGCCAGCTTCAGTGAATGTAATTTACTAAATTTCACCCCATCCGTGCATGTATCAGATTGAATCGAAAGAGAGTTATGGATTGATATCGAATGGAGAATGGAGAGAATAATGAAATATGATGAATGTGAATAATAAATAAACTGAAATACTTCAATAAAATAAATAAACTCTTGGATCGAAATTGATTCCAAGAGTAAAAACATAATAGTTTAGAAAAGCTGAATAAAAACTAATCTAATCTTACTCCTAAACTATTAGGGTTTTTGAGTGCGTCCAGGATGACTTAGTTACATCAAACCCCTAATGTCTTATTTATTGAAGTGTTGGCAGCCCAAATTAGGTCTTAAACATGTCCTAGGTCTTTGTATAAAGTTGATTGTGCAGATGAAATTAACTTTGACATCCTTGGGCATCACATTGACCTATGTCGCGGCATAGCCCTTGCATGGCACGACATGACATGCATTTTATGCCTTTTACCATTCGTTCCATCTTTTGATGACTCAAGAAACTTGTCCATCACTCCTTCCTTACTTCTACGTCAATTGGGCCTATTGTAATACCCTTAACTCGTTTCTATCGTCAGATTAAGGTTATAGAGCATTACCATAAAATAAAATATGCTCTAAAGGCTCAAGATCTCACAAAAAATTATGGCTTTTTGATGTTTAAACTTGTGAATTTCAATTCAAGATAATACCTAAACTTAGGGAAGCAACCCAAAAGTTTTTTAATTCTTCAAAAATCAACTTATCATGCTTGATTCCCTAATGTCTTAAAGTTTAAATAATCAATGCATAAATGCCTATGTTTTAATTCAAGACATATCAATAAAAATCATAAATTAATTAAAATTCATTCTAATAGTGATATGAGTGATTCACGTGAGAATAAGACAAATTTCAAGGATTTCTAATGATGATATGAAAGACTCCCACACTTAAGATGTACGTTGCCCTCAATGTACAAAGATAGATATATTGATAAATATAAATAAATAATCATAAGATAGGGAGAGAAGTGAAACTTCCTGAATGATGAATGAATTCCTTGAATTTGAATTATAGAGAATAATCGGCCAAAGCAATGATGAGAGTGGAGGAGGATACTCTGATGGTGGTAGAGGTTCATTAATCGATAAGTCCTTTGCCCTTGGAGTTTTTAGTTCCTATTTGATGATGAGCTTTGGAGCTCTTTATGACTGTGATAAAATCAGGAACTCTTTACAAAATATAATGAAGCATAATTACTCGTAATGGAATAGCTGAAAATAAAAATTCTAAAAACTCAATATAAAATAGTATTAAAAGGAAATAAAAAGTAATTTCAAAATATAGAGATAAAAATAAAATAAATAATAGGTGTTTATAGAGAAATTGGGGCACATGGCCGTGGGGCACGCCCGTGTGCTCTCATCTCAGCCCGTGCATTTCGTGCTTTTCGAAATTAGACGCATTGCCGTATCGATCTCCGTTCACTTCTCCCACACCCGTGTATACAGGCGCATGCCCGTTTTATTTTAACAGGCTCGACCACGGTCGTGTCGCACGCCCGTGTTAATTTGGCAGGATTTCCCACAGCCGTGTCGCACGGCCGTGGCAACTTATCGGATCCCGTGTTGGGGAAATGTTTTTGCTCTGTTTTCACACGGCCGTACCGCACAGCCTTGTTACCTCTCATGGTATGTGCACGGCCTATGGCACACCTGTGTGCCTGGCCGTGTGGTTCTGGAAATCTTGTGTTCAGTGACTCAGTTAGTTAATTAAATGTTAAAGACTAAAATTTAAATAAGTTAACATCGTTAGTGGTCAGGGTGCCTCCCGAGTAGCGCTTGTTTATAGTCTAAGCTCGATTTTACCTTGTGGGTATATTTAGGTAACTTTGTGGAGTCATAGCTCCTTTTATCGTCTTTGAAATTCTCGCCGTTGTACATTTTGAGACGATGTCCATTTACCTTAAAAGTGCCTTGTGATGGATGATTTACCTCTACTGTGCCATATGGAAACATAGTTTGAACTACGAAAGGACCTGACCATCGTGATTTAAGCTTTCTAGGAAACAATTTGAGCCTCGGGTTATATAACAGGATAAGATCTCCAACTTCAAATTGCCTTCGTTGCTTCAAACTGCTGTCGTGACGGCGCATCGTCGCTTCCTTGTATAGGCGTGAATTTTCATATGCATTGGCTTGCCACTCATCTAACTCGTTCAACTACATCAACCTGTTTTTACCTGCAAGTTTAGGGTCAAGGTTTAGAAATTTTATAGCCCAGAATGCCTTGTGTTCTAAGTCAAATGGTAGGTGACAACTTTTCCCATAAACAAGTCTGTAAGGTGATGTTCCAATGGGAGTCTTAAAAGTAGTTCTATAAGCCCATAAAGCATCATCTACTTTCATCGCCCAATCCTTCCTGTTTAATTGTACTGTCTTTTCTAGGATACGTTTAAGCTCTGGGTTCACTACTTCGACTTGGCCACTAGTTTGATGGTGATAAGGGGTAGTTGTTCTGTGATGAACTTCGTATTTCTTAAGGGTCTTGTCAAATTGGGCATTACAAAAATGAGTACCCCTATCACTAATAATTGCTCTAGATGTATCAAATTGAGAGAAAAGTTTCTTAAGGAATCGTACTACTACTCTAGCACCATTAGAAGGTAAAGCTTAGGCTTCAACCCATTTGGACATATAATCAACAACTACTAAGATGTATTTATTCCCGAATGAACTAGGGAATGGACCCATGAAGTCGATACCCCAAACATCAAATATTTCATATGAGAGCATATATGTTTGAGGCATTTCATCACGTTTGGATATATTACCTGTCCTTTGACATTTGTCACAGTAAGTAACATACCTATTGGCGTATTTGAATAGAGTGGGCTAATAAAAACCCGATTCGAGGACTTTATGTGCGGTCTTATTTCCACCGTAATGTCCTCCAGTCGGTCCTAAGTGGCAATGTTCCAAGATTTTCAATGCCTCTATCCTTGTAATGCATCTCCTAATGATTTGATCTGCATATTTATGGAAAAGAAAAGGGTCTTCCCAGAAAGAGTTTTTCATATCAGTGAAGAATCACTTCTTTTATTGATGTGTCAACCCTTTTGGGATAATGTTAGTGGCTAAAAAATTTACAATATCTGCAAACCAAGGTACCTCAGAATCAGATATAGCAAAAAATTGTTCTTCAGGGAATGAATCATTTATTTCAATGTCATCTGGCTCTTTGGTACTTGAGTTTTCAAGCCTGGAGAGAAGGTCAGCCGCAAGATTTTTAGCTCATTTCTTATCCTTAATCTCCAAGTCAAATTCCTGCAATAATAAGATCCATCGAATGAGTCGAGGTTTTGCATCAGTTTTAGTCAAAAGATGGCGAAGAGCGGAATGGTCAGTATAAACGACAACTTTACACAATATTAAATATGACCTAAATTTATCGAATGCAAAAACCACAGCTAGTAGCTCTTTCTCTAAAATATATATATATTTTAGATACTAACTCCGTGGTGGTGTAGTTTTCTTGTGCAGCTGTCAAAACCCTGCTAGCATAATAGATAGGTTGAAAATGTTTATCTCTTCGCTGTCCCAAAACTGCACCTACTGCAAAATCATTCGCATCGCACATTAGTTCAAAAGGTGAATTTCAATCATGTGCAATTAAAATTGGAGCTTTAGTCAGTTTATCCTTTAAAGTATTAAATGCTTCTAAACACTCCTGATCGAAATTAAAAGGCACATCTTTTTCTAGTAATTTAGTTAAGGGCTTAGCTATTTCAGAAAAGTCTTTAATATAACTTCTATTAAACCCAGCATGTCCTAAGAAGCTTCTAATAGCCTTGACCGAATTAGGGGGAGGTAGTTTTTCAATTGTTTCAATTTTAGATTCATCAACTTCAATCCCTCTACTAGAAATTTTATGTCCTAACACAATACCTTCTTGAACCATAAAGTGACATTTTTCCCTGTTAAGCACAAGGTTTGTTTCTTCACATCTTATTAACACTCGTTTTAAATTTTTGAGGGAAAGATGGAAAGAGTTATCGAAAAATGAGAAATCAACCATAAATACCTCCATGACATCTTCTACGAGTTCGTCAAAAATGGCTTTCATGCAACGCTGAAAAGTAGCAAAAGCATTACATAATCCAAAAGGCATTCTACGATAAGCAAACGTACCGTATGGACATGTAAATGTCATCTTTTCTTGATCTTCAGGAGGTATTGGGATTTGGAAATAGCTAGAGAGTCCGTCTAAAAAGCAATAGTACATGTGTCCGACAATCTTTCTAACATTTGGTCAATGAATAGAAAGGGAAAGTGGTCTTTTCTCGTGGCATCATTTAGCTTCCTATAATCAATGCACACTCTCCAACCTGTGTCTGTCCTTGTTGGTATTAATTCATTCTTCTCATTGGCTACAACAGTCATGCCTCCTTTCTTAGGAACAACCTGCACTGGACTCGCCGAAGAACTGTCACAAATAGGATAAATAATTCTAGCTTCTAGGAGTTTAATTACCTCAGCTTTAACAACTTCCTTCATGTTGGGGTTCAATTGTCTTTGGGCTTGCATGCATGGTTTATATTCATCTTCTATTAAATTTTTGTGGGTGCAAAAAGAAGGGTTGATCCCTTTAATGTCAGAAATTTTCTACGCTATGGCCCTTTTATGCTCTCTTAATACTTGGAGTAATTCTTCTTTCTCCTTGGGTGGCATGTTGGATGCAATAATTACCGGTAATGTAGAATTATTTCCAAGGAATGCATATTCCAAGTGATTCAGCAATTGTTCAAGTTCCAGTTTGGGAGGTTCGTCAATAGAGGGTTTTTGCTTAAGTTCATCTTTTACCTTAATTCCCTCATATTCTGCTAGTGTTAGGGAGGTTTCATTGGAGTTTAGTTTGGTTCCTATCTCAAAATAATCATCCACCCCGTCTTCTTGGGCAAGACACAGTTCCATCGTGTCCTTGTGTACAATTTTCTGAAGAGAATCTTGAGTAGCATGATCAATAGAGTCGATAAAATAGCATAAGTCATCCTGTTCTCTAGAAAATCTCATGGCATCATAAATTTTAAAAATAATCTCTTCGTCAGCTACTCTAAGTACCAATTTACCATCACCCACATCAATTACTGCCTTAGCAGTGGCTAAAAATGGCCGACCTAAGATTAAAGGCACCTTAACATCTTCATCCATGTCAAGAACAACGAAATCAATAGGGAATATAAATTTATCTACTTTTACAAGTACATCCTCTATAATTCCCCTAGGATATTTAACAGATCTATCAACTAATTGAATACTCATCCTAGTGGGTTTAGGTTCACCAAGACCAAGTTGTTTAAACATTTTATATGGCATCAAATTAATGCTGGCGCCTAAATCAGCTAGTGCTTTATCAAACTGTCTTTTTATTATCTAGCCTAAGAATAAAGGGGTTTTGTTTTAATTAACTAATTATCTAAACTAAGAACTCACAAAGAAAAGAATTGGGAATTTCTTTTGGGGAAAATCGATTGACTTAAGACAATACCTCAGGGAAAATCCACCTAGACTTTACTTGTTATTCTGGCTCCGAATCGAACGATTTATTCATTCAACTTGTTCTGTAGAGATCCCTAAGTTATGTTATTATCCTTATTCAAGATTAACAACGTCTAATCCCTAGATTGAATAATTGAGACTTTTCTCTAATTAACACCCTAGGGTTGCATTAACTCGATCTATGGATTCCCTTATTAGGTTTCACCCTAATTCAGCAAAATCTTGTCACCCTATGTCTAGGCGAGCAATCAACTCCGCTTAATTATGACAAATGTACTCTTAGACAGGGACTATTCCTGCTCTGAATAAGAGCTTATCTTGAATTAGTATCCTGAGATATTAAAATTAAGAACACATAATTAAGAACAAGTTAAATGCTTATCATACGATTCAGAAAATAATAACAAGATTCGTCTTAGGTTTCATTCCCTTTAGGTATTTAGGGGTTTTAGTTCATAACTAAAGAAGAAAACATCTCAGAAGAATAAAGAATACAAAACATAAAGAAAACCCAAAACTCCTGAAGGGAAATTGAGGAGAGATCTTCAGTTTTGATGATGAATCTGGCTTCTGAGATGGATCAATCGGCTTCCTTGGAGTAATTTCTTATTCTCTATTCTCCGTGTCTGTTTTCTTCCTCCTCTAGGGTGTATTTATAGGCTTTGGAATGCCTAGGAGCCCTCAAAATTAGCCTTTTCTGAATTGGACTCAACTTGGGCTCGGCAGGGACACGCCTGTGGCACACTCCCGTGTTCGATTACTTCAGGCCGTGTTTGAGCCTACCAAATAGACACGGCCGTGTGGTCTACCCGTGTGAGGAGGTCCAGGCTGTGTTGTTTTGTACTTTGGCCCATTTTCTCTGTTTTTGGCCTGTTTCTCATCCCTTTCTCTCTCCTATGCTCTCCTAAGTATATAACATGAAATTAAAGCATTAGGAGCATCGAATTCACTAATTCTAATGGGAAATCATCCATAAAATGCATTAAACATGAGGTAAAAATATGTATAATTTACAGTTTATCAGCCTTAAATTCAACTCCTTTTGGGAGAGGACGTATTTAAGGCTATTGTGATTAGTGTAAATCACACACTTCTCTCCATACAGATAATGGCGCCAAATCTTAAACACAAGCACCATAGCAACTCCAAATCATGAGTTTGGTAGTTCCACTCATGCGTCTTCAACTGTCTCAAAGCATAAGCCATAACTTTACCCTATTGTATCAAAATACAACCAAGACCTGAATATGAAGCATTACTATAAACCACAAAATCTTTTCGAGGTTCTGGTTGAATTAACATAGGTGCCTGGAATGACGGAAATGTGTAAGTGTACACAATCGTAACAAGTAATAAAATGACAAGTAAATGTCGAGTTATCATATCCACAGGCGCTGTGAAAAGAATTATTTATGAATGCAATTTTAAAAACATTTTGGTGAAGAAAAATACTTTGACTTGAAGAGGTGATTAAAAACTAGGATTTTGACAATGTAAAATAAATAAAAATAAAATAAAAGTTCCAATGCACAATTTCAAAAGATGATTTTAATCAAGATGCCATAATTGTGTTAGAGTAATTACATTTCTTAACATAGAATTATTAAACTCATGTTTATGTTGTTACGAATAAATTCACAGCAACTCGGTAATTTGCTAACTTATGAACATACTTTCTTAGCAAAAATTGATTTATCTATTAACTATATCTCTATGTCAATTCAACCGATTAAACAAATTTTAATAAGGAAATGTGTTAATGCACATACATACTTATGAAATTAAAATAATCTCTTGTACATATATCTATCCCAATTCAAACAATTAATTCAATCTCATAAGCACATAAAAGATTACGTGGGGTAACAATGTATTTCTACCTTGAAACAGTTTAATCAGAATAATCTTGCAAGTTATGCAAGGCTAATGTATCGTTAGATACCGTCGCTAATTTAATCCTCAGCTACCTTAGATGAATAAACATGCACTGATTAAGTATCCTGTTAATTAATTACAATTTCAATCATTTAAATAATTAATTCATTAGTTACATTACAATTGTAATGCAAGAATAACTTAGTCATGGTTTTACTTAATCAATCATCTTATCGAGGCCTATAACAACACAAACACAATTTTAATAAATTAAGTAGACGATATGCAATCAACCTAACACAAATTAAATTTAAGCCATATTAATTAAATTAAACATATCAACTCACAAATATTAATAGACATGTTCATCATAACAACAACAAAATTAAAAGGATAGGGAACAATAATCAAATCGGGTGTTTCTCCGAGACTTGACTAGTTTGCTCCAGTCTTCCTTCTCTGCTTGTTCTTGTCGAACCAAGGCTTCTGAGAACACTTGAATGCTGCTCCAAATGGTGGTTGATTGAATCCTTTTCAAGAGTTGAAATCAACAAGAGAATAGGGGGAGGAAATGAGGAAAAATGGAAGGGAATGACGGGAGAAAAATGAGAGAGAAGTGAAGACATGGGAAGAGTTGAGATGTTGTTTGAAGTGAGCAGAAAAAGGGGATATTTATAGGTTCAGATGGCTGCTAAAATTAGCAAAAATAAGCAGCCATAGAGTCCCCCCATGGCCGGCCACACATGTGGCAAGTTTGAAGAATTCAAACTTGCTATTTTATGGTAGGGGCAAATCTAGAAAGACACAAATAGTGGAGGGGTTTGAATGCAATTTGAGGGAGTCTTCAAGGGCCATTTTTCAAGTTAAGTAATAAGCCAAGCAAGCTGATTGGGTCAGTGTGTAGGCCGGTTTTGGTCTGCTCAGTGCTCGGTTGGATCGGTTTTCTCGGTTCAACTCAACTGGCCAAGTTTTCATAATTAATTAATAATAATTTATTTAACCCAAATTAAATTGGATTAAAATTAAAATTAATTATATTATGAATTAATACATATAATTTGGACCATATTCGGCTAAAAAATTGATTCACCTTGATGCTTCAAAATTGCTTCTCGATTTTGTGCTTCTAGTAGTGTCTGTTAAGCCCTTTTTTGCCCTTTGTACGAATCTGTCGAAAATGATCAAAATTAATCAAAATTTATTATAAAATTAAGTAAAATTAAACATGTTAATAATTTAAGTAAAATTTAATTATTTTATAATAATTAAATATTTTTCGACAAGAATTTTACTGAAACTGCATGAATTTGAGTTAAAAAGGGAATGAAAAAGTGTGTATATTTTCGTGTTTCCAGTGCCTTAGTCAAAACTACATTAAGCTGTTCAAGACTCTTCTGCCTTTCATCATTCCACTCAAAAACCACATCCTTCTGAAGTAGTTTCATTAATGGTGAAACAATAAGGGAAAACCCTTTAATGAATCTACGATAATAACCAGTCAAACCTAAGAAGCTCTGAACTTCTGTAACACTCCTAGGCGCAATTCTAAGCTCGTTTCATATAAAAAAAATCCATTTAGCATATCATTCGAATCTCTTCTAAGAATCTATCGACTCATTAGCATTCATTTTGTTACCATATTTTTTATCAATCTATTTCATTATATTTTGAACTTTACTAATTCCAATTATAATGTTATGCCCAATGGAATCCTAGTAAAATAGGCTTGGATATATGGGTAAACTACACCATACCAGGGCATCAAAGTGCAATGCTTTGGGATTCTCGAGTCACTTGTCGATAACTTTCACTTTTCTTTTCCCTCTCATCAACTTTGCGTTGACGTTAGCTACGTACAACTACAAAACATATATCACTTTCAATTTCCAACAAATTCACAATCAAATACTATATCATGCATACTTTGCAATTTATTCAATTTAGTCCCCAAATCGGGACAAGCATAACTTTCAATTTAAAGATTTGGATTAAAATTTGATTTCACATTTATTCATTAGGGACCTTATACTTTCTATTCCTACCACAATTTCATAATGTTTGGATTTTATTCAATTTGTTTGCTAATGTAACAAATCTTACAAAACAGCTTATTAAGCTTTACGATTTAGTTCTTTTCATAATCTAAGCTTAATTTCTACCAATTTGACTCCTAATTCATTCAATTCCCAACAATGGAAACTTACCAAAACCTCACCAATTGAACAAATTAATGCACCGGCTAACTTAATTCAACCTCCCGTGATAAAAAAAAGCCTATAAAAATAAAAGAAAAATGACTAAAGACTTACTTGTAATAATTGGTCAAAAGCATAAGGGTTTCAAGAGCTTTCTCCTATGGCTTTTTATGGTGAACGGTGGCTAAGTAAAGAGGATAATGACCTTTTTAATCTTTTTCCATTAACATTCATTTATATAGTAAGTTTAATTCCAAATAACTGAATCTTACTTAATTAATCATAAATATTTAATTAACTTAATCTAATGACATTTAACATCATATCCCACTATCATCCATTTAAGATTGGTTTATTTTCCATTTTAGTCATTCGGATAATTACTATTTAAAACCCCAATCCTTATTGTAATTAAAATCTATAGCGATTGAACTTTTACAATATAGTCTCTAGGCCTTAATTAACCACGTTTTTAGCTGAATTGCTTAACCAAATTTCAATTCATTAATATACGAACTTTGTAAATATCCCTATTTAATATTTACAAACTCGATTCACGAAAATAAGGTTTTAAAATCATATTTTCTAACACCACTAGAAATCAATTTGTTATATTTACAGAAGGTAAAAGTAATAAACCCACTCCTAAATAAAATGAGGAGGCCTACGAAAAGTAAAAATGATAACCTTACACATAAGGAGGCTTACGAATGGTGAAAATGATAACCTTGCTTCCAAAAACATAGGGTAGGCTTACAAAGGTAAAAATAGTAACCCTACTCTCAAGTGCATGGGGGAAGCCTTACGAAAACTATAAATAATAACTCTGCTCCCAAACAAATAGGGGGAATAACCCTACTCCCAAATGCATGGGGGAGGATCATGAAAGTCAACTATATTACCATTGGTCCTTTTAACGTGGAAATACATGGGGAATATAACATAAGCAATAAAGGTGAAACAGTTGTGAAGAATGTAGAGAATTGAACTTTTATTGATAAATGGAATGACATATCATGTAAGTAATACATTCTCTAAATGAAGCAAGTATGACAATAAAATGTGCACCATATGTAACTGTGTTGATTAACATTCTCACTATGTCATATTATCATAAGAGAAGTATGCAAACATAATAAGACAAAATATGTGTAGTTTCTAGTTTCACTATTTGTTTGTGCAGTATAGTATTCATAAAATTGCTCTGTTATTTGGAATGTTGGAAGTTACAAATTTTATGTGTAGAATTTTTAAAGATTGAGAGAATTCCATGTTCGTGGTACATGAGTTCTATCTAGCCATTCAAGTTGGTAAGTTTCACATCTCAATGTTGCTACTATATGGTAGGTCCCTCCCAAGTAGCTGAGAATTTTCCCTTTTGACCAATTGGTTGACTAGCTTATACATTCCTCATTATTAAGTCTCCCACCTAGTATTGTTTGTCGTGGACTTTGGAATTATAGTACTACACCACATACGAAGCTTGGATTTCCATTCTAAGTGATACTTCATCACTTACTTCATCTAAGAAATCTAGATTATCTTGGAGATTGGTTTCTTTGGCATGTTCAGTATAGTGAATTACTCGATACGTGTTGAGGCCAATATCAGCTGGTATTACAACTTTGATGCTAAACATAATATTGAAAGGGGTTTCTCCTGTCCCTGAGTACGATGTGGTCCACAAAGACTTGAGGATACCTGGCAATATATCCAACCATTTACCCTTTGGATCTTCTACTTTCTTCTTTAAGCACTAAATAATCTTTTTATTAGTGGATTTTTCTTGCCCATTAATTTGTGGGGTTTTGACTGAACTAAGCACCAAATTTGTAGGGAGACTATCACAAAATTCATTAAACTTTCTTTGGAATCACATCCTGATATCAACAATGATCAGGCGTAGGATATTGTTTCTGCATATGATAACTTTCAAGATAAAGTTCTCCACCTTTTTTTCTTTGATGGTAGCTAATGTTTCCACTTCCATCCATTTTGTAATGGTGACCATAATATACCCCTTCTGTGTTGTGGCCTATGGAAATGGTCCTACAATGTCAATACCTCATTTGCAAAAAGCTAAGGACTAAAGATGGTATGTAGAGGTTCAACAGGCATGCAGGGGAAGGTTGTTGTGTCCTTTTGCATGGTGAGCCAATAGTATTAGGGATACGAGTACGAAGGCCTAGTTTCGGACCTAATATTTTATTATGATTTATTTTGAATTTTTATAATTATTAGGTGTTTTAAGTTATTTAAGAGTTTTATGTCAACAAGAATGTTTAGTTTAAAACTACTTCTTCTTTAGGTTAATTCAAGTTCTAGTATACTTAAGAGTTTTATTTAAATTTAATTAGATAGCCTATATAAAGGCCTTCTCATTGTACAACAATGAATTCATTCTTTATTCACTTTGAGTTAATAAAATTCTCTTTGAGTTTTCATTTTAAGAATTTCTCTTGAGTTTTCTTTTAGAAGTACTTTCAATAATCTCTTCATATTGTGGAGATCATCTTCAAGCTTTTCCTTGCCAAATTTTCTTTTTTGAAGGGAAAATTAAAGTCGCTTGAAGGGGGTTGTGGATTCATCGGGTTTCCAAGGCTCTACAGGACTTCTACACACCATCCTCATATTTTCCATCTATCTATTTTGTTTTCTTCTTTATACTATTTTGTTCCTATTTATGTAATGCCCTAATTTTCAGGACTTTTTGGGATTTCTGTGAGTTTTGGTGATTCTTGATTTTTCTATGATCGGATTGTATAAATCATGTTTAAGAATGTTAGTGGGCCTCTAGAAGGCCCAAGTCTAAGTTAAAACCTGGTAGATTTAATAAATTTTAATTTTAAAAGAGAAGGGGGTTCTGATGTATTGGGCTTTTAAGATTAAATTGGTAGAATAGGCCACAAGAAGACCTATGGTAAAGTGGCAGGGTGATGCCACTAAGGTGCTAAAAAGGTAGCGTGTGGAAGTCAGGGGGGAGCTGAGGTTCAAGACACAAGGTAAGCAAATAAAGGTATTATTTTTTTATGAGCAGGAATGGTATGTGATGGAACTCAGGTGAAACTCTGTGAGTTGTTAAGGGGATTGAGTAAAGGAGGGATAAGGGGAGAAAATCAAGGAGTCTGAGTAGGAAGCAAAAGTTGGCTGTATAGGGGACTCTGTAAGTGCAAATCCGGCTAGGTCTCTTAGTGTTTGCAATCTCGGCATTTGGATTAGTGGTTGTCGAATTCTTTTTATGCATTTTCAGGATTTGTTTGGTCATTCTCCTGTTTTTCCGAAATAGGATAGGGTATCTTAGGTTTTTATCTTTTTCTTTCTTTTGCTAGAAGCTGAAACCTACACCCTACACTTGTGCTGACTTGTGTAGGACAAAACTATCATCATTTCTCTTCTTCAAAATCGAATTCTCTCATCTCCTCCCCTCTTTTTTCTCTTTTCTTATCGACCCTGATCTTCTTCACCTTTGTTTTCCCTGAAAACCAAATACCTGCTACCGATTTCTCCTTAGCTGAACCTATATCCTCCATATTTCTTTTCTTCCTTTCCTCATTAACCCCTATCAAAGCTGGTTAGCCGAATCTCCATTGAAGTCGAACCTCTCATCCTTTCTTACAAACTGAAACTTTTCTACACCGAGGTACTTCAGAAGCTGAATCTTTGAATATAATTTTCTCTTCTTGTACGGTGGTTGGATCTACAGTAGATCGGGAGTAGTGTCATAACGTTTTAGGTAAGTGCTTGAATCTTTCATTAGTTACTCATGTTTTAAGGTAAAAGCCGAAATCCCTATCAACTAAGGGTGGCTAACGTTTGGACTAAGGGCATATTGGCCTTTTTCTTTTGGTTTTGTGTGCGCTAGTGTGGACAAGGGGGACATTCAGCAAAGGGCTTTGAAGGCTAACACTGTTGGACATCTAGATCTAGTCCAAATTTTGGCAAAGGTAAGAACTTTAGGGCCTAAGGTGTTAATGGCTGAATATGGTAAGGAGTTTAATGCATGATAGTTATCGACTTGTAGTCTAACATGTGGGTAACTGATTGTAGGATATCGTAAGGGGATCCCATCATCAATTCGTCATAAAATAGATGTGTAAACGACACCCACTTATAGACTAGATCGGCAAAAGCCGAAAAGCCAAAATGCCGAAGAGCCGGTATTTTGTGAACGTACGAGCGTGCGAGCGCTCGTGAGATAGTTTGTTTGTTAATCCTAGTACTTTCAAGCGGTAAGATTTCAGAGTGCGTAATTTCGTGCACTTCGGTATATTTGGGCTTAATGGGCCGGAATCGGGTTAATAAGCCAACGGGCCCAATTCGGTAAAAATGCTCTGTAAGTGTTTCTGTTAATACGTTAATGGCTGTAATATGCATGAAAACCCTAAAATAGTAAATTTACTAGAATACCCTTAAGTATGAAAATTACCATTATACCCCTAGGTACAAAGTAACCGTTATACCCCTAGGGTTAATTTGACTAAAATGCATGATATTCTGATTCTGTATGTTGTATGCCATGACATGTATATCTGTTGCATAGGTTATGGGTTATATTGATGGAGGAAGAGTTCTGGTGGCTATTCTACAAGTATCTATTTTGGTGGCTCTACCACAATATCTGAATCTGGTGACTCTGTCACAATATCGATTTTGGCTGCCACACTATAAATTCTGTGGTGTGTAGCGGATGGGTGGGTCGAATTGTCTCCCCACATGGTGTAAGGTTGGTACGGGGGTGTATACGGTTGGATATGGGTTGGGTTTTCGGCATACATGAAATATCTGTTCTGTCTCTGTTATGGGCCTATGGGCTTCATTCTGAATTCTATATAGGGCTAAGGCCCAACTTAATCTCTTTCTGTGGTTTGATCAGATTTGGACTATGGTTGGGTTATTTTACACACTAAGTTTTCCAAACTCACCCCTTAATTTCATCCATGCAAGAAATCCCTAACCATAGTGGACCTGGAGCTTTGAGGGATTCGGAGTGGCCACATGTTCTGCAAATTTGGTTTTCTTCATGTGTTTTGATCAGCCTTTACTTACTTTAATTGTTTTGGGTTTTAAGTTGTAATAAGGCCGCTCATAAATTTTATGGTTTTATTAATTGTGTTACGTATACTCGATGTAAACTGTTAGATTCAGGCTGTGTGGGTTTTTGATCAAAATTAATAAATGATTTCAAAACACAATGAGCGTAACAAATGGATAACCTAAAGACTTAATTAATAGGTGTTTTTTTTAATCAACAATTAACCATTATTTTACAAAATCACCCTGATTACCATAAACAAAGAACACAATCAACCGTAAGTCAATGTGACATATCAGACTTGGCCATAACGTCTAGGCTGGGTTTGGGGCGTTATATTTAGTGGCATCAGCGCCAGGTTACAACAACTCAGTTGTGGAATGGGTCTAAAACAAAAAAAAAAAGAAACAAAAGTTTTCAGAAATTTTAAAAAAACAAAACAAAGATTTTCGAAAATAGCTTTAGGAATTCATTTTTTAAGATTTTCTTTCTATAATAAATGATTTCAAAGATTACAAATCTGGTTTTCTAAAATTTGGATTCTGAGAAGGTGGCACACTGAATCTCTAGCCCAAGTCTGTAAGTATCATTCTGAATTTTTCTGAATGTTTTTGAATTATCAGCTATATGCCTGTACTAAAACCCTATTATGATACTCTAGTTAGGGTGATACTGAAATTGTAGGAATTTTGATAAGTAGACTGAGACTGTAGCTAGGTTACGATTTCGCGAAAAACAAACTCTGAATTACTGTCTGTTCATAAAACATCTGTAATAAACACTGAAATATTTAATCGATGCACAAAATTCGTAATTAGATAATACGATATGAGTACGAGAGCAGCTCGTGGAAGAGGCCGTGGACGTGGCCGAGGTAGTGCACGGGCAGGATCTTCGTCTTCAGGATATATGCCAATGGCAGATGCACCGGTACCACCGGCAACAGAAGTGGAGTCTCATGATCGAGGTACCGAGGATGACGCTCTATCTCAGGCAATGCTTTGTGTTCTGGAAAGGGTTGTCGGGGCAAGTACAGGTAAAGGAATTTAAGGATCTATTTCTGAGCGACTCCAGGCTAATAGAGTAAAGATCTTTAGGGGCGTATTTGGTGTAGCCCCGAATGTGGCTGAATATTGGTTAGAGGCCACAGAACGGATTATGAATGATTTAGACTGTTCCATAGAGTAGAAGCTGAAGGGAGCCATATCATTGCTACGATATGAGGCTTATCAGTGGTGGCAGGCTGTGAGAGATGGGACCCCAGCTGACAGGGTGACTTGGGAGCTGTTTAAGACAGCCTTCAAGGGAAAATATGTTGGGGTGAGTTATGTGGACGCTCACAGGAAAGAATTTATGAATCTGGTTTAAAGGGGTAAGACAGTTGCTGATTACGAGGCTAAGTGTCTAGGGTTGAGCCGGTATACCGTTGGGATAGTCGCTATAGAGCATGAACGTAGTGTGCGCTTCGAGGATGGTCTTAGATATGAACTTAAGGTTTTGATTGCTCCGCAGAGGGAGCGTGACTTTGCTACTTTGGTTGAGAAAGCTAAGATAGCTGAGGAGGTGAAGCGTACTAAAAGACAGAGTCATGAGAAGGATTGGAACCATTTTTGAAGGGATTCAGGACCTTCGGGTGGTGCAAATAGGAATGTTAAAAGAGCAAGAGTGGAAGAGCCAGTTCGAGCAGTTCCGATGAATGTTGTTAGGCCGCAAGTTTGTGGGGACTGTGGTAAGGTACATCTGGGCGAGTGTAGGAGATGTTCTGGTGCTTGTTTCTGATGCGGATCTATGGAGCATAAAGTCAAGGACTGTCCTCAGAAAATAGATCAGGTTCAAGTTGCAGAACAGAGGGTTGCTCAACCAGTGAGAGGAGGACCACAACCACCGAGAGGACGTGGACAAGGTAGGAGCGGTAATGGAAATGGTTAGGGTCGAGGAACACTTGGCAGGGGTGCCAGAAATTCTGAGGCTCGTCAGCCAGCGTTGGTGTATGCAGCTAGCCGTTGAGAGGAGGATGATGCACCCGACGTCATAACTGGTATGTTCTTGATTTTGAGCATGTCATACACTGCTTTGATAGATATTGGATCTACTCATCCGTGTGTTGCATGTGCCATATCTGGGTCATCGGGTGTGCACTCTGAGGAGACTGTGAGTGGGGTATCGGTACTAAGTCCTTTGGGCCACTCGGTTAGGGTAGACAAACTGTATAGAGATGTGCCTTTAAAAACTTAAGGTAAGATTTTCTCTGGAGACTTGATGGGGTTACCGTTCGAAGAATTCGACCTCATTCTAGGAATGGACTGGCTTGCTAAGCATAGGGCAACTCTGGATTGTGCTGCTAAGCAAATGGCGTTAAAGACCGCGGGGGGTGAGGAGGTTATGGTGATAGGTGAGCGAAGGGATTATTTGTCCAATGTGGTGTCAGCATTGAGAGCCGAGAAGTGGATTCGTAAGGGTTGTGAGGCTTATTTGGCATTTGTAAGTTAGTTGGAGACTGAGAGACTGACGGTGGATAAGGTTAGAACCGTTAAGGAATTCCAAGATGTTTTTCCAGAGGAGCTTTCGGGATTGCCTCTGAACCAAGAAGTCGAGTTTGGAATCGACTTGTTGCCTGGAACGGCACCAGTGCCTTTCGCACCATACAGGATGGCACCGAAGGAGTTAGTGGAGCTGAAAGCACAGATTCAAGAGTTGTTGGATAGAGGATTTATTAGGCCAAGTGAGTCTCCGTGGGGAGCACCAATGTTGTTTGTGAAAAAAGGGATGGGATGATGCGGATGTGCATCGATTATTAGCAGTTGAACAAACTGACAATTAAGAATAAGTACCCTCTGCCAAGAATCGACGATCTATTTGACCAACTTAGAGGAGCTTCGGTATTCTCCAAGATCGATCTTCAATCTGGATATCATCACTTAAGGGTCAAGGAGGTAGATATTCATAAGACGACATTCAGGACTTGGTATGGTCATTACGAGTTTCTGGTTATACTATTTCGACTGATGAACGTTCCTACAGTATTCATGGATCTGATGAATCGTGTATTCCAACCATTTTTGGATCGATTCGTAGTCATTTTTATTGACGATATTCTAGTATATTCTAAAACTGAAGCAAAGCATGTTGAGCATCTCCGCATTGTGCTGCAAGTGTTGAGGGAGAAGGAACTTTATGTGAAATTCAGTAAATGTGAATTCTGGTTGAGGGAGGTAACCTTCTTATGTCATGTTGTCTCTGCTGAGGGGATCAAGGTGGACCCTCGAAAGATTGAAGTGATTCTGGAGTGGAAGCCACCTAGGTCGGTGTCGAAAATTTGGAGTTTCTTGGGTTTAGCAGGGTACTATAGAAGGTTTGTGGAAGGTTTTTCTGTGTTGGCAGCACCATTGACAAAGCTTATAAGGAAAAGAGCACCGTTTGTTTGGACCGAGAAGCAACAGGAAGCTTTTGAGAAATTGAAGAAATTTCTAACAGAGGCACCTGTATTAATTCAGCCGGAGTCTGGGAAGGATTTTACCATGTACAGTGACGCATCACATGTGGGTTTGGGCTATGTGTTGATGCAAGAAGGTAAGGTGGTTGCTTATGCATCACGACAACTTAAGCCTCATGAAGTAAACTATCCTACTCACGATTTAGAATTGGCAGCATTAATCTTTGCACATAAGATTTGGAGACACTACTTGTACGGAGAAAGGTGTGTCATATACACGGATTATAAAAGTCTTAAGTACTTGCTGACTCAGAAGGAGTTGAACCTTACGCAACGAAGATGGATAGAGTTGCTTAAGGATTATGACTGTTCGATTGAGTATCACCCATGCAAGGCTAATGTGGTAACCGATGCCCTAAGCCGTAGAGCTGTATCTGATCTAAGAGCAATGTTTGCTCGTCTGAGTCTGTATGATGATGGTAGTTTGTTGGCTAAGTTTCAAGTAAGGCCAACCTAGGTGGATTAGATTAGGGAAAAGCAGTTGAAGGATGAGTCTTTAGTTTATCGATTCCAACAAGTTAAGAAAGGGGAAACTTCTGAGTTTGGGTTGAATAGTGAAGGAGTTCTGTGTTTCCGAGGAAGAGTTTCCATTCCGAAGGACTCTGACTTAAGGCAGTCAATACTGAAAGAAGCTCATGGAGGACTTTGTGATATGCATCCTGGAGGGAATAAGTTGTATCGTGAAATGTCTGACATGCCAGCAAGTGAAAGCTGAGCATCAACTACCTTCTGGACTTTTATAGCCAGTGAAGATACCACTTTGGAAGTGGGAGAGGGTAACCATAGACTTTGTGAGTGGGCTACCCTTGACACTGACGAAGAAGGACTCGGTTTGGGTGATTGTGTATAGGTTGACCAAAACTGCTCATTTCATACCTGCCCGCACTGATTATTCACTTCATAAGTTAGCTAAGTTGTATGTGGCAGAGATTGTTCAACTTCATGGAATCCCAGTCTCAATTATTTCTGACTAGGATCCTAGGTTCACATCTCGGTTCCAGCAAAAGTCGCATGAGGCGTTGGGAACGCGATTAAACTTTAGCACGGCTTTTCATCCTCAGACTGATGGTCAATCGAAAAGGGTTATTCAGATTTTGGAAGACATGTTGAGGGGATGCGTTATTGACTTCTGAGGTAGTTGGGAAGATTACTTGTCGTTGGCAAAGTTTGCGTATAAAAACAGTTAACAAGCGAGTATCTGAATGGCACCATATGAAGCGCTGTATGGATGTAGGTGTCGTACACCTAGTTGTTGGACTGAATTGGGAGAACGATAGGTCCTTGGACCTGATTTGGTAGCGAATACTGAAGATAAGGTCAGAATAATCAGAGATTGGTTAAAAGAAGCATCTGATAGGCAAAAGTCGTATGCAGATTTGAAGCGTAAGGAGATTGAGTACTCAGTAGGTGATATGGTCTTCTTGAAGGTTTCTCCTTGGAAAAAGATATTAAGGTTTGGTAAGAAGGACAAGTTGAGTCTGCGGTTCATCGGGCCTTATCGGGTTCTTAAGCGAGTAGGTCCGGTGGCTTACCAATTGGAATTACCTACGGAGTTGGACAGGATTCACGATGTTTTTCACGTCTCCATGTTAAGGCGATATCATTCTGACCCTACTCATGTCGTGCCAGTTGCAGAGATTGAATTGCAGCCTGATTTGACTTTCGAGGAAGAGCCTATGCAGATATTGGATCGAGATGTTAAGGTTCTAAGAAGGAAGTTAGTTCCATTAGTAATGGTAATCTGGTGTAATCATGGTAGAGAGGAAGCTACTTGGGAACCAGAAGAGGCGATGCGTCAACAATACCCTCATTTGTTTGGATCAGGTAAATTTCAAGGACGAAATTTATTTAAGGAGGGTAGAGTTGTAACACCCTGATTTTTGGGACTTTTCGAGATTTCTGTGAGTTTTGGTGAATCTTGATTTTTGTATGATCTGATTGTATAAATCATGTTTAAGAATGTTAGTCGGCCTCTAGAAGGCCCAAGTCTAACTTAAAACCTAGTAGATTTAGTAAATTTTGATTTTAAAAGAGAAGGGGGTTCTGGTGTATTGGGCTTTTAAGATTAAATTGGTAGAATAGGCTACAAGAAGACCTGTGGTAAAGTGGCAGGGTGACGCCACTGAGGTGCTAAAAAGGTGGCGTGTGGAAGTCAAGGGGGGAGCAAAGGTTCAAGTCACACAGTAAGCAAATAAAGGTATTATTTTTTTTATTAGCAGGAATGGTATGTGATAGAACTCAGGTGAAACTCTGTCGGGAAGAGCTTGAGTTGTTCAGGGGATTGAGTAAAGGAGGGATAAGGGTTGAAAATCAAGGAGTCTAAGTAGGAAGCAACAGTTGGCCGTATAGGGGACTCTGTAAGTGCAAATTCAGCTAGGTCTCTTAGTGTTTGCAATCTTGGCATTTGTATCAGTGGTTGCCAAATTCTTTTTGTGCATTTTTTGGATTTGTTGGTCATTCTCTGTTTTGCCGAAATAGGGTAGGGTATCTTAGGTTTTTCTCTTTTTCTTTCTTTTTCTAGAAGCCGAAACCTACACCCTACACTTGTGCCGACTTGTGTAAGACAAAACTATCATCCTTTCTCTTCTTCAAAACCGAATTCTCTTATCTCCTCCCCTCTTTTTTTCTCTTTTCTTATCGATCATCATCTTCTTCACCTTTGTTTTCCCTAAAAACCAAATACCTTCTACTGATTTCTCCTTAGCTGACCCTATATCCCCCATATTTCTTTTCTTTTTTTCCTCATTAACCCCTATCAAAGCTGGTTAGTCGAATCTCCATTGAAGTCAAAACTCTCATCCTTTCTTACAAACAGAAACTTTTCTACACTGAGGTACTTCTGAAGCCTAATCTTTGAATATACTTTTCTCTTCTTGTACGGTGGTTGGATCTACAGTAAATCGGGAGTAGTGTCATAACGTTTTAGGTAAGTGCTCAAATCTTTCATTAGTTACTCATGTTTTAAGGTAAAAGCTGAAATCCCTATCAACTAAGGGTGGCTAACGTTTGGACTAAGGGCATATTGGCCTCTTTCTTTTGGTTTTGTGTGCGCTAGTATAGACAAGGGGGACATTCAGCAAAGGGCTTTGAAGGCTAACACTGTTGGACATCTAGATCTAGTCCAAATTTCTGCAAAGGTAAGAACTTTAGGGCCTAAGGTGTTAATGGCCGAATATGGTAAGGATTTTAATGCATGATAGTTATCGACTTGTAGTCTAACATGTGGGTAACCAATTGTAGGATATCGTAAGGGGATCCTGTCGTCAATTCGTCGCAAAACAGGTGTGTAAATGACACCCACTTATAGACTAGATCGGCAAAAGCCAAAAAGCTGAAATGCAGAAAAGTCGGCATTTGGTGAACTTGCGAGCGTGTGAGTGCTCGTGAGATAGTTTGTTTGTTAATCCTGGTAATCTCAAGCGGTAAGATTGCAGAGTGCGCAATTCCGTGCACTTCGATATATTTGGGCTTAATGGGCTGAAATTGGGTCAATCGGCCAACGGGCCCAATTCGGTAAAAACGCTCGGTAAGTGTTTCTGTTAATACGTTAATGGCTGTAATATGCGTAAAAACCCTAAAATAGTAAATTTACTAGAATACCCCTAAGTATAAAAATTACCATTATACCCCTAGGTGCAAAGTGACCGTTATACCCCTAGGGTTAATTTTGACTGAAATGCATGATATTCTGATTCTGTATGTTGTATGCCATGACATGTATATCTGTTTCATGGGTTATGGGTTATATTGATGGAGGAAGAGTTCTGGTGGCTATTCTACAAGTATCTATTCTGGTGGCTCTACCACAATATCTGAATCTGGTGACTCTGTCACAATATCTATTCTGGCTGCCACACTGTAAATTCTGTGGTGTGTAGCGGATGGGTGGGTCGAATTGTCTCCCCACATGGTGTAAGGTTGGTACGGGGGTGTATACGGTTGGATATGGGTTGGGTTTTCTGCATACATGAAATATCTGTTCTGTCTCTGTTATGGGCTTATGGGCTTCATTTTGAATTCTGTATAGGGCTAAGGCCCAACTTAATCTGTTTCTGTGGTTTAATCTAATTTCGACTATGGTTGGGTTATTTTACACACTGAGCTTTCCAAACTCACCCCTTAATTTCATCCATGCAGGAAATCCCCAACCATAGTGGACTTGGAGCTGTGAGGGATTCGGAGTGGCCACATGTTCTGCAAATTCAGTTTTCTTCATGTGTTTTGATCAGCCTTTACTTACTTTAATTGTTTTGGGTTTTAAGTTGTAATAAGGCCGCTCGTAAATTTTATGGTTTTATTAATTGTTTTACGTATACTCGATGTAAACTGTTAGATTCAGGCTGTGTGGATTTTTGATCAAAATTAATAAACGATTTCAAAACACAACGAGCGTAACAAATGAATAACCTAAAGAATTAATTAATCGGTGTTTTTTTTAGTCAACAATTAACCATTGTTTTACAAAATCACCCTGATTACCATAAACAAAGAACACAATCAACCGTAAGTCAATATGACACATCAGACTTGGCCATAACGTCTAGGCTGGGTTTGAGGCGTTACAAGTTAATTATTCAGATATTTGATTTATTTAATTGTTTTTGTCCTAATTATCTATTTTAATTGTTTCCTTTAATTTTTTTTTAAAATTTTGTATTTGACTTGAATTTGTTTGTGTTTTAGGTTGTGTTGAACTCCAAGTTTATTTCCGTTCATCTAGAGCCTTGAGTCAAATCCGCGACTTACAATCATGTTCTGCACTCATTCGCACACTCATTATGTATCATTTGGTATCATATTCTTGGGCATTTTAGGTGTTTTTTGTGTTCTTATACACTGATTTCCACCAAACAACCTCAAAACTGTTCTTCTTAGCCAGAAAGTTTTCAAGAAAAATATTTTTTAGTTTGTAAAATTTTTTCAAACAATATAGAATTTTACATACTGATTCCTAGCACTATTTTAGAATATTAAAGAATATTTCTCACAAAAAAGTGATAAAAAAGTGGAAAAATAGAAAAATATAAAAAATTTAAAAAATAAAAAATATTTTTTGGGTTGAATTTCATGTGGAAACTTTCTAGATCAAATCTGTATTATTTGGTAAGGCTCAAGTTCAAATTTTGTGATTTTTTTAAATCGAGAACACCTCAAAAGATTTTTTTTCAAGTTGCTACGCAATGTTTCAAGTTTCCAGGTTTCAAGGATTTTCATTGAATCTTAGCCTTACATTTTCATTTTTTTTTAAATTTCGTTGCGCATTCTAACACTTTATTACTTTTTGCGTTAGTAGGTTAAAGCACGTTGCACATTTCTTCCTTCATGTAACATAATTATTTGGTGTCTAGCCAATTTTGAAGTCCTAGTGCTACTAGGTTTCCTTTGCTAGTTTGATTATAATACATCATGATTAATTGATATAAACACTTTTAAAACACTCACAAGATTAATTCTTACCTCAATGAGAATTTTATTTTATTTTTGAGTGCATAACGGTGAGGTTTTATTTATTTTTTCTTTTTGAGTGTTCTATTTTTTTTTTCAGGCTTTCAAAATGACTAGTGATACCATGTATTTGAAGCTTTGATTATGTTGTATAATGAATTTATAAAGTGATTTTTGTTAGATTTTGATTTTATGATTAAATTGTGAAAATGACAAAATTTTATGGTTTGATAGTGAATTTAATGTTAATTATGGATTGTTGAAGGGCCTAGTATATTTGGATAGAATTTTATTTGAGAAAAATGGTTAATTTGATTAATTTTGATTTAAGGGACTAAATTGCAAAAATTATAAAAGTTTGGGGTAATTATGTAAATTCAAAAAATAAAAGGGCATTAGTTGTAAAATAGATTGAAATGTGAAATGTAAGCTGATAATTGAGAAATGTTACATTTTAGATAAGCTGATAATTGAGAACTTTTACATTTTAGATCAAGATCCCGTAGATACTCGTGGAAAAGGAAAAATAGCAGAATAGTCCCTAAACTTCTACAACTAATACAATTCAGTCAAGACAAGTTCGTATGGTTTAAAATTTAACATCTATATGAATTGTTGAATAGTATAACATGATATGAATATATATATTCAGTTATGATAATGAATCATTATTTGATATATGTTATTGAATTTGATGTTCGGGTTGAATTGAATGCAGAATAAAGTACAATCGCGATATGGTGTGTTGTAGGGGATTTGAGTGGAGATGGTTTTGGAGGGATGTATATATTTATTTCCCGAGTAAATCGAGGTTCAACATTTGTTGGGAAATCTCGTGTTATACTCTCAGTTTGGCGTGTTTCAGTTGGACTAGCTCTTATGAGCATTGGTGGACTAGCTTTTGTGAGCATTTGGTGTGTTTTGGAGGGATTGGCTCGTATGAGCATTTGGCGTGTTATGGTTGGCTTGATGATGTGCTTCTATCCGTAAGCCGTTCTTCGAATTAAAAATCTCAGTAAGGTAATTTGTTTAATGGATTTGACGAATTTACTATACATTTGAGCATTAAATTGAATGTATGTGATTTATCAGTTGAGATTGTAGATGACAGGAAACCTTCATGGTTGAATAGTTATTGTTTGAATTGTTGAAATTACTTCAGTAAGATTTTTCGTTTGAATATATTAAACTTACTAAGCTTCATTTAGCTTACTTTTTTTATTTAATGTTCTTGTAGATACTTGGAAGGTTGGATGATTGGACCGACGCTCAAGTTACACTATCCAACTTAACTTGGTAGTTTTTGGAATGTTTGATTTGGCTTATATGGTGTGTAATAGGCTTTTGTATTGATATTACTAATGTTATTAAATAGTAAAATGCTAAGTAAGATATTATCTGTGAATTGCTAACTTATATAATGAATGTGAATGAAGTAGATGTTTCAATGCAAATAGAAATGGTATGTGATGATGATATGTGTATTTGAGGTACCTATGATAGGTACATTGGTTAGGTGTTAATTTGATGAATTGATAAGTTGTGTTTGAGGTTTTATTTTAATGTACAATTGTATATGGTTGTGGTACCAATGAGGGTACATTGGTTAGACATTTAATAGGTTGATTTGGTATGTTTTTGGCCTGATTAATGCTATTTTGTATAGGTGTTTTTGTTGGTAAATGGTTTACTTAGAATCCAAGTAAGTCTAAAATGGTAAACCTATGGTTTAAGGTTCATTGGCTTGAGACACGAGTGTGTGACTCAGCTATCTGTGACATACGACCATGCGACACGGCCTTGTGTCCCCTGTAGGTTTAAAGCTCACAAGTTAGACAGTTACACAGCCTAGAACGCGGCCTGGCACACAGGCGTGTGAGGCTATTTCGAGTGTTACACAACCTAGCACACAAGCGTATGGCTTGGCCACGTGACGCAACTTAGAGTGTTCCATGGGCGAGGACATAGGTTGGGACAAGGTCGTGTGTCCCTATTTTGAGCGTTACATAGCCTGAGACAAGGGCCTATGTCTCAACTATGTGAGGCACACAGCCTGGCCACACGACTATGTGATCCCTGCAGTCCAAATTTTTTAACTTTTTCTTAAACTTTTCAAATGTTTCCAATTTTGTCTTGGATTGTTTCTAAAATATTTTTAGGGCATTGAGGGTTCGATTAAGGGACATTATGAATGTAATTAGATTATATTTGCATTGATGTATGAATTGAATGGTTTACTGTTCAATTTGTATGGTAATGCTATGTAACCTATTTTGTGACGGATACGGGTTAGGGGTGTTACATTTAGTAGTATCAGAGCAACGGTTTAGTCGGTTCTCAAACTGAACGTAGCATGCGAAATGTCTAGAATTACATGCCATATAAATCTGTGATAGTGTGACTTGATTGGTATGATTTAACATTTGTTTTCCTTTTAGATTATAAAGATGTCAAATGGATCTAATCATGTTGACAATGATGAGGTTAATAGTAATGTACCAACCTCTAATCATGGGACGATTAGTAATGTTTCGATTCCTCCAACACTAGAGCATGAACTTAAAAATATTTTCTTTTGATTTATGAACCAGTGGTTCAATAAGTTTATGCAAATGAATACTCTGGGTCAACAACCTCTACCCCTTCTTATACCTCATGTTATACCACTTATTGCACCTCCACCTCCTATTGTGATTGAGCCTAGTCGACGTATTCCAACTGAGAAGTTCAGAAAGTGTAGTACTGAAGAATTTCGAGGTAGATCAAAAGATAATTTGGTTAAAGTTGAGTATTGGCTTCAAAACATCTTACAAGTTTTCAAGAAATGGATTGCCCTCCTAATGATTTTCTTAGATGTGTCATTGCATTACTAAAAGAGGAAGCGTACAGTTGGTGGACTATGCTAGTAGTTGTGGTACCGAGGGAGAAACTTTCCTGGGATTTCTTTCAGAACGAGTTTAAAAAGAAGTATGTCAGGAAACGATATCTAGACAAGAAAAAGAGAGAATTTCTTGAGTTACATCAAGGAAATAAATCGATGGCTGAGTACGAGAGAGAATTTGCATATCTGAGTAAATATGCCTGAGAGATTGTGCCTACTAAATAAGATATGTATATCTAGTTTGAAGATAGTCTAAATGATGAAATCTGAATGATGATTGAAGGTAATAAAGTTTGAGAATTTGTTGTTTTATCCTATCATGCACAAAAAATGGAAGAAGTGTACAATCGCAAGATATAAAGAGATCGGCGGATTCGAGAGTTTCACAAGAGAAGTTCTTCTAAATCGTTTTCTGCATCACCAGCAAAGAAGGGTAGAGAAGACTTTAGTCGAGCTATTTTAGTGTCTAAACATCCGATCACAAGTAAATTGATTCAACATGATTTCAAAGCTCCTCTTAAACCAGTTGATAGTATGGGAAGTGTACGGAACACTCCGAAGCCTAGTTGTAGACATTGTGGAAAATATCATCTGGGCGAGTGTAGAACTAATTTAGGATTCCATTATAAATGTGGGTCGAGTGATTGCTTTCTCCAGAATTGTCCTAAACAGTTAAAAGAAAATGAAAAAAAAATGAGAAGCAAATGTCTACATCTCAAAAAGGTAGATGTCCGGGCCAGAATAGTACTGCTGGGACTACTCGTACAGAAGTAAAGGACATTGTTTTTTAATCAGAGGCTAGAGCACCTGCTTGCACATATACCATTCCAGTCAGAATGGAAGCTGCTGCTCCTGATGTGATTGCTGGTATATTTTATCTCTTTAATGTTACTGTGTATACATTGATTAACCCTGGGTCAACTCATTTTTATATTTACACTGCATTAGTAATGTAAAAGAAATTACATGTTGAATCTGTTGAATATGATATTCAAGCTACTAATCCACTAGGTCAGAGTGTGATAGTTAAATTAGTTTGTTGTAAATGTCCACTGAAAGTTAGAAGCTGTGAATTCCCTACTGATTTGATGTTACTACCCTTTTGGGAATTTAATGTTATTCTGGGTACGGATTGGATATCCTTGCATGATGTTGTAGTAAACTGTAGACAAAAACAGATTGATTTGAAATGTCAAATAGGAGAGGTGATTTTAGTTGAGTCCGATGGGCTGAAAAATGCTGTTAGAATCATTTCATCTATTTTTTCGCAAAGATTAATACGTAAAGGTAGTATAGCGTTTCTAGCATACATTCTTGATACGAGAGATTTAAAATCGAAGTTAGATTAATTATCGATTGTTAATGAGTTTATTGATGTGTTTCTTGAAGAGCTAGTGGGTTTGCCTCCTGATCATGACGTTGAGTTTGTGATTGATCTGGCTCTTGGAACTACACCGATATCGATATCACCGTATCATATGGCACCAACTTAATTAAAAGATTTGAAATCACAGTTGAAAGAGTTATTAGATAGAGGTTTATTTGACCGAACGTATCTCCCTAGAGTGCATCAGTGTTGTTTGTGAAAAAGAAAGACAACTCTTTGAGATTGTGTATAGACTACAAACAGTTGAACAAAGCCAAGATAAAAAATAAGTATCCTTTGCCACATAATTTGTTTGATTAATTAAAAGGTGCCACAATGTTCTCAAAGATAGGTCTCAGGTCCGGGAACTATCAATTGAAGGTTAAAGATTGTGATCTATCAAAGACTGCTTTCAGAACTCTTTACGGTCAATATAAGTTTTTGGTAATGCCATTTTGTTTGACTAATGCTCCTGGTGCTTTTATGGATTTAATGAATCGAGTTTTTCAACCTCATTTGGATAGATTTGTTGTTGTGTTTATTTAAGATATATTGATCTATTCCAAGATAGAATCCAAGCATGCTCAACATTTGAGAATCGTGTTACAGACTTTGAGAGAAAATTAGTTGTACGCAAAGTTCAGTAAGTGTGAATTATGGCTTCGAGAGGTTAGATTTTTGGGTCACATAGTATTAGCTGATGGGACTTGAGTTGATCCAAGTAAATTTTTCTATTGTGATAAATCGAAAAACTCCGAAGAATATTTCTTAGGTACGAAGTTTTCTGAGTTTAACAGGTTACTGTTGATGTTTTGTTAAAAACTTCTCAATTATTGCTTCATTCATGACTAGACTACTACAGAAAAATGTTGAGTTTATTTGGCCCAAGAAGTGCCAACAGAGTTTTGATCAACTGGAAAACATGTTGGCGGAAGCTCCAATGTTGACTTAGCCTGAATCTAAGGTAGCGTATGTTGTTTATAGTGATGCGTCTCTCAACAGTTTGGGAAAGTATAAGCTTATGCTTCTCGACAGATGAAGCCACATGAGAAGAATTATCCAACTAATGATCTCGAGTTAGCCGCGATTGTATTCGCTTTGAAGATTTAGAGACATTATTTATACAGCGAGAAATGTCATGTGTTTACAGATCACAAAATTTTAAAGTATTTGATGACTCATAAAGAACTGAATTTGAGATAGAGACATTAGTTAGAGCTACTGACAGATTATGATCTAGTTATTGATTATTATCCGGGAAAGGCTAATGTGGTCGTGGATGCACTTAGTTGAAAGTCGCCATTGTTTGAACTTTGAGTGTTGAACACTCATTTAGCTCTGAATGAAGATGATTATATACTGGTAGAGTTGAGAACCAAACCCCTGTTTCTACAATGAATTAGAAATTGCAAAAAAAAAAAAAATCCAAAGTTGAGGTTGAAATGACAATTGGTTTAAAATGTCTTGAGTACTGAGTACAATATTGATGATAATGGTACACTGCGTTATCGTGACAAAATTTGTGTTCCAAATGATTCAGATTTGAAAAGAGATATTTTGTCTGAAGCACACAATAGTACGTATTTTATTCATCCTGGTAGCATGAAGAAGTATTGTGACTTGAAAAAGATGTACTGGTGGGTGAGTATGAAACATGAAATTTGTGAATTTATAGCTAAATTTTTAATATGTCAGCAGGTAAAAGTATAGCGAGTCATGATGGATTTCATATCTGGTTTACTTGTAACTTCGAAAAAGAAAGATTCGATCTTGGTGATTGTTGATAGATTGACTAAATCGGCACACTTTATTCCAATTAAAATAGATTTTTCACTTGAGAGACTAGTGGAACTATATGTATATGAGATTGTGAGATTACACAAAGTTCTGATATCTATTATTTTTTATCGTGATCTGAGATTTACATCGAGAATTTGGAGCAAACTTCACTAAGCTTTGGTCACTAAACTTAATTTCAGCATAGTGTTCCATCCTCAGACTTACAGGCAATCAGAATGAGTGATACAGATTCTAAAAGATATGTTGAACGTTGTATACTCAAGTTTGAAGGTAGTTGGGAAAATTACCTACCATTAGCTGAATTCGCTTATAATAATAGTTATCAATCCAGTATAAAAATGGCACCATTTGAAGGTATATACGAAAGAAAGTGTAAAACACCGTTGAATTAGTTTGAATTGAGTGAATCCAAAATGGTGGAAATTGATTTGATCTGAGAAACTGAAAACAAAGTTTGAGTTATTCGAGATAGTTTGAAAGTTGCACTGATCGTTAGAAATCGTATGCGAATCTAAGAAGAAAAGATAAAGAATTTGTTGTTGGCAATCGAGTATTCTTAAAAGTCTCTTCATGGAAGAAAGTGTTTCGTTTCGATAGGAAAGGAAAGCTGAGTCCGAGATTTATCGAACTGTACGAAATTGTTGAAAGAATTGGCCTTGTAGCTTATAGATTAGCCTTGCCCTTTGAACTCGAGAAAATTTATAATGTCTTCCACATTTCAATGCTGACATGGTATAGATCTGATCCTTCACATGTGATTCCTCATAATGAGATTGAGTTATTGTCATATTTGACGTATTTGAAGGAACCAATGAGGATTTTAGCTCGAGAAATCAAAGAATTACGGAATAAACGAGTATTGTTAGTAAAATTCTCGTGGCATCGTCATGGTAGAGAAGAAGCTACCTGGGAAATAGAGGAATTAATGAAACAACAGTATTTGAATTTATTCTCAGGTAACAAAGAGGACGAAATTTCCTTAAGGGGGAGAGCTGTAACAACCCGACTTTTAGTGGTGACGGAATAGTGGTTTGGGACCAATCATTTTCGTCGTACCGACTTGTAAATATTATTTTTATAATATTTATAAAGTCATTAGAGTCATATTAAATTTTGGTTTAGAAATATAAACATTTAGATAGTTAATTAAAGAAAAAGGACTAATTTGTAAAAAGTGCAAAACTCAGTAATTATTAGATTTAGATGATCTAATAGCTTAATTAATAAGGCTGGAAAGACCAACAACGGAATTAGATTTCATTAGTTAGTAGTGGACAGTAATGGGATTAATAATTAAAGAAAAGTGTTAATATAATTGTATTATAAATGTTTTATTATTCAATTATTTGTAAATACAACCTTGCGGATATGTTTGATGACGATTCAGTAAATGTGAAATCTCAGTTGAACCTTAGGAATAGATTAGGATACGAATGGCATGTCATTAGGGGTTATGTGATTTGGGTGCTAGTCCATACGTCCTACAGGTGGTTGAGTTATCTAGCATTTGTTGCAACTTTTCATCAGCTTGTGTGAGCAGCACTGCGTAGCTTCGTCATGATCGTCAACTTGTGTGAGCAAACCCGTTGATAGCTCGAGAGTGAGCATTATATGTGATATGAGATTGAGATAGCTTCGGCTATGTATTGGCACTTAGGGTGTAAGATTCCTGAGTATCGGATAGTATTCCAAATGGTTTAATGGGTATATCAAAGATATGGATGAGTATGAGATTAGTGCAAGATGGTACAGGTATGTACATGAACCGTATAAGCTTTGAATCGAAGAAACTTGTGAATTTCACATGTAACCTTATAAATGATCATGTGATAGGTTAGTGGATTAATATGAGTTGTATATTGTTATATGCAATTTTTTGAATTGTGTATTTATAGAAAATTTGAGTTTATTACTATACGAACATACTAAGATTTATAGCTTACTTTGATTACTTTTTCGTGTTTTATAGTGAATATCGAAGCTAGCTCAGATTGGGAGTCGGAGATTTCATCGCACTATCAAGCTATCACTTTGGTACTTTTGAACTTATGTATTTGGTTATATAGCATGTATAGGACTTATGGTCATTTTGGTTTATGGTTTGGTAATGAATTTAGCCATTTGAGTTGGCTTGTAAATGTTAAGTGTTTGGTTTTGTGTATAGCCATGAGAGTTGGCTTATGTTGGTATATTTGGTACTCTACACCCCTAAAAGAAAATTTCGGCCTCGAAATTTACTTGATCAGAACAAATGAGGATACTACTAATGCATTGCATCCTCAGGCTCCCACGTAGCCTCCTCATTGCTATGATTACGCCATAGAACCTTAACCAGTGGAATGGATTTTCTCTTCAGAATCTTAATGTCGCGATCCAATACCTGAACCGACTCCTACTCGAAGGTCAGATCTGGCCCAACCTCGATCTCCTTCACAGGATCAGTATGCGTTGGGTCAGAGTGGTAGCGCCTCAACATTGAGACATGGAAAACATCATGAATCCGATCTAACTCTAGAAGTAACTCCAATGGGTAGGCAACTGATCCCACTTGCTTCAAAATACGGTAAGGCCCAAGAAATCTAGGGCTCAATTTACCCTTGCAACCAAACCTCAGTACTTTCTTCCATGGCGAGACCTTAAGAAAGACGGAGTGTCCCACAGAATACTCGATTTCACGATGCTTCAAGTCTGCGTAGGACTTCTGTCTATCAGACGCTGCTTTCAATTAGTCTCAAATTAACCTAACTTTATCCTCAGTATCAGAAACCAGTTCAGGACCCAAAACTCGTCGTTCACCCAACTCAGTCCAGCATAAAGGAGTACGACACTTACGACCATAAAGTGCCTCGTAAGGTGCCATCTATATACTAGACTGGTAACTATTATTGTAAGCGAATTTTGCCAACGGTAAATAATCCTCCTAACTGCCTCGGAAGTCTATCACACAGCTCCTTAACATATCCTCAAGTTTCTAAATCACCCTCTCAGTTTGACCATCTGTCTGGGGATGGAAAGGAGTACTAGAGTTTAACCTTGAACCCAGAGCCCCATGTTGCTTTTTCTAGAATCGAAATGTGAAGCGAGGATCCCTATCAAATATGATCGAAACCGTTACCCCATGCCATCTCAATATCTCAAACACATACAACTTAGCCAGTTTCTGCAGCGAGTAATTAGTATGAAACGGTATGAAATGGGCAGACTTGGTCAATCGATCCACAACAACCCATATAAAATCCTTTTTAGTGGGTGTGAGGGGTAACCCACTAACGAAGTCTATAGTCACTTCCAAAGTGGAATCTTAACTGGCCGTAATAACCCCGAAGGTAACTGATGCTCAGTCTTAACTTGCTGGCAAGTCAGACATTTACCCACAAAATTGGTAACCTCTTGTTCAAGTCTTGGCCATCAGTATAACTCACGTAGGTTTCAGTACATCTTATTTCTGCCAGGATACATAGCATAGGGGCTACTATGCGCCTCTCTTAGTATCAACTACCTCAATTTAATGTCTTTTGGTACATAGATTCTCCAACAAAAATAGAGTACCCCTTCACTATTCAGTCCAAAGTCCCCAGTATGCCCACTCTCAACCTGTCGAAACTGAAGACCCAAAGATTCATCTTCCAACTGCCTACCCTTAATCTGCTCAATCAACATAGGCTGAACCTGAAGTTCAGCTAGCAGACTTCCATCATCAAATAAACTGAGGCAAGCAGACATCGCCCTCAAATCATTCATAACCTTACGGCTCAGTGCGTAGGCCACCACATTCGCCTTACCAGGATGGTATTCGATCGTACAGTCGTAGTCCTTAAGTAGTTCAATCCATCTACGCTACCTAAGATTCAGCTCCTTCTAAGTGAGGAGGTACATGAGGCTCTTGTGATTAGTGTAAATGATACACTTCTCACCATACAAGTAATGCCTCTAGATTTTCAGTGCGAATACCACAGTGGCCAACTCCAAGTCATGTGTCAGATAATTCGCCTCATGAGTCTTAAGCTGACGAGATGCATACGCTACCACCTTACCGTCTTGCACCGACACACAACCCAAACCAACATGTAGTGCATCACTATACACAATAAACTCTTTCAAAGACTCTAGCTGTATCAAAATAGGGGCCTCAATCAATACGGTTTTGAGCTTCTCAAAGTTCCCTTACTGCGCATCAGTCCAGTTAAAGCGCACACCCTTACATAGCAGCTTAGTCAAGGGTGCTACAATAAGTGAAAACCCCTCTACAAATCGTCGATAATACCCTGCGAGTCCCAGAAAACTGCAGATCTCAGATCCAGTTTTAGGTTACTACCATTCCAATATTGCCTCAATCTTCCGATGATCTACCCTAATCCCCTCAGCAGAAACCACATGACCCAAAAACGTCACTTCACGTAACTAGAACTCAGATTTACTTAACTTTGCGTATAGTTGTTTCTCTCGCAAAGTCTGCAGAACCACCTTGAGGTGTTCATCATATTCATCCTCGGTCCTCGAATACACCAGTATGTCGTCAATTAATACCGCTACGAATCGATCCATATAAGGCTAGAACACTCGATTCATTAGATCCATAAAAGTTGCCAATGCATTCATCAGTCCAAATGTCATTACCAGGAAGTCATAGTTGTGACAGCCCAAAATTGACCCTAGTCGGGAAGTGGTTTCGGGACCGCTAAACCGAGTCATAAAAATAATTGATTTCCATATTCTATGCTTATTATGTGTGTACATGAGTATGTGGAAGTTTCATTCTCCAATTTTGCCAGTTGCATGAGAAATTATTAAATAGGGATCGATATGAGACATGGTGAAAATATGATAGGCTAATTTAAAATGGTCTATTAATGCATGTTGTGAAAATGATGGGTTTGCATGTCAAATTACCCAAAATTTGAGCTAGTGGTTGGCCATGCTATGGGTGGAAACATGTTGGGAACATGTTGGCCTAGTGAGGTATGTAGGAAAAAAATAAAATAAGGAGTATGGGTAATAAAGAAAGGAAAAACAAAAAAATGAGTGGTTGTTTCCCCCCCATTGCCGTGAGCTAAAGAAAAGAAAGGAGAAAATTTTGTTCATCCTTTTTCATCTTCATTTAGCCGAAACTAGAAAGAAAAACAAAGAAAAAAAAATGCTCATCCTTTGGTTCATCCTTGGCCAAAAATTTTAAGGAGGAAGGAAGAAGAAAGGTTGAAGAGGTTCGGCCATGCATGTAGCTAGGCTAAGGTATGTTTGATGATGTTCCATGAGATGCATGCATGTTTTAGTTGTTAGCTTGAGTTCTACCTAGCCCATGGTCTAAATCTTGCTATGTGATGGAAATGACACTCGGCCATGGATGCATCATTCTTGGTTGATGTTTGATGTTGTGGTGATGAGGCATGAAGATGAGTTAAGATTCGGCCTAGGTGGAGTTTGTGTTAATGCCATTGCATGCTAAATATGAAGCTTGTTAATGATGCATGTGATGGAGGCTTGATGATTCTTGAACCTGCTTTTTAGCATTTTTGAGTGAGCACATATGTGCATTGGTTGCTAAATGGAGAAGAATCGGCTAGCAAGTTGTGTGCTAAGGCCGAATATAACTTTTGCATGTTAATGAGCAATGCATGTGTTAAATTGATGGAAAGGGAGAGGATGCTTTACTAGTGTGTATATGTGTGTATTAGCCAAGTTTTGAACTTGAAACAAAAGGGTGTTTAGTCAATACAAGTGACCATACTTGTAGAATGTATTAAGTATTGAAATCGGCCCCAAAATAGACATGCATATTCGGCCAAGGGGGAAAAATTAGCTAAAGTGTTGAGTTTGATTCATGATTCCGTACATATGTGACTTTAATGTCTAATGTATAAAGATGGGCTAAGTGCCTTGTGTTCCTCTTTTCAATGCTCAAATGATTAAATCAATTTATTTGTTTAATTAAGCTCAAGAGCAAAGGGGAACTAAATCCGATAAAGGGAAGGAAAAAGTGGTCGAATAGCTATCGGAATCGTTCGACAACACCCGAGGTAAGTTCTTGAGTAAAAGAGCTTAAATTATGATGTGATTAGATCATGTTTTAAGCAAATTAAAATCATGCTCTTTGTGCATTGACTATCGTCAACTGAATAAAGTGACGATAAAGAACAAATATCCGTTACCACGTATCGATGATTTGTTCGACCAACTGAAGGGAGCCTCAGTGTTCTCAAAAATGGATTTGAGATCGGGCTATTATCAGTTGCGAATTCGAGATTCGGACATACCCAAAACTGCCTTCAGAACGAGATATGGTCACTACGAGTTCTTAGTGATGCCGTTTGGGCTCACTAATGCCCCTGCGGTATTTATGGATTTGATGAATCGGATCTTCAGACCATATTTGGATCGGTTCATAGTTGTGTTCATTGATGACATCTTGGTCTATTCAATAGATGAGACCGAACATGCTGAGCACCTGAGACTTGTGTTGAAAATTTTGCGGGATAAGCAGTTATATGCTAAGTTCAGTAAGTGTGAGTTCTGGTTAAGAGAGGTTAGCTTCTTGGGTCATGTGGTATCCGCATCGGGTATTCGAGTTGACCCGAACAAAATTTCAGCCATACTTAACTGGAAGCCTCCAAGAAATATTGCCGAAGTTTGGAGCTTCCTGGGACTCGCCGGTTATTACCGACGATTTGTCAAAAGTTTCTCGATGATAGCCACACCAATGACGAAGCTACTTCAAAAGGATGTTAAGTTCGAATGGACGGAGAAATGTCAAAAAAGTTTTGATCAACTAAAAACTTATTTGACTGAAGCTCCAATTTTAGTGCAACCCGAATCAGGCAAAGAGTTTGTCATTTATAGTGACGCATCCCTACTTGGGTTGGGTCGCGTATTGATGCAAGAAAGTCGAGTGGTGGCCTATGCGTCGAGACAATTAAAGCCACATGAGAAAAATTATCCGACCCATGATCTTGAACTAGCTGCCATCGTATTTGCTTTAAAAATATGGCGACATTACTTATTTGGTGAAAAGTGCCATGTATTTTCGGATCACAAAAGTCTTAAATATTTGATGACTCAAAAGACTTAAATCTGCGACAAAGACGTTGGCTTGAGTTGTTGAAAGATTACGAGCTTGTCATTGATTACCACCCGGGAAAGGCTAATGTGGTTGCGGACGCCTTAAGCCGAAAGTCATTATTTGCTTTACGAGCGATGAATGTGCACTTATCTGTTCTACCCGACAATGTGTTAATAGATAAATTAAAAGCCAAACCATTATTGATTCATCAAATTCGTGAAGCCCAGAAAGTTGATGATGAATTGGTTGCAAAACGGGCTAAGTGTGCTCCGAACAAGGAATCAGAGTTTCAAATTGATGATGATGATTGTTTGAGGTTCAGAAGTCGTTTGTGTGTTCCAAGGAATTCAGAACTCATTTCGATGATTCTGAACGAAGCCCATTGTAGCCGAATGTCAATTCACCCGGGGAGTACGAAAATGTACAACGATTTGAAACGTTGGTTTGGTGGCATGGTATGAAACAAGACATCTCCGACTTTGTTTCGAGATGTTTAATATGTCAACAAGTGAAAGTGGAACATCAAGTGCCTTCAGGATTACTTCAGCCGATCATGATACCTGAGTGGAAATGGGATCGAGTCACAATGGACTTTGTGTCCGAACTGCCATTGTCAGCAAGTAAGAAAGATGCGATTTGGGTTGTTGTCGATAGACTGACTAAGTCGGCTCACTTTATCCCCGTGTGTATGGATTTTTCATTGGATAGACTAGCTGAATTCTACGTTTCTCAGATTGTGAGATTACACGGGGTACCTATTTCTATCGTGTCGGATAGAGATCCGAGATTCACCTCACGATTTTGGAAGAAATTGCAAGAAGCTTTGGGTACCAAGCTGCATTTTAGCACTGCTTTTCACCCCCAAACCGATGGTCAATCTGAGCGGATAATTCAGATACTTGAGGATATGTTGAGATGTTGCATCCTCGAGTTCAGTGGTTCATGGGAACGGTATTTACCTTTGATTGAATTCGCTTACAACAATAGTTTTCAATCAAGTATTAAGATGGCACCTTACGAGGCTTTGTACGGTCGTAAATGCCATACACCATTGTTTTGGACTGAGCTCGGTGAAAGTAAAATTTTCGGAGTTGATTTGATTAAGGATGCCGAACAGAAAGTAAAGGTAATCCGTGAAAGTCTGGAAGCAGCCACAGATCGTCAAAAATCGTATGCGGATTTGAAACGAAAGGACATTGAGTATCAGGTGGGAGATAAAGTGTTCCTTAAAGTTTCGCCTTGGAAAAAGGTACTCAGGTTTGGCCGTAAGGGCAAGTTGAGCCCGAGATTCATTGGGCCATACGAAATCTCCGAACGAGTTGGTCCGGTTGCGTATAGATTGATTTTGCCCCCTGATCTTGAAAAGATTCACGACGTCTTTCATGTTCGATGCTTCGACGCTATCGATCTGATCCATCGCATATAATTAGCCCATCAGAGGTTGAAATTCAAGCCGATATGAGTTATGAAAAAGAACCGATGCGTGTCCTAGCTCGTAAAGTGAAAAAGTTGCGAAACAAAAGGGTTCCGTTAGTTAAGGTGTTATGGCTCAAACACGGGATCGAGGAACCTACTTGGGAAACCGAGAGCTCGATGAAAGAACGATACCCAAACCTATTTACCGGTAAGATTTTCGGGGACGAAAATTTCTTAAGTGGGGGAGAGTTGTGACAGCCCAAAATTGACCCTAGTCGAGAAGTGGTTTCGGGACCGCTAAACCGAGTCATAAAAATAATTGATTTCCATATTCTATGCTTATTATGTGTGTACATGAGTATGTGGAAGTTTCATTCTCCAATTTTGCCAATTGCATGAGAAATTATTAAATAGGGATCGATATGAGACATGGTGAAAATATGATAGGCTAATTTAAAATGGTCTATTAATGCATGTTGTGAAAATGATGGGTTACTTCCATTCCAATATTGCCTCAATCTTCCGATGATCTACCCTAATCCCCTCAGCAGAAACCACATGACCCAAAAACGTCACTTCACGTAACTAGAACTCAGATTTACTTAACTTTGCGTATAGTTGTTTCTCTCGCAAAGTCTGCAGAACCACCTTGAGGTGTTCATCATATTCATCCTCGGTCCTCGAATACACCAGTATGTCGTCAATTAATACCGCTACGAATCGATCCATATAAGGCTAGAACACTCGATTCATTAGATCCATAAAAGTTGCCAATGCATTCATCAGTCCAAATGTCATTACCAGGAAGTCATAGTTGTGACAGCCCAAAATTGACCCTAGTCGGGAAGTGGTTTCGGGACCGCTAAACCGAGTCATAAAAATAATTGATTTCCATATTCTATGCTTATTATGTGTGTACATGAGTATGTGGAAGTTTCATTCTCCAATTTTGCCAATTGCATGAGAAATTATTAAATAGGGATCGATATGAGACATGGTGAAAATATGATAGGCTAATTTAAAATGGTCTATTAATGCATGTTGTGAAAATGATGGGTTTGCATGTCAAATTACCCAAAATTTGAGCTAGTGGTTGGCCATGCTATGGGTGGAAACATGTTGGGAACATGTTGGCCTAGTGAGGTATGTAGGAAAAAAATAAAATAAGGAGTATGGGTAATAAAGAAAGGAAAAACAAAAAAATGAGTGGTTGTTTCCCCCCCATTGCCGTGAGCTAAAGAAAAGAAAGGAGAAAATTTTGTTCATCCTTTTTCATCTTCATTTAGCCGAAACTAGAAAGAAAAACAAAGAAAAAAAAATGCTCATCCTTTGGTTCATCCTTGGCCAAAAATTTTAAGGAGGAAGGAAGAAGAAAGGTTGAAGAGGTTCGGCCATGCATGTAGCTAGGCTAAGGTATGTTTGATGATGTTCCATGAGATGCATGCATGTTTTAGTTGTTAGCTTGAGTTCTACCTAGCCCATGGTCTAAATCTTGCTATGTGATGGAAATGACACTCGGCCATGGATGCATCATTCTTGGTTGATGTTTGATGTTGTGGTGATGAGGCATGAAGATGAGTTAAGATTCGGCCTAGGTGGAGTTTGTGTTAATGCCATTGCATGCTAAATATGAAGCTTGTTAATGATGCATGTGATGGAGGCTTGATGATTCTTGAACCTGCTTTTTAGCATTTTTGAGTGAGCACATATGTGCATTGGTTGCTAAATGGAGAAGAATCGGCTAGCAAGTTGTGTGCTAAGGCCGAATATAAATTTTGCATGTTAATGAGCAATGCATGTGTTAAATTGATGGAAAGGGAGAGGATGCTTTACTAGTGTGTATATGTGTGTATTAGCCAAGTTTTGAACTTGAAACAAAAGGGTGTTTAGTCAATACAAGTGACCATACTTGTAGAATGTATTAAGTGTTGAAATCGGCCCCAAAATAGACATGCATATTCGGCCAAGGGGGAAAAATTAGCTAAAGTGTTGAGTTTGATTCATGATTCCGTACATATGTGACTTTAATGTCTAATGTATAAAGATGGGCTAAGTGCCTTGTGTTCCTCTTTTCAATGCTCAAATGATTAAATTAATTTATTTGTTTAATTAAGCTCAAGAGCAAAGGGGAACTAAATCTGATAAAGGGAAGGAAAAAATGGTCGAATAGCTATCGGAATCGTTCGACAACACCCGAGGTAAGTTCTTGAGTAAAAGAGCTTAAATTATGATGTGATTAGATCATGTTTTAAGCAAATTAAAATCATGCTCTTTGTGTGGCTATTGAGCCGAATTTGCAAGAATGATAAATGTCTTGTGTTTGAGTTTTGCTAACGAAAATGAAATACGAATGGGCCATGATTTATTGTTAAATGTGCATGGTTATTTGAATGATGTCCGGGCTAAGTCCCGAAGGCTTTGTGCTAAGTGACAATATTCGGACCAAGATCCGAAGGCATTTGTGCGAGATACTAATTCCGGGCTAAGCCCGAAGGCATTTGTGCGAGATACTAATTCCGGGCTAAGGCCGAAGGCATTTGTGCGAGTTACTAAATCCGGGTTAAGTCCCGAAGGCATTTGTGCGAATTACTATAACCGGGCTATGTCCCGAAGGCATTTGAACGAGGAGCTATATCCGGTTAAATTCCGAAGGTACGTGATTTGGGAATGAATGAACTCGCTGTAAAATTCCAGTTAATACTCTCGAAACATCCCAACATTGAGGTATGTTTCGTATGTGCTTCAATTTAGTTGAGCCCTTACAAATAAGTATTCGCTCAGTTGATAAACGAGCTACCGGCCTTTGGCTGAGTTGATCTTTTGTGTATGTACATAAGGGTTGGTAATGTGAAGCAAGTATGATATCGAAAATTTGTGCATATGAAATTATCCGTTTAGCCATATGAATGCTATACTTTTGTTGTGCTGGAATTCCTTGCTCAAAACTTACTAAGCATAAATTGCTTACTCCGTTTCATTGCTCCTTTGTTTTATAGATTGGTTCTTCAGCTATCGGACTTGGGATCTTGAGGTCAAAGTCGCCCACACTATCAAAGCCCCCTTTTGGTACAATTTTGGTTGAACTTCGAAATGGCATGTATAGGACTACCCGTTTGTTGTGGGTCGTGGACCCTTTGGACTTGTATAATTTTGGATAGCCATGCGAAAATGGCTTATATGTGTTTGAGTACAATGTTATAATCATTCGGTGTGGATATGCTTGACAAGGATTAGCCATGGGAATGGTTAATCACTATCATAAATTGTGCTATTTATGCAAAAAGGGCTAGTTGAATCATGGAAACCATGAAATAGGTAAAGTCTACCTTAAAGGCAGATGCTGACAGCAGCAGTGATGTAGATTTGGAAAATCACTAAAAATAGTAGGAAGGGAATTAAATAGTGAATAAATTATGTAAACAAACCTTGATGAATCTAATTTCATAGGAAAGTAACGAAACAATCATACGGACAGTATGTTAAGAGATATTCAGGTTCTCGTGAGACAGGGCCAGAACGGTTTCTGGATTTCCTGTTCCGACTTTGGAAATTCATTATAAATTAACCAGAGATAATTAGGAGTCATACCATATATGTATAGATTCCTCTCTGAGTCTAGTTTCTATAGAAACAAATGGAATCAGTATTGGAGCCCTGTACAAGGAGATATTCAAGTCGTAATGCGCAAAAGTCAGGGTAGTCGATCCCTGTAACATGGGAGAATTTGACTAATAAACTGTACTAATTGGCCTGACCAAAAATTCTAGAAAAAAATATGTAGATGGGCATATGAGTCTAGTTTCAGGGAAAATTTATGGAACTGGATTCCGAGTTTCTGAACTCAAGATATGATTTTTAAAGCGACTATTACGCAGATTGGCAGTGTCTGGAAAATTTTTAAAAGTCTGTTAACACCTCGTGTTCGACTCCGGTGACGGTCTCGGGTTCGGGGTGTTACAATAGTGTCCATAACGAGTCCTAAATGCCGTCTTATGCACATCAACCTCCTTAACTTTCAACTGATGATATCTCGATCAAAGATCAATCTTGGAGAAAACTGAAACCCCTTGGAACTGATCAAACAGATCATCTATCCTCAGTAGAGGGTAGTTATTCTTTATGGTCAACTTGTTTAGTTGTTGGTAGTAAATGCACATACGCATGGATCTATCCTTCTTTTCCACGAATAGAACAAGTGCTCCCCATGGAGACACACTAAGGCAGATGAACCCACAATCCAATAACTCTTGAATCTGAGCCTTAAGCTCTACAAGCTCTTTCGGTGTAATTCTATAGGGAGCGATGAACACCAGAGTTGTACCAGAAAGTAGCTCAATCCCAAACTCTACTTCACGATTCAGAGGTAACCCAGGTAGCTCATCAGGAAAAACATCCAGAAAGTCCTTAACCGTCCTAATATCCTTAACCGAAGAATCCCCAGAATCAGAAACACTAATGTAGGCTAAATACGCCTCACATCCTTTACAAACCAACTTTTCTGCCCTCAGTACAGAAATCACATTCGATAAGTAATTCTGATGTTCCCAATTACAACTACCTCGCTGTCCTTCTCCATTCTCAGTACAACCGTTTTTGTGGCACAATCTAAGATCACTCGGTGCTTGACCAACCAGTCTATTCCCAGTATCAAATCAAACTCTCCAAAAGGCAATTCCATCAGATCAGCCAGAAAGATATCCCATTGAACCTCTAGAGGAACATCTCTAAATAGTTTGTTAACCCTTATTGTCTGCCCTAACGAACTCAGTACAGTGACCTCACTCGTAGTGCTCTCAACCAGTATACCCAAGTTCTCAGACACAGTGCAAGCTATATAGGAATGAGTGGATCCTATATCTATCAGTGCAGTATAAGGTACATTATAAATAAAGAACGTACTCGTGATAACGTCCAGAGCATCTCCATCCTCACAACAACGTGCAGCATAAACTAGAGCCGACTGCCTCACCTCAGTATGACCTGCACCTTTGCCCGGTGCCCTCTGACTATGACTCAACCCATTACTACCCATAGCCTGATCACAGCCTCTCAGTGGCTGCTGAACTACCCTCAGTGGTGGTGTAGTACCCATGCCAGAATCTTGGATTTGATCAGAACTTCGCGGACACTATCTAATACGGTGCTCTAACGAACCGCACCTCAAATAGGCCCCAATTCTTTTCCAACACTCTCCCTGATGGCGTCTACTACAGTCAGCACACGGCAGCTATCCAGTAGCAGTAGCAGGAGCCCAAACTCTGATTGTCCCATCAACACTGGCCTTTTTCTTAGGCCTCTGAACAGAACTCGAAGGCTTAGAATCCCTCTTGCTCTTACCTCTCTCTCGGTTCTAGCACTTAGTGCGCTTCATTTCTTCGGCAATCTTCACCTTATCAACCAGTGCAGCAAAGTCTCGCTCCCTCTGTGAAGCTATCAGACCTCTCAGATTATCCCTGAGGCCACCCTCGAAGTGAACACATCGCTCATACTCAACTGCCACCATAGCTCGCACATAATGGTTCAGTCTAAAAAATTTGGCCTCATACTCGGCCACTGATCTATCTCCCTAGGTTAGATTCAGGAAATCTCGCCGACGGGTATCCACGTAACTGGCTCCCACATACTTTCCATGGAAAGTGGTCTTAAAGAACTCCCAGGTCAGTTGATCAGGCTGAGTGCCCTCCTTAATAGTGAGCCACCACTGATATGCCTCATCATGCAGCAGCGAGACTGCACCCTTTAATTTCTCCTCTAGGGTGCAATCTAGATCGTCCATAGTCCTCTTTGTGGCCTCTATCTAGTACTCAGCCACACTAGGGGCAACTCTAGCAATACCCATGAAAAGCTCAGCTCCATTAGGCCAGAGTCATTCAGTAACCGTCCCACGACCTCCAGCTCTAGTTTTGGGCCCAGCGACCCTCTCTAAAATTCTCAACAAGGCCTGGGACAAAGTGTCGTCCCCAACCACTCGACCATGAAACCCAGTCTTAGTCACAGGTGAGGCCAGCGTCTCACTAGTATCTAGATTGGAGAGGTTACCAGAAGATGAGGACCTAGCTTGGGCCCCTCTATGGCCTCTACCCCAACCTCTTGTACCCCGTCCGTAAGTACCTCTCGTGCTCATTGTCTATTCGCTTTTATCTGTATTAATAGTTTTATGCATCAGTTTACAGTTCCAGTGTTTATTAACAAATATTTTATGAAAACAGTATCAGAAGTGTAAAGTCTATTTTGTACATCGCAATGTCAATCAATGTCTATCAGTTTTACTATAGTCTCAGTACTACCTATAGCAGTTTCAAGATAAACTATCAGAAATAGTTTCAAAAAACTTACTGGATCGGGGCCAAAGACTTGGTGTACCACACTTTCAATAAAACATTTAGAAATTAGTTCTCAGTAAATCACGTCTTAAAAACCCTCATCCACGGTCGAGTTTTGTAACCTGACTTTGATACCACTACATGTAATACCCCAAACCCGGCCTAGACATTATGGCCAAATCTAACGATGTTAAATAGTAGTACTTTTTCAACAAAAATATGTTGTTGCTAAATCCCCTTTTCTATTTAACCCTTTTTCATTATCTTATGTTAATTTAAAATCATGTGATTCGTTTTCAAAACATTATTCATTTGCCAATCGATATTCAATTACCAAAATTTTTTTCTTCGCGTAAGCTTTTAAACAGTTTGCGATTTCGTGGTATTTTTTATTAAACATTAATTTCATTTGGAAACCCAAGTTTTACTTAACACTAGCAAGTTTAAATCATGAAACCATATAAAATCCAAATTTAAACCAAATACTGTAAAGGCCATAATTACAGCAAAATACTCCCAAATAAAAGTAAAATCATAAATTGGTAACAAACAGTGTAAAAGAAGTCGTGTGGCCACCACTAAGTCCTCTGCCGCACCGACCCGCCTAAATTTGGGGATTACCTGTATAGATTAAATAGAATGGGTGAGTTTACGTAAACTCAGTGTGTAATCACCATACAAATGAACAGACAACAAACAGGTAATAACAGTCTGGGCTTAAGCCCTTTCAATATCAGTAACAGTTCAGTTTGGGCCTTAGCCCATCCCAGTATCATTAGCAATAATAGATATGTAGTCACAAAAATCCTACCCATCCAGCCTCTACACACCATCTCCATCCAACCCTACACTCCATGTAGGGATGAAATCAACCCACCCATCCCTACACTCCAAGTAGTACCGAATGCGACACTAGACAGTAGTTTGCAGTTGTGCTGGTAGTAGATCAGGCTTGAAGCCTTTCAGTACACTTCTTCCGAACAATATCAACCCCCAACCAATGCAATGCAATATACAGTTCTGACATGCTATAACATGGTAACAGTACATACAATATCGATTCAGTGAAACATCATCATACTCGATAACATGTATACATATAAATCAGTCATACAGTCATTTCGTTCAATTAGGGGTCTAGATAAGCTTACTGACCCTATAGTAGGTTCACAGTCGTTTTTTGCGACCCGTGCAACCTTGGCAACAAATCAATGAAAATGGGCTCACACGCCCATGTTGTTTACTCGTGTGCGTCCACATGCCCGTGTGGCCCACACGGCTAAAATTAACCTTGGCTGTGTGGATCACATGACCTGGCCCAGAATCCCACACACCCATGTCGCTTACCCATTTGGGCCCACACCCAAATCAGTCGAGCCCGCGTGTCACACATGGCCTACCTGGCTATTGCACAGCCATGCCTGGTGTGCACGGCTTGGCCTTGTCAATCACACGTCCGTGTTATGGCACATGGCCTACCACACGGCCGTGTGGCGTCGACAGTATGGTTTTTGGCTTTCGCTGAAACCTCATTTTTAGCGTTTCTGGGTACACCCTTAATTTCAATTGAAGCCAAAATGATCCCCGAGCACTACAAAATCTATTTTCGATCATCTAAAACCAATTTCAGTCACTTAAACCAATACCAAACCAAATTATTAAGAACTGACAATCCCAAATATTTCTGGCAACTTATACCTTGAACGCACAATAACGAAATCACACATCCTTAACACCGATGGAAACCTATAGCCGCCTAAGGGTCTCTTAAACATGAAATAATTCCATTAATTAATGATTCAAGAATACCGAAACTTAAACACGAACACGCTTACCCAACTTACTGAAACAGATGAAATTGATAGTTACACCCAAAAAGATGATTTGCAAAAATAAAGAAAACAAAGAGAGGGGGAAAAAGAGAAGAAAAATTGACAGAAAAGCAGTGCTAGCGTCAAAAATTTTGAGAGGGAGTGAGGAAAGAATTTAAAAAAAAAAGAAGAATACACTGATAATTCCCAAATCCATACTCCCCACTATTTTCTCCATCAATCCACCCACTACTCAGAATTCTTGTTTGACCGAAACTCTGTAACACCCCTATCCCGTAACCGTCGCCGGAATAGGTAAGGGGCATTACCGGACTTGTAACTCATGTCAGAACCGTAAAATTTTGAACTCTTTCTTGAAATAAAGACCATTCATTTAAATAAGTACTAAGCACAGGCAGGGATAAAATTTAAACTTCTCTAAGTAAACATTCAAAAGATGCCATTTTTCGCATGGCTTATATACATTAACCAAAATATTCTTCTGCCACTAGTCTATTCTATACATGCCAAAAAATAATTCAAAACATAACAGTAACAAGCAGTGGATAGTGATAGTGTGACTAGTTGCTGACGATCCCCGAGCCTGTAGCTTCCAAATGAGATCTATAAAACAGAGGAAACAAAGTAAACGGAGTAAGCATTACAATGCTTAGTAAGTTTTAAGCAGTGTCAACAGATAATAATCAAATTATAACATAGTTGTTCGTATTTTTATTTCACTCTTCCTTCGGGCATACTATCCCTTTACCGAATATGCACGTCTCATCATATACAATAGGCAGATAAACTTTCACATAAAAGTGAGCTCATGTGACATAGATATATTGTATAATTTCACATAACCTCTTACACTGATCCGATGTCACATAATCATAAGAATAGTCTCATAGATTGCTCACGTAAGCATCACATAACTGCCTTATGATTTAGTTTAAATCAAGCTCACATATAAACTTGGAGTACATACCTGTTTAACCTTTCGCATTGAATATATTTATAAGCAATTCTTATTGCAAAGTCTTATAGCTTTAAACTCTACTCGAATTATCGGCGAGACCTTTAGCTCAGATGAAATCTCCACACGAAGTCAGCGGGTCTTAACCCAGACATAGTCACCACATATGGTCATCTGGTCTTTAATCCCGGGTTTACATCATAGAGTTTCATACATATTTATTCACATGTTACAACATTCACATCGACTATCATATTTGTAATTCATTTACCTCATCAAATATCTAATAAAACACACCTTCCGCCGTTTGTCATTTGGCCACAATATATATATACACATCTCATACATATCTCACATTAGCCATTTGGCTTTACCACATATCCATCTCATACACATTTCGCATTAACCATTCGGCTTTCCCACATATATACACTTCCACGTTCATCACATTGGCCATTCTGCCTTATCACATATATGCATGTTCACATTTATCACATTGGCCATTCGGCCTTATCACATATGTGCATGTTCACATTCATCACATTGGCCATTCGGCCTTATCACACATATGCATGTTCACATTCATCACATTGGCCATTCGGCCTTATCACATATATGCATGTTCACATTCATCACATTGGTCATTCGGCCTTATCACATATGTACATGTTCACATTCATCACATTGGCCATTCAGCCTTATCACACAAATGCATGTTCACATTCATCACATTTGCCATTCGGCCTTAGCACACAAATGCATGTTCACATTCATCACATTTGCCATTCGGCCTTAGCTCATATATACACATTCACATTCATCACATAAAATCCTAAATCAAAATATAAATTTTCATGTATTTACATCACAATTATCCAAATATACTTCACATACCACATATACTTTCACTTTGTCTTGGCTGAATCTACATCTATCATTTTCCAATGAATAATTCAATTTCAAGCCATACTATCATTTCATATTCGAATACTTATAAACTTACAATTTCACAAATTTTAATATCAAAGATCCATCTAACACTCATATATCATTTTATAATATCACAATTTAGAATTCACGTATGGGTTTAATCAATAGCTTATGAGCAACTAAAACAAGTTTTATCCATGTTTACAACATAACCACAAATTCTCTACAAGCTGTTTTCCTGAGCAACAGTCGTTAAATTATTCGTAACTGGGGTTACGAAATTCCAAATTATGTGCCGTTAATTTTCCATGAAAATAGACTTGTATATCCTCTATCCAAAAAAATTTCAGAATTTTTGGTTTGGCCAATCAATGCCATATTTTTCTCAAAGTTTCCCCTATTTTACTGCTTGACTACTCTGACTACTCTTCACTAAGAATTTAATTTCTCATTGTACAGAATTCAAAATATGTTTTCGTTTATTTTTTTGAAACTAGACTCATTAAGGAGTCTAAGCATAAAATTTTATCTTATAATCATTTTTGTACGATTTATAATGATTTTCCAAATATTGAACAGGGGATTTCGGAGCCATTCTGACTCTGTCTCACACAACTTTGAAAATCTCATTATCGGCAACCCCTTTACTTACACGATTTCTTGTATACAAAACTAGACGCATCAAGCTTTAATTACATAATTTATTCAACCTTTAACTCAACTCCCACAATTTATGGTAATTTTTCCAAAACAGGCTACTGCTGCTGTCCCTAGTAGATTTATACAATTTACTCTGTAAAGTTCTCATTCACATATTTAAAACATAATATCATATATGCCGTCATTTAGAAAAAGTCATTGACCTTAACGTATATACATAATTCATATTCATCCCGTTTTAAAACTTAAAATTTATAAAGGAATCAAACTCAATTACTTAAGAACTTACCTCGGATGTTGTCGAACGATTTCAACGGCTATTCAATCACTTTTTCCTTTCCCCTATCCGACTTTGATCCTCTAAGCTCTTGAGCTAAATCAAACAATTTACTTCCCAAATCAAACATAGTCATACGGCATCCATGTACATTTTAGAACCAATTCACTTGAATTAATTGCCCACTTAAGTCTCTCATCATTTCATTTTCAAATTTGTATATTTGGTAAGTCACATTAGACCATTATACATATAGCTTTGATACATTTTATACTAGCCGAAATGTACCATCAAGATATACTTTACTCAAATAATTTACCTTGGCCGAACATGTACAATGTTTTGTAGCTTAATAATTATAATATAACATCAAGTACTCATTTTACTCATGTGGCCGATTATACCTGGTCATACATACACGTAATTGAGTTATTTAACACCTAACTCACATAGCCATAGTGTACAAATCTTAAGGTCCAAATATGAATACCCCCAAGTTCTCACGACTTAACCCTTAACCACATTTTGCCGAAATTTCTTTGAATTTCTAATAGCATACACACATATAATCAATTTGGAGACTCTATTAACCAAACATACATACGGCAATAGTCTATAGTTCTCTCGGCCACTCATTCCACAACTTAACAAAGCTTCAATTCGAAATCATTAGCGAGTATTAATTAACTTAAGCTACCTTTAAACTTTTACTTATCACCTCATGCCAAACCATCAAAATGAACTAATTATAATTACATAGGTACTACCAAAGCCGAAACCTATGCATACTATTATGTCTTATGCCCAAACCAAAGACCATATTCGGCAACTTTCATCCACCATTCTACCAAGCATAACCGATTACCCATCCTCTTCTTAAATCTAAATTCGGCACCTCCAAACAAAATAACTTAAAAATTCCAACTTTTATGCTAACATAACAAGCAACTTAACACATCCATATAACTAACATGCTAATAGTATCAAGGCATCAACTAAAATTTTGAAACCTCTTAGCCGAATCCTAACTCTCCAACAACCCCAAATCCAACCATGAGATAGATAGAATTTAGACTAATCATCCAAAGGATGTATAAACTTTCAAAAGTAACATTGAACATACCTTAATCTAGAGAACCACCTTGGCTGAATTTTCTTCTTCCTCCTCTTCTAGTTACGGCAATGGAGGAGTAACATAAGCTATCTTTTGTTTCTCCTCCCTAACCACTATTATTTTATTATCCATATTTTTATTTTTAACATAAAATATTAACATAAAATAATTATAATATGTTTTAGTCCATAACATGGCCGGCCACCATCTAGAATTTGGCTAATTTGACATGCAAGTACAAGCATTTTCTAACATGCATTAATAGGCCACTTTAACATTTGCCTAGCACATTTCTAAATTTTCTCACGCAAGTCCTATTTAATAAATTTCGCACAATATATACATAATTTAGGCATGAATTTTTCACACATGCATATTCATATATAATAAGCATCAAACATGACTGTTAATTATTTTTATGACTTGGTTTCGTGGTCCCGAAACCACTTTCCGACTAGGGTCAATTTAGGGCTGTCACAAACTCTCTCAGTCAAGTAAGCAAAAATAAACTCCCACCCTCACACAGGGAATCGAACACAAGAATTTCAGCAGACTAAAACTCCACTTAACCACTAGACCAGCAGGCTCATTCTGTTATAAGCTTACCAACAATTGAATAAAAGCCTATTAACCAGAGATAGGGCTTGGTTTAGAGAAATATCAAAATTTAGCCAAAGCTAGGGCTTGAACTTGGAACCTCTCACACATACCCAAAACACTTAACCACTACAGCATATACACACTTGTGTCAAATTTTACAAAAGCCAAAAAATAAATTTTTGGGGCGTTACAGAAATAGCCTTTTGTTATGTTATGTAATATTACTATTTATATGCTTGTTGTGAATTGGTATTTGGAGTACCATATGGTTAAAATTTGAAGATTTAGTATGCATGTGATTAGAGGTAAGAAAGTGCATATATAAAGTTATCTAGTTAAGTGAATTGTGAATGTGAATTTGGTATGAAATTAATAGTATATTGTGGTATTTATGTGCCTTGTAATTGTTGGCATTGTCATAGCATGAATTGAACATGGTTTGGATGAGTTTAAATGCCATTTGAAGTTGTGGTTATATGCAAATCTGGTTGGTCTAGATGGTTGCAATTTAGGTAAGAAAGATGGCTCGGTAAATAGACTATTTTTGTCCACACGGGCAGTGACATGAGCATGTGTCTCAACCGTGTGTAACACACGATCTGGTGACACAGCCGTGTGTCTCCTGGTGTTTAATTAGAAATCAAGCTAGTATGCTCCACACGACCCACCACATAGGCATGTGACTTGGCCATGTGGCATAAGTCAATATACCCTATAGGTTTGGCACGGCCTAGTACATGGCTTGGCACACGGGCATGTGAGGCCAATTCGAAGGGCATACGGGCTGGTCACACGAGTGTGTGGTTGGTCATGTGATCCAAGTCAGAGATTACACAGGGTCAGACACGGGCTGGGACATGGCCATGTGATCCTATTTCAAATGTCTACAGGCCTGTGACACAGGCGTGTCTTTGGCCGTGTGAGACACACAGCCAAGCCACACAGGCATGTGTCCCCTATATTTTGAAAAATTTTCTAAGATTTCCAAAAATTTCCTGATATATCGGTTTAGTCATGAACCATTTTAAAGCATGTTTTGGGCCTCACAGGCACGTATTAGGGACGTTATGAATGATTGTGAATGTTTTATATTTGAAATGGACAAATAAATATGAAATGTATGTTCGATTGTGTTATAAGTTCGATAATGCTCTATAATACTATTCTGGCGATGGATACAGGTTAAAGATGTTACGTTTATTGGTATCAGAGGTACGGTTTAGTCGATACTAAGACTAACGTTACGTGTGTGAGAGTCTAGCTATACATGCCATTTATAACATGTGATAGTGTGATATCTCCTGACAGTTAAAAACATGTTTTCTTATAGTAATGGATTCCAATCGAGCTGTGGCTGATGATGTTGAGAGTAATGCGCCAGCCTCTATTCACGAGTAGCGCAATCTGAGTTGATACCCATATTGGGTAGTCAGAGAGGAGAGGCTAAGGGAGTCTTCTCCCAAATGATGAACGGATGGTTCACTGAGTTTGTCCGAACAAATTCGGCTGCCCAACAACCTCCACCCCCACCTATTCCCCAAACGGTCCCCATAACTTCTCAAGGATTGGAACCTTTACGGTTGAGAAAGTCGCTTGTTGATAAAATCTGAAAGTATGGGGCTGAAGAGTTTAGAGCTACCATTAATAACAATCCTAAGAGAGTAGAGTTTTGGCTTGAAAAGAATTTCTAGAACTGAAATAGGGTCGAATATCTATGACTGAGTACGAGAGAGAGTTTGTGAGACTCAATAAATATGCTCAAGAATGTGTTTCCATTGAGGCAATTATGTGTAAAAGATTCAAAGACGGGTTAAACGAAGACATCAGATTGCTAGTGGGAATTCTAGAGTTGAAAGAATTTGTTGTGTTAGTCCATAGAGCATGAAAAGCCGAGGAACTGGGCAAAGAAAAGAGAAAAGTTTATTTCAACAAGAGATTCGAGAAAGAGGTCGATGAGTAAACCCTATCACTTTTTGCCAAAGAAATCACGGGATTCGTATAATCGTTCAATAGCTTCAGTGGGGTATTCTAATAGAGATCATGGAAAGGAATACTTGAGTCCTAAAGCTCAGGCTACTTCAGTATCGAGTGTGCGTAGTGTGAGAAACAATAAACCCGAGTGTTAACAGTGTGGAAGGCAACATTTTGGAGACTGCTGGATGAATAATAAAGGTTGTTTCCAATGTGGCTCGTAAGATCACTTCATTTAGGATTCTCCTAAGTTACCCAAGAAAGATAGATATCAAAATGAAAGATCGAGTGACACGGCTGTTAAAGGGAGACCACCTAGAAATATGAGAAATATGACTAGTAGTACAGAAACGAAAAAGGATTCTGCTATAAGATCCGAGGCTAGAGCACCAGCCAAAACCTACACTATTCGCGCTCGCGAAGACGTGTCGTCACCAGACATTATCACTGGTACATTTTCTCTCTATGACACTGATGTAATTGCTTCGATTGATCCTGGATCTACTTATTCATATATCTGTATGAATCTAGTGTCTAGTAAGAGTTTTCCTGTTGAATCTATCGTATTTGTGGTTAAAGTATTGAACCCCTTAGGGAAGTATATCCTAGTTGATAAAGTTTGCAAGAATTGTCCTTTGATGACTCGAGGTTACTCTTTTTCGACAAATTTGATGCTATTGTGAATTGTAGATGAAAGATTATTAAATTGAAATGTCAGAATAATGAAATCTTTCGAATTGAATTTGATGAGTCAAGTGTATTGCCTTTTGTGATATCGTCGATGTTAGCTTCGAAATATGTGCGAAAAGTTTGTGATGCTTGCCTTGCATATGTACTGGATACAAAAGTGTCTGAATCGGATATTGAATCAGTACCAATGGTTTGTGAATTCCGAATGTGTTTCCAGAGGAGTTATCTGGGTTGCCATCGATCAGAGGAGTCGAGTTTGCTATTGAATTAGTACTGGGAACATCACCAATATCGATAGCTCCGTATAGAATGGCTCTGACAAAATTGAAAGAGTTGAAATCTTAGTTGCAAGATTTAACAGATAGAGGTTTTGCACGACCTAGTTTTTTGCCCTTGGGTGCACTAGTGTTATTTGTAAAGAAGAAAGATGGGTCAATGAGATTGTGTATCGAATATCGTCAGCTCAACATGGTTACAATTAAGAATAAGTATCCTTTGCCGAGAATTGATGATTTATTTGATCAGTTGAAAGGAGTAACCATATTTTCGAAGATCGATCTGAGATCTGGTTAATATCCCTTACGAGTTAAAGATTCGGATGTACCGAAGACTGCATTTAAAACAAGTTACAGGCATTATGAATTTCTTGTTATGCCTTTTGGATTCACTAATGCTCCTGCAGTTTTTATGGATTTGATGAATCGGATCTTTAGACCGTATTTAGACAGATTTGTTTTTGTATTTATTGATGACATTCTGATCTATTCTCGAGATGAGTCTGAGCATGCTAAACATTTGAGAATTGTATTACAAATATTGAGAGATAAGAAATTATTTTCTAAATTCAGTAAATACGAGTTTTGGTTACAAGAAGTTAGATTTTTGGGGCATATTGTTTCAACGGAAGGTATCCGAGTTGATTTGAGCAAGATTACAACAGCTGCTGACTGGAAACCACCAAAAAATGTGTCTAAAGTTAGAAGTTTTTTGGAATTAGCTGGTTACTATCGGTGTTTTGTAAAATAATTCTCAATGATGGCTACACCGATGACTCGTTTGCTACAGAAAGATGTGAAGTTTGAATGGTCCGAGAAATGTCAACAGAGTTTTGAATAATTGAAAGCATTGTTAACTGAGGCACCAGTTTTAGTTCAGCCTAAATCAAGTAAAGAGTTTGTGATTTTCAATGATCCGTCATTGAACGATTTGGGATGTGTTTTGATGCAAGAGGGCAAGGTGATAGCTTATGCTTCCAGACAGTTGAAACCGCATGAAAATAATCATCCGACGCACGATTTAGAGTTGGCCACTATTGTTTTAGCTTTCAAAATTTGGCGACATCATTTATTTGGTGAAAAGTGTCACATCTTTACTGACCACAAGAGTTTGAAGTATATAATGACTCAGAAAGATTTGAATTTGGGACAACGAAGATGGCCCGAGTTGTTGAAAGACTATCAATTAGTGATTTATTATCATCTGCGAAAAGTGAATGTAGTTGTAGATGCTCTGAGTACAAAATCTTTATTTGCTTTACAGGTGATCAACACACAGTTAACCTTGTCTGATGATGGTTCGACTTTAGCAGAGTTAAAAGCTAAATCGTTATTTCATCAGCAAATTTGTGAAGCTCAAAAATACGATAAGGAATTGCAAGCTAAAAGAATGCAATATGAGTCGATTACTAAATCAGAGTACCAAATCAGATCCGATGATTGTTTAATGTTTCGAGGTAGAATATGTGTACCAAAAAACTCCGAGCTTATTCAAAAAATTCTACACGAAGCACATAGTGGTTGTTTATCTGTTCATCCGGGCAGTACGAAAATGTGTAATGATTTGAAACAGTTGTACTGGTGGTCAGGTATGAAATGATACATTTTAGAGTTTGTGCCGAGATGATTAGCTTTTCAAAAAGTTAAAGCCTAACATCAAGTGCCTTCGGGATTATTACAGCTAGTGATGAAACCAGACTGGTAATGGGATAGAGTTATGATGGATTTCATATCGGGATTACCCTTGTCTCTTAAAAAGAAAGATGCTATTTGGATTGTCATTGATCGACTGACGAAATTTGCACATTTCATTCCTGTACGTACAGACTATTTGCTTGATAGATTAGCTGAGTTATACATCTATGAGATCGTTAGATTGTACAGGGTGCCAGTTTTTATTATTTCAGATAGAGATCTGAGGTTTACGTCGCGATTTTGGTAGAAATTGCAAGAAGCTTTGGGTACACGGTTGCACTTAAGTATTGCTTTTCATCTGCAAACCGACGATTAGTCTGAGAGAGTAATTCAGACTCTCGAAGATATGCTTCGTTGCTGTGTTTTAAAATTTGAAAGAAATTGGGACAAATATTTATCGTTGGTTGAATTCACGTATAACAACAATTTTCAATCAAGCATAAACATGGAACCATATGAAGCATTGTATGGTCACAAATGCGAACTCCGTTGTACTAGACTGAGCTTAGTGAGAAAAAAATTCACGGGGTTGATTTAGTTAGAGAGATGGAAGATAAAGTGAAAGTAATACGTGACAATTTGAAAGCAGCTTCAGATCGACAGAAATCGTATGTAGATTTGAAATGTAAAGACATTGAATTTCAAATCGGTGACAAAGTATTTTTTAAAGTATCTCAGTGGAAGAAATTTTTTCGATTTGGTCGTAAAGGCAAATTGAGTCTGCGGTTCATCGGGCTGTATGAGATTATTGAAAAAATAGGACAAGTGGCATACCGACTAGCTTTACTGTTTGAATTAGAAAAGATTCATAATGTGTTTCATGTTTCAATGCTACGCTGATATAGATCTGATCCATCACACGTAATTTCTCCAGCAAATATTGAAATTCATTCTGATATGACGTATAACGAACAACCGATTAGAATTTTAGATTGAGAGGTTAAAGAGTTGAAAAATAAGAGCATAGCTTTAGTGATGGTTTTCTGGCAACGTCATGGGGTTGAAGAAGCTACATAGGAACCCAAGGAAGCTATGAGAAAACAATACCCTAACATTTTTCTGGTAAGATTTTTGGGGATGAAAATTTCTAAGGGGGAGAGTTGTAATAGCCCGTTTTATAGTCAAATCAGAACAATGGTTTCGGGACCACAAATTCAAGGTCAAAATATTTATTTTATTATTATTTTAATGTCTACAGCATGATAGTATGATTGTGTGAAAATTTCATTAAGAAAATTTATCGTTTAAATTCTTAATTTGATAAAAAGGACTAAATCACTATGGAATCTTAAATTAGAGGTCCTTATGTTGTACTTAGACCATGGTTAATGTGAGTGGACATGTTTGGACACATTATTAAGTGTTTTTAATGTTTTAATTAAAGGTTATAATATTAAATTAATAAATTAAGTAAAATATAGAAAACAACATTGTCATCTTCTTTAGTGCATTCATCCACCGAAATTGAAGGAAGAAGAAACCATTTTTAGGGTTCCTTGGTTCAGCTACTTCATTTCTTAATTGGTGAATGATTTTCGTCTCGTTTTTAATGATTTCTATGTTTTTGATTTCATTGCAGGTTAATCTAACTAGCCCAGGGACTAATTTGTAAAATTGTTAAAGGTTTAGGGTTTTTCATTGATGAATACATGTATATTTTGATGTTTGAATATAGAAAATGTATGATTGTTGTTAGATAAACAACATTTGTAAAGTGATTTTTGATAAATTTTCTAATTAGGGATTAAAATGAGAATTGTGTAAATTTTGTGGTTAAAATGTGAAATAAATGAAAAATATGGGCTACTATGGTAATAAGAGAAATTCAGTTAAGCATGCGTAAGGACCTAATTGCATGAATTTGTGTTTTTATGCGATAAGGACTAAATTGTAAAAATGTTGAAGTATTAGGGGCAAAAGTGTAAATTTGCCATAATATGCATTTTGGGCTAAATTGAATAGAATGATAATTAAATAAGCTAAATTTGATTACATATAGATTAAGAAAAGTGAAGTTCAGATTTAGATCAGGGGAAAAACAAAATGTTGGACTGATCGACTCATTTCATTGTTTTTGCATCGAGGTAAGTTGTATGTTAATAAGCATCAATATAATTTTGTTTTAAATGCTTTATTATTGATTTATTTGTGAAAACAACCTTGCGGATATGTTCGACAATGATTCGACAAATGTGAAATCCCGGTACAACCTTAGGAATAGATTAGGATACAAATTACATGTCATTAGGGGTTTTGTGATTTAGGTGCTAGTCTATACGTCCTACTGATGGTTGAGTTATCCGGCATGTGTTGTTGATTCTCATCAGCTTGTGTGAGCAGCACTGTGTAGCTTTGTCATGACCGCCAGCTTGTGTTAGTAGACCCGTTGATAGCTCGAGAGTGAGCATTATATGTGATATTAGATTGAGATAGCTTCGGCTATGTATTGGCACTTAGGGTGCGAGATTCCTGAGTATCCGATAGTATTCCAAATGGCTCAACGGGTATATCAATGATATGAATGAGTATGATATTAGTACGAGATGGTACAGGTATGTACATGAACCGTATAAGCTTTGAACTAAAGATACTTGTGAATTTCACATCTAACCTTATAAATGATCATGTGATAGGTTTGTGGATTAATATGAGTTGTATATTGTTATATTCAATTGTTTGAATTGTGTGTTTATGGAAAATTTGAGTTTATTACTATACGAACTTACTAAGCTTTATAGCCTACTTTGTTTACTTTTCCATGTTTTATAGTGAATATCAAAGCTAGCTCAGATTAGGAGTCGTCGGAGATTTCATTACATTATCAAGCTATCACTTTGGTACTTTTGAACTTATGTATTTGTTTATATGGCATGTATAGGACTTATGGTCATTTTGGTTTATGGTTTCGTAATGAATTTAGCCATTTGAGTTCGCTTGTATATGTTAAGTGTTTTTTGTGTATAGCCATGAGAGTTGGCTTATGCTGGTATATTTGGTGATGTATATATTTGTGCAAATAGACTTTTGTTATGTTATGTAATATTGCTATTTCTATGCTTGTTGTGAATTGTAACACCTCTAACCTGTATCCGTCGTCGGAACAGGGTTACGAAGCATTATCAAAACTTTTTGAATATTTACAAATAATTCATGTTAATTACTATTCATTTACCAAAATTATCCATAACGTTCTTTAAATGGACCCTCGAGGCCCAAAACGAGTATTAGAATTGAGTCGAGACTTAATCGAGAACTAAAAGAATTTTTCGCAAAATTTCTAAAATTTTACTAGGTGCAAGGCTCACACGCCCATGTGATCTAGGGACACGCCTGTGTGACCCTAAGACGTACCCGTGTTGCAAGCTGTGTTCGATCCTGTGTAACTCTCTAACTTGTGCCACACGGCCAGCCACACGCCCGTGTGAGTAGGCCATGTGATCAATCAAATTTTCAAAAATCAGGTATAGGGTTCATACGTCCAAGACACACCCATGTTCTAGGCCGTATAGCACACACGGCTGAGACACATGCCCGTGTCTCTGCCCGTGTGCTCAATTTTGAGCATTATGTTTCTCAAATTTAAGATGCAGGGGACACATGTCCTAACAACACGCCCATGTACCAGGTCATGTGTCACACACGGTCTAGACACACGCCGTGTGTCTACCAGTGTGGAAAAAATAAAGCCATTTCTAGCTTCATTTCTCACCCAAAATTTTACCAATATCCTACATCAAAACTTATATCCCAATACCAACCAATCCAAGCATTATAACAAGGCCAATTCAAGTATCAAACATAGTATATCCTTATATGCATATTTATTTATGATCTTATCTTTAATAGTTATATTCATTTAGCATAGCACAATCAAACCATAATATATATAACTCATGATAATACCATAGAATTACCTTAATAGATATCCCAAAACATAGTCATTACTAGCCATTTTTTCAAATGGTAGATTACAAACAACATTTATATGCCAACATTTGGCCAAGTTACCTATACATGCCATTATACCAAAATGAGGTTACTATTTATACCAAAACAAGCTAGCGGGTAGTGTGATGATGCTCCAACTGTTCACCAACCTTTGTGAGCTTTCGAGCACTATAAAATAGAGAAAAGTAAACCTAATAAGCATATTAAGCTTAGTAAGTTCGTATAACTCGAAATTAAACTTACCAATCTCATTTATTAAAATTAAGCATATAATAACATATTTCCATCAGCTTGGCAAAATTTTCTAAACACATGCATTCAATCAAACAAGTTAGTAACTTAATTCTCATATACATCAAGTAAACATGGATGAGCTCATCATGCTATATTCTTTCAAGACATTATTCATTTTCGTCTCGTAATTCTCATAACATATCAAGTATTTTATCCGTTGAATCATTGAAATCCTGATGGATACTCAGATGGTACACTCAAGTTGTAAATTCAATAACCCATCCTTTCATATTCAAGAGTACCCATTAGGGCACATAATCAGTGAGCACACACCTAAGCCACATATCACATAACAGGATTACTTGTCCAAGCTAAATCATATTTCCAAGATACGTTCACAAGAGCTTAATCAGGATTACCTGTCCGAGTTAAATCCTATGTATAACATATGCTCAAGAGGACTTATATTAAGATTACCAGTCCAGGCTAAATCCTTTCTATAATAAGGTCAATATGATTACTCGTCCAAGCTAAATCCCGTCATAAACAAATGCAAGACCTCATTCAATAAGGGAAATCACTTTTGTCTATCGAAATCTAATATTCAAATGGAACTTAACTCATTTCAAACAATATCAAACATGTATTCAATTCTTATATTATAGCATCCAAATTAATTTATATAAATATAAATCATATTCTATACAAATACAACATTCAATTCAACACATTTACATGCTCAATTAAGTTACACAAACTTACTTCAACACTTGTTTACGTATATAGATCAACTAGTCCGAAACTTTCTCCTTTTCTCGATCTAACTTTGAATTTGAGTTATCTGGATCTATATAAATGAATTTAATCATCAATTATCACATTTCACATTAAATTGAACTCAATTTACATCCTAGGAAAAATTACCATTTTGCCCCTAAACTCTCCAAAAATTCTGATTTCGTCCCTAGGCTCGGAAAATTAAATTCATGCAATTTACTCCTTTTTCTAAGCCTAACAAAAATTTCAATATAAAATTTACACCACATATATTCTATAAAATTCATAATTTTCCTTTAATTTTCACAACTTTACAAATTAGTCCCTAAATCATGTTTTCATCAAAAATTACTTTGTAAAAATTGTTTATCTATCAACAACCTTTTATTTTCTACCATAATTTCTAATTTTCAGCATATTCATCCATGAAATAACTTCTATACTTTGATAACGTTTCAAATTAATCCCCAAATAGATAGATGAAATTATCCCAGTTTCAAAAATATCAAAATTACTAAAAACGGGACAAGAAAACTTACCCAATTAAGCTTGATTAGTTTTTTCTCTCTCTCTCTCTCCTAGGGTTTCCATGCAAATTTTGGTGAAGAAGATGATATAAAATGATTTTAATTCTATTTTAATTATTTATCATCTTTAATTATTTATATTTCCAATTTAGTCCTTGCGCTTTTTCTAAATTTCCATTGATGAATCATCAAAAATATCTACTAACTTTTGATTAATGGCCTAATTATCATATAAGGACCTCAAGTTTTTGAATTCCATAGCTATTTAATCTTTCTAGCTATTAGAATTCAAGTTTTTCATTTTATGCGATTTGATCCTTCTTGTAATTAAGCACTAAATCAATAAAATTTTCTTATCAGAATTTACACATGATATTCCTATCATAATAGGAACCATGCAATAAAATTAAAATAAATTTTATTTCCGGCTCGAATTTGTGGTCCCAAAACTACTGTTTCGATTTCTCTGAAAATGGGGTTTTACAACTCTCCCCTGTTAAGGATTTTTCGTCGTCGAAAATCTTACCAAAAAAGAGGTTTGGATATTGTTTTCTCATGGTATCCTCCGGTTCCCAAGTTGCCTCTCCAATACCTTGTCTCTGCCAGAGAACTTTTACTAATGACACCTTTTTATTTCTTAACTCTTTTGTTTCCCGAGCAAAGATTTTGATCGGTTCTTCACTGTATGTCATATAAGGCTGAATCTCTACCACTGTTGGAGAAGTAACATGTGAAGGATCTGATCTATACCATCGTAGCATAAGCACATGAAAAATATTATGAATCCGATCAAGTTCTAGTGGTAAATCTAACCGAAACGCAACAGGTCTAATTCTTTATGTGATTTCATAAGGCCCAATAAACCGTGGACTCAATTTCCCTCTACGGCCAAATCGAAGAACTTTCTTCCAAGGTGACACTTTCAAGAATACCTTGTCACTGACCTAAAATTCTATTTCTTTTCTTTTAGATCAGCATAAGACTTTTAATGATCAGAAGCCACTTTCAAACTGTTCTAAATTACCTTTTTCACGGGCTAAGTCAACTCCGTGTATCTTTTTCTTACTGAATTCTATCCAATACAATGGTGTTCTACATTTGAAACCATACAGGGATTCATACAGTGCCATTTTAATACTGGATTGGTAACTGTTATTATAAGCAAATTCAACCAAAGCAGATACTTTTTCCAATTACCTTCAAATTCAAGTACTCAACATCGAAGCATATCTTCTAAAATTTATATTACACGTTCAGATTGACCATCTATTTAAGGATGAAATGCAGTGCCAAAATGTAACTGCGTACCCGGAGCTTCTTGCAATTTGCTCTAGAATCAGGATGTAAATCGAGGATCTCTGCCTGAAATAATGGAAACAGGTACTCCATTCAATCTAACAATCTCAGAGACATATAATTCAGCCAATCTAACTAAGGAAAAATCTATACATACTGGAATAAAGTGTACAAACTTTGTCAATCGATCAACAATTACCCAAATGCCATCTTTCTTCTTTGGAGACAAGGGTAATCTTGATACAAAGTCTATGGTAATTCTTTCCCATTTCCGTTCTGGTATAGTAACTAGCTGTAATAATCTCGAAGGAAACTGATGTTCTGCTTTTACTTACTTATGTGTCAAACATTTTGATACAAACTCAGAAATATCCCGTTTCATTCTTGACCACCAGTACATCCTTTTCAAGTCATTATACATTTTATTACTTCCAAGATGTATAGACATAGTACCATTATGAGCTTCATTCAAAATCTTCTGTACTAATTCAGAATTCTTTTGTACACATATTCTACCTCTGAATAATAAACAACCATCAGTCCCGATCTGAAATTCTAAATCAGGAGTCAATTCATACTAAATTCATTTTGCTCGTAACTTATTATCATCTTTCTGAGCTTCAATAATTTGCTGTAAAATCGTCGGTCTACCTTTTAACTCAGCTATAATTGAACCATAATCTGAAAACATCAATCGAGTATTCATAGCTCGCAAGGAAAATAAAGATTTTCTACTCAAAGCATCAGCAACCGCATTAGCTTTTCCTGGATGATAGTTAATAACCAAATCATAATCTTTCAATAACTCAAGCCACCTGTGTTGTCTCAAATTCAAATCTTTCTGCGACATCAAATACTTCAAACTTTTATGGTCAATGAATATGTGACACTTTTCACCAAATAAATAATGTCACCATATTTTCAGTGCAAACACAATTGCCGCTAATTCAAGATCATGTATCGGGTAATTTCTTTCATGTGGTTTTAGCTGTCTTGAAGCATAGGCTATTACTTTACCTTCTTGCATCAAAACACAGCCTAAACCATTTAACGATGTATCATTATAAATTATAAATTCCTTACCTAATTCAAGCTGAACTAACACAGGTGCTTCTGTTAATAAGGCTTTCAACCTATCAAAGCCCTGTTGACACTTATCAAACCACTTGAACTTCACATATTTTTCCAACACTCGAGTCATCAGAGAAGCTATCATTGAAAATCCTTTTACAAACCTCCGATAATATCCAGCAAGTCCTAGAAAACTTTGGACTTCAAATACATTCTTCGGTGGCTTCTAATTGACAATACCTGAAATTTTATTTGGATCTACTCGAATATCCTCTGCAGATACAATATGTCCAAGAAAACTAACTTCCCGTAGCCAAAATTCACATTTACTGAATTTAGCATACAATTTTTTTTCACGTAATGTTTGCAGCACAATTCTCAAATGTTCAGCATGTTCATTTTCATCTTGGGAATAAACCAAAATATCATCAATGAATACCACCAGAAACCTGTCTAGATACAGCCTAAAAATTCTATTCATCAAATCCATAAATACATCAGGTGCATTTGTCAATTCAAATGGCATCATTAGAAACTTATAATGTCCATACCTAGTTCTGAAATCTGTCTTTGGCATATCTAAATCTTTTACCCTTAACTGATAGTAACCAGAACGGAGATCAATCTTTGAAAATACAGTAGCACCTTTCAGCTGGTCAAATAGATCATCAATCCGAGGCAATGGATACTTGTTCTTTATTGTAACTTTATTGAGTTTTCTATAATCAATGCACAGCCTCAAAGATCTGTCTTTCTTTTTTACAAATAGAACCGGTGCACCCCACAGTGAAAAACTAGGTAGAGCAAAGCCTTTGTCAATCAACTCTAACTGTGATTTCAACTCGTTTAATTCGGTAGGAGCCATTCTTAAAGGTGCTATGGATATAGGTGTTGTTCTCAGGACAAGATCTATAGAGAACTCCACTTCTCTAATCGATGGTAAACCAGGTAATTCCTCCGGAAATACATCAGGAAATTCACATACAACTAGCACTGACTGAAGTTTTGACTCATATACTTTAGTGTCCAATACATAAGTAAGATAAGCTTCATAACCTTTTCTGACATATTTTTGTGCTGATATTGCTGAAATCACATTAGATAACCCATCTAATTTATCAGATTCAACATGGAGTAACTCAGCACCCCGGCATTTCAACACAATTTATTTCTGTTTACAATTTACCAGTGCATCATGTTAGGTTAACTAGGCCATTCCCAAAATCACATCAAATTCATCAAATGGTAATAACATCAAATCAACCAAAAAGTAATAACTTTTTACCAACAACAGACAGTTTTTACAAACTTTATCCACCAAAACATGTTGGCCTAGGGGGTTTGAGACTTTAACCACAAATTCAGTGAATTCGACAGGTAAATTTTTAACAGACACTAAATTTGTGCATATGTATTAATGTGTGGAACTAGGATCAATTAAAACAGTAATATCAATATCAAGTAGAGAAAATGTACCAGTAATAATGTCTGGTGTAGTGGTATATTCTCTGGCACGAACAGCATATGTCGTTACCAGTGCTCGTGCCTTAGATTTAACTATTGTATACCTTGTAGTACCTCGGCTAACACTGACATAGCTAGGATGACGGGGTGGTCTGCCTCTTGAAACAAAATTACTAGGCTTTGAAGCCTGTTCAATTTCTTTTTCAACCTTTACTGGATAATCTCTGAGAAAATGGTCAAGGGAACCACATCCATAACACGCCTCACTTCTCAAATGACATTCACTAAAATGAAAATTATTATAGTGTTTACATTTCTATTTGGGATTACCAACACTACCAACACTGGTTACAGATGGAGATGAAGACCTCGGGTTAGAGTGTTGAGAGCTTCCCTCTTTTCCAGAATATCTCGTAGAGGTGGTAACACGATCATAATACTTCTTTAATTTCTTAGAAGTAGATTATTGTGACTTACTCATAATTCTTTTACTAGAAACTCGAGCTTTTTTTTCAGCTTGTTTCCTCTCTTTACTCAATTCTTCTTCCTTGTGCGCTTGATCAACTAGTACCGCAAATTCCTTTAATTTAAGAATTCTGATCAACAACTTAATGTCTTCATTTAAACCCTCTTCAAACCGTTTGTATATATCAACCTCGATTGGAACCCATTCTCTGGCATACTTGCTCAACCAAACAAATTCCCGCTCATACTTAGATACAGTCATGTTTCCTTGTTTGAGCACTAAAAATTCTTTCTTTTTCTGATCCATAAATCTCTGACCAACATACTTCTTTCTGAATTCAGTCTGGAAAAACTCTCATATAATATTTTCTCTTGGTACAACAGAAGTTATGGTATTCCACCAATGATATGCTGTGTCTTTCAATAAGGATACACATTTCAGGCATTCAGCAGTTGTATAAGATAATTTTGTCTAAAACCTAAATAGTATTTTCCAACCAAAACTCAGCTCATTCTGGGTCATCATCTATAGTAGCTCTAAATTCCTTTGCTCCATATTTACGAATTTTATCTACTGAAGGCTTGCTAGTTCTAGCGGGTTCAGCACCTTATGGTATTTCAAGAACCGGTTGAGGAGCAGGTGGGAGAGGTTGTTGTACAACAAGATTTGTTCTTATATACTGAGTGAACCATTCATTCATCATTTGAAAAAAGGATTATTTTACCTCCTCACATTGGCCCTTAGATACAGGCCTTTCACTACTAGATGCAACTCTTTGAACTGAAGCTGAAGCATTGCTCTCAGTTACCTCAAATTCAGCTCTAGCATGGTTGGATGACATTACTACATGAAAACACATTTAAAATGGTTAGGAGATATCACACTATCACAAATTATATAATGGCATGTATAGATAAACTCGTACTTGCTACGTTTAGTCTGAGAATCGACTAAACCGTAGCTCTAATACCAATAAATGTAACACCCCTAACCCGTATCCATCACCCAAACAGGGTTACGGAACATTACTGGAACTTTCAAAATATTTACAAATAATTCACTTTAATTACTATTCATTTACTAAAATTATTCATAACGTCCCTTAAATGGTCCCTCAAAGCCCAAAACGAGTATTAGAATCAGTCAGGACTTAATCGAGAACTCAAAGAATTTTTCACAAAATTTCTAAAATTTTACTAGGTCCAGGGCTCACATGCCCGTGTGACCCTAAGACACACCCGTGCTGTAGGCCATGTTCAACCTCGTGTAACTCTTTGACTTGTGTCACACGGCCAGCCACACGCCCGTGTGAGTAGGCAATGTGATCAATTTAATTTTAAAAAATTAGGTGCAGGGTTCACATGAGCAAGACACACGCCCATGTTCTAGGTGGTGTATCACACACGGTTGAGACACACGCCCGTGTCTCTGCCCGTGTGATCAATTCTGAGCATTCTATTTCTCAAATTGAAGATACAGGGACCCACAGCCTAGCCACACGCCCATGTACCAGGCCATGAGTCACACGCAGTCTAGGCACACGCCCGTGTGGACAAAATAAAGCCATTTCTAGCTTCATTTCTCACCCAAAATTTTACCAATATAACATAGTATATCCTTATATGCATATTTATTTATGATCTTATCTTTAATAGTTATATTCATTTAGCATAGCACAATCAAACCATAATATATGTACTCACGATAATACTATAGAATTACCTTAATAAATATCCTAAAACATAGTCATTACAAGAAATTTCAAATGGCTAGATTACAAACAACATTTATATGCCAACATTGGGCCAAGTTACCTGTATATGCCATTATACCAAAATAAGGTTACTATTTATACAAAAAAAAGCTAACGGATAGTGTGATGATGCTCCAACTATTCACCAACCTTCGTGATCTTTTAAGCACTATAAAATAGAGAAAAGTAAACCTAATAAGCATATTATACTTAGTAAGTTCGTATAACTAGAAAGTAAACTTATCAATCTCATTTATTAAAATTAAGCATATAATAACATATTTCCATCAACTTGGCAAAATTGTCTAAACACATGCATTCAATCAATCAAGTTAGTAACTTAATTCTCATATACATCAAGTAAACATAGATGAGCTCATCATGCTCTATTCTTTCAAGATATTATTCATTTCGTCTCATAATTCTCATAACATATTAAGTATTTTATCCGTTGAATCATTGAAATTCTGATGGATACTCAGATAGTACACTCAAGGTGTACAATTTAATAACCCGTCCTTTCATATTCAAGAGTACCCATTAGGGCACATAATAAGTGAGCACACTCTCGAGCCACATATCACATAAAAGGATTACTTGTCCAAGATAAATCTTGTTTCCAACATATGCTCACAAGAGCTTAATCAGGATTACCCGTCCCAAATAAATCTTATCCATAACATATGCTCAAGAGGACTTATATCAGGATTACTAGTCTAAGATAAATCCTTTCTATAATGAGGTCAATAGGATTACTCATCCGAGCTAAATCCCGTCAGCAACAAATGCAAGACCTCATTCAATAGGGGAAATCACATTTGTCCAACAAAATCCAATATTCAAACGGAACTCAACTCATTTCAAACAATATCAAACATGTATTCAATTCTTATATTATAACATCCAAATTAATTTACATAAATATAAATCATATTCTATACAAATACAACATTCAATTCAACATATTTACATGCTCAATTAAGTTACACAAACTTACCTAGACACTTGTTTGCGTATATAGATCTACTAATCCGAAACTTTCTCCTTTCCTCGATCTAAGTTTAAATTTGAGTTATCTGGATCTATATAAATGAATTTAATAATCAATCATCACATTTCACAATCAATTGAACTCAATTTACATCCTAGAAAAAATTACCATTTTACCACTAAACTTTCTATAAATTTCAATTTTGTCCCTAGGCTTGGAAAATGAAATTCATGCAATTTACTCCTTTTTCTAAGCCTAACTAAAATTTCAATATAAAATTTACAGCACATATATTCTATAAAATTCAAAATATTTCTTCAATTTTCACAACTTTACAAATTAGTCCCTAGATCATGTTTTCATGAAAAATCATTTTGTAAAAATTGTTTATCTATCAACAACCTTTCATTTTCTACCATAAATTTCTAATTTTCAGCATATTCATCCATGACATAACTTCTATACTTTGATAACTTTTCAAATTAATCTCCCAAATAGATAGATTAAATTATCCCAGTTTCAAAAATATCAAAATTACTGAAAACGGGACAAGAAAACTTACCCAATTAAGCTTGATTAGTTTCTTCTCTCTCTCCTAGGGATTTCATGCAAATTTTGGGGAAGAAGATGATATAAAATGATTTTAATTCTATTTTAATTATTTATCATCTTTAATTATTTCTATTTCCAATTTAGTCCTTGCCCTTTTTCTAAATTTCCATGAATGAATCATCAAAAATATCTACTAACTTTTGATTAATGGTTTAATTCCATATAAGGACCTCAGGTTTTGAATTCTATAGCTATTTAATCTTCTAGCTATTAGAATTCAACTTTTGCATTTTATGCAATTTAATCTTTCCCGTAATTAAGTATTAATTGATAAAATTTTCTTATCAGAATTTCACATGATATTCCTATCATAATACAAACCATTCAATAAAATTAAAATAAATTTTATTTTGGCTCAAATTTTCGAAACCACTGTTCCGATTTCACTGAAAATGGGTTGTTATATGAATTAGTATTTGGAGTACCATATGGTTGAAATTTGAAGATTTAGTATGCATGTGATTAGAGGTAAGAAAGTGCATATATGAAGTTATCTAGTTAAGTGAATTGAGAATGTAAATTTGGTATGAAGTTGAATAACATATTGTGGCATTTATTTGCCTTGTAATTGTTAGTATCATCATAGTATGAATTGAACTTGATTTGGATGAGTTTAATTGCCATTTGAAGTTATGGTTATATGTAAATTTGGTTGGTGTAGGTAGTTGCAATTTGGGTGAGAAAGATGGCTTGGTAAATAACCTATTTTTTTCCACATGAACAGAGACACGGGCGTGTGTCTCAGCCGTGTGTGAAACACGGTCTGGTGACACAGTCATGTGTCCCCTGATGTTTAATTAGAAATCAAGTCAGTATGTTCCACATGGCCCAGCACACGGGCGTGTGACTTGGCCATGTGGCAAAAATCAGTATACCCGATAGGTTTGGCACGGCCTAGCACATGGCTTGGCACACGGGCTGGTCACACAGGCGTGTGGTTGGCTATGCGACCTAAGTTAGAGAGTTACATGCGGTCAGACACGGGCTAGGACATGGCCATTTGATCCCATTTCAAATGTCCATGCGGCCTGTTACACAGCTGGGCCACACCGGCGTGTGTCCCCTGTATTTGAAAAATTTTCTAAGTTTTCCAAAAATTTCCTGAGATATCAGTTTAGTCTCGAACCATTTTTAAAACATGTTTTAGGCTTCGTAGGCTCGTATTAGGGATGTTATGAATGATTGTGAATGTTTTATATTTGCAATGGAAAAATGAATGTGAAATGTATGTTTGATTGTGTTATATGTTCGGTAATGCTCTATAACCCTATTCTGATGACGAATATGAGTTAGGGGTGTTACACCAGCCTTGCCCTTTCTCCTCGACTCCTCAAAGCTAGAAAAACTCTGCACAAAGCAGTAAGGGTGTGAGCTGAGAAAGCTCAATGAATGGCCATAAATTTAATAAGTAAATCACACCAAAGACATACTGAAACCAAGGCAAATCTTGTATCAAATTTCAGGTATATGATTCATAGTTTCAATTATATTTTCACGCTCAATTATGACATTCAATTGACTGAAATTTCCAGCAATAGTGCAACATTATAACATCATAATTCCACATGTTATTCCATGAGTAAAAATCACATTTATTATGGCATAAGAAAACATATTATATTTAACAAACACATACTTATATTGGCAAATGACATCCATGGCAAAAAATAAACATGTGATCATGCATTGGATAAACGGATCTCCAATCTCCTAAATATCAAATACAATACTGCAGTTGAGTGGGGCGTAGCCACAGACTCCCTTATGTTGCCTCGAAATCTCCAATGACTGAGAGGAGAAAAAAGGTTCATCACTTCCTTATTCACTCCAGCAAAGTCAATCCTCATAGAGCCATATGCTCACAAATAACACATGTAGTGGTGAGTACTCACTAATCCTATGGCATGTCATCTATATCCAATGGATCTACCATGCAATGTTGCTGATATAACCAAACAAACCGAGCATAAATACTGATATTTAAGCACTTAATTCAGGATATAAAAATTTAATTTAAAGCATGTCACTTAGCAATTTTAACACCAACATAGATAAGCTCAATAAGTGTCTTTTTCCATGGATCTAAAACCAACTATAAAATCTGTAAGAGTATGCCCAAAGATCAATCATGAGATGATTGTAATAACATACTTGATTTACCATGTTTATTAATATAATGGGTTGCCATTATTATTTCAGTTTCTTTTCTGTCTGTATAAATAAATTATTTTATATAATGTCCTGAGAATAATATGATTATTCTTAAAAGGTCCTTAGTCAAGTATTATTGTTGACTAGGACAACAATAATGCATTAAGACTAACATGTAGTTGATTGATGATAAAAAGTTGTCATTGATATGGAGTGTCAAAATCAATGCACGAATATGTGTGCTAGAGAACAACATATTGGACTGACCCGGTATGAGTATGTTTCTTGGATTATTATGTAATTGTCACAACATTACTCATAGTGATTAATATATATATGATCCTCATACTTGAGATCATCATTATCCCAACATCGTGAGCTGTATATTTTGATACAGTCAAACGTACACCGTAGCTGGTTGTTTTATAAAGGCTGATGTTGGATATACCACAATCTATGTAGAGGGATATGGTTGATCAATATAGGATAAGTCCCTCCTACATAATGGGAGTAATATCTTAGGCCACTTGATTGAGTGAGACTAGAAATGCATGGCCATGCTCAAATAAGTTGATATGAGATGTCATACTTATTTGTGTATCATAGTCTACTCAAGGTACCAAGAAACATGGGATGGACTATGCAAGTGTGACTATTCCATGACTTGTGTCTATTCCAGAGATAAAGGACTTAAGGATTAATGCATGAAAGGTTAATCACAAAAGGTTATGTCAAATCATGACTTCTTGTAACTTAGGTAGCAATGATGCATTGCTAGATACCACTCATTGTTTGTAACATTAGAATTGTTCTAGTATTACTGCTAACGTTACAAGAACCTACAAGGTCACACCCTATGGTTGAAATGAACGGAATAAAACATAGTTGGTATTGTGTTTAGTTGTCACATGAATTAAATTAATTATAGAATTAATTTAATTGGGCAATCAAATATCAAACATATTACATGTACAAGGATGTTGTACACATAAGGAGAAGATAATTCTATTAATATATGAATTTGGTTCGTATATAAATTTAAATAAATATAGTTTACCGAAATCTTTATTATAATTAATGTAATTATAATTTTTGGTTAAAACATTATTATATTTATTTATTTTAATTATGATTATTATGTTCGATTAAAATTTAATAAATCGAGAATTTGTTATATACATACCAATTATAAGGGGAGTTATATATAGAAAGGGAGAAAAACCTTAAAAAGTGAATATATATACAAACCCGAAGTTTTGCTACTAGGTTTAGCAGCCGTTAAGCAAAATATCTCTGAAAATAGTTTTGAAGATTTCTTTCGTTCATTGTCAACTAGGTGGATTACGTAGAGGTCGGGATCATAAATATTGCAGCTTGGATTCGAAAGTAAAATAGTGTTCTCATTACCGAGGCTTCACTGTCTACTTAGATAGAAGTTTGGGTAATTTCGAAACCCTTTTCATCCCGATTCGTTCCTCGCACATGGATCCATGGTTGGGATTGCCGGAATATTTTTTTTTCCACTGTGCCATGGGGGTACCAGTGTTCCAACAAAATCATCATCAAGTGCTCTGATATATAGTAATCCATGCTCCAATTATTAATCAATACAATTCAAATCAACCATATCAACCACTCTATTCACATTCTCCATAAATCATTTACAAATATGCTTTCATAAAATTAAAATCAATTTTGAAATCTAAACCAGTTGAGATACAATTGAATCACTAGAAACACAATTCAAAACCTTATTTCAGAATGTAAATAGGCATGTTTACCAATTGCCTTTAAAAACCACTCACATTCACACTTTGCTTTTCAAGCCAAAGTGTATCAAGTAGCTATGTTTGGTCCTCAATTCTAATTAGCAGTGGCCTCTCCTCTATGTGGATCTTAAACAGAGGTAAACTACATGTTACAAGTTATCATTAAAAACAAGTTGAAAAATCATGAACTACACAGATATGAAACGCCTCTCCAATCTACCTTACCGAAAACTCAAGATCTAGCTAAAACAAAATTTTCAACACCCAAACGACCTTCTTTGTACCAAAAATGATTTCTAAACATCATTCTCAATCTACCAACACAAAACCTAAGCATCAATTTCATCAAACAACCGTTTCATAATTTTCCGAAAAATCAACTATGTTCTTAGTTGAAAAAATGGATTTTTCAAAATTAATCAACCAAACGAGTTTGCTCTTTTGTTTTCTAATCCAAAAACTCTTAAGAAAAATGATTTGAGTTTAAATATCCATTTAAACTTGGATTCCAACTCAAAACCATGAATTCACCATTGATGAATCTCATGATTAAGAGCTAAAAGTTCAAGATTTGAAAAACCATTTTAATCAATTTAGATCAAAAATAATGATTAAAACAACCTTAGAATGAATTTAGACTTGAGAAAATATCTTCAATCGATCTGGAATCACCAATATTGAAGATTGGATCAAGATCTTTGAAGAACTCGGATGAGTTTTTTCTCAACTTTAGAAATATTTTCTAGAGAATTTTGAGAGAATAAAAGATGAGATCAAATCTTTGAAATGTGGACTTTCAAAATGAAAAAGAAAAACAAAAGAAAATGCTTATAAATCAGGTGAGAATTGTGTGTGAAGTGAGGAGGCTGCAACATTTTTGAACTGAAAAATCCCCACCTAATTTCTAAAAATTGGGGAAATTGTCATCAGGCCATTCCCACAATTCCCTTGTTTTACTAAATAACCCTTTTCCCTCCAAAATTTTTAAAATAAGGGTAATTTTCCATAGAACCACTCAAATATTTCTCTTGTTTTGCAAAATGGTCCCATGTAATTAATATTTTGAATTCTCTCAATTAAACCCCCATTTTAATTGATTTTCAATTCTAATTCAACCCAAAATATGTATTTTACTCAAAATTTATTTCAAACTATAAAATTATTTTTTCTAAAAAAATTTTTATTTTCCATAATATTATTTCTCGATTTTTAAATGAAATTAAGCTAACTAACTAATAAAAAATTACTAATAAACTCGATTAACTCCTAATTTTCACTTGGCACCTAATAAACTTACCCAAAACTACTAGAATTATTTTTAGGGCCTTATAGATTACTTCAAAGAGATGGAAATGCTCATACAATGAGATAATGTGGATGAGAATGATGAAACAACTATGATATGTGTTTTTGATGGTTTGAACAAGCCTATAGCTAACACATTGCGCTTATAGGCTTATATAGATCTCGATGAGGCAGTTTACAAAGCCAATGATATTGAGCAATAGTTGAAGGAACAAGGTATTAGTTCATTTACCACTTTACAATATTATAAAGGTAACAACTCTAGTTCTATCTTTCAGAATTCCAACTTACCTTTTACTGCTAATAAGTTTTCTAAAATTGGTGATACTAAGAAAGCTTATCGAAAAAGTGGGGCTCCTACAAAAATGCAAGTACCAGCCAGTTTGAGTGGTTTAAACACGAAGAGAACTCATGAGATTGAGTGCTTCAAATGTAAAGGGCATAGGCATTACAGTAAATATTGCCCTAACACAAGGCTTCTCCTCATTCACAAAAAAGTGAATATATTTCTTATTGAGATAATCCGGATATGGTAGAGTTGATGGAGAATATGACACATGGGGGTGACATCTATAAGGAAGAGGCGATTAAACCAACTAATGAAAGGAGTGACTTTAATGAATTCCATTGACTAGTGGTACGACGCACCCTCAATATCCATATAAGGGAAGATTTTGACAATCAAATGACTAATATCTTCCATTCACAATGCTTAATTAAAGGTAAATTGTGTTCACTTATTGTGGACAGTGGGAATTGTGCTAATGTAGTAAGTAGAAATCTTGTGGACTCCTTACAATTTCCTTGTTTAAAACACCCTAAGCTATACCACCTTAAATGGCTTAACAAGTGTTCTGAAGTGCAAATCACAAAGTAGTTATTAATTACCTTTAAGCTTGAGAATTATGAAAATGTGGTATGTTTCAATGTAGTACCCATGTTTTTCACCCACTTACTTGTTGAAAGGTCGTGGCAATTTGATTGTGATGTGGTGCACCATGGTAAACAGAATAGGTATTCCATTATCCTTAAAGGAAAAGAATACACTTTAGCCCCTTTGGAGCCTAAAAATATGTACAAGGACTGGCTAAATATATGAAATTCTATGAGGGGGTTAAAGGGAAAGATAAAATTGAAAGACAAAGAGAAAAGAGGTCATTAGTGATACAATTCAAAATACAAATGACCCAATGTGAGTGAACCCTGTAGTGGTAAAAATAGAGTGTGAAATTTATTTGCAAGTAAAAAAAGATGTAAGGAGAGCCCTATTACACAAACAACATTGTATCCTTATAAGGTGTAGGAAAAATTATTTATCTTTAGCTAACCTTAATGACTTTTTCCCTAGTGTCTTTTTATCTCTTTTGCGAGATTATGAGGATGTTTTCAATAAGGCACCTGAAGGTTTACCATCTTTGCTAGGTATTGAGCACCAAATTGACTAAGCACCCAATGCAATAATTCCAAATTGTCCAGCTCACCGAAGCAATCCCAAGGAGATAAAGAAGTTACAAAGGCAAGAAGAAGAGCTATTAAAGCGATACATTAGAGAAAGTTTGAGCCCTTGTGCCGTCCCTGTCCTATTGGTGCCTAAGAAGGATTGTTCATTCTGAATATGTGTTGATTATTGCCCTATCAATAAAATAACAGTAAAGTATAAGCATTCAATCCCTAAACTTGATGACATGCTTGATGAGTTACATGGATTAACAATTTTTACTAAATTTGATTTAAAAAGTGGTTATCATCAACTTCGTATAAGGGAAGGGAATGAACGAGAAACAACCTTTAAAACTAAGTTTGGATTGTATGAGTGAGTTGTTATGTCTTTCAGTCTAACTAATGCACCTAGTACTTTCATGAGAATAATGAATCATGTTTTAAGGCTTTATTTAGGTAAGTTTGTGGTAGTATATTTTGATGATATTATGATTTACTCAACTTCTTTAGATAATCATGTTTTCCATGTTAAATCTATTTTGGACATTCTGAGAACTAAAAAGTTATTTGCCAACCTTGATAAATGCAATTTTTTTGTTATAAACTAATCATTTTAGGTTTTATAGTAAGTGCTATAAGGACAAATTAAAGGCAATTAGGGAGTGGCCCACTCCTAAATCAATTACTGCGGTGAGATCTTTTCATGGTTTAGCAAGTTTTTATAGATGTTTTGTGAAGGATTTCTCCACTATTGTTGCCCCATTAACTGAAGTTATTAAAAAGCCTGTGGGTTTCAAGTGGGGAGAAGCTCAGGAAAAGGCTTTTCAAGCCTTAAAGGATAAGTTATGTTCTACTTTAATTCTTTAATTATCTTATTTTTCTTATACTTTTGAACTTGAATGTCATGCTTCAGTTATTGGAATTGGTGTTGTGTTGATGTAAGACAAGAGCCCTATTGCATGTTTCAGTGAAAAACTAAATGGGGCGCAATTAAACTACTCAACTTAAGATAAGGAGTTGCTTACATTAGTTTAAGCTCTAAAATTTTGGCAACATTACTTGCTACCAAATGATTTTGTTATCCATACGGATCATGAATCCCTAAAATGGTTAAAGCGACAAGGTAAGTTGAGCAAGAGACACACTCGATGGGTAGAATTCATAGAGACATTCCCATATGTAATTAAGTACAGAAAAAAGTAGAGAAAATGTAGCTACTGATGCCTTATCTCGTAGATATTCTTTGCTATCTACATTAAATGCTAAATTCTTAGGATTTGAACATAAAAAGGTTTTATACTTAAATGATACTAATTTTGTAATTTTTTTTCTAATTGTGAGACTAGTGTTTTTAACAACTTTTTTCTTGTAGATAGGTTTCTTTTTCGCCTAAACAGGTTATATGTTCCACAATGTTCCATGAGAGAGTTATTAATTCGTGAGGTACATAGTGAAGGCTTAATGGGACACTTTGGTGTCGCCAAAACACTAGATATTCTACAAGAACATTTTTTATTGGCCAGACATGAGGAAGGATGTTGTAAAGGAATATTCTAAATGTATTGCTTGTAAACAAGCAAAATCTAAGGTAATGCCTTATGGACTTTTCACTTCTTTGTCGATTTCTTCTTCGCTATGGGTAGATTTATCCATGGATTTCATTCTTAGTTTGCCACGAACTAGAAAGGGTCAACATAGTATCTTTTTGTTGTTGACAAGTTTTTAAAGATGACTCACTTCATTCCTTGTCACAAAACAAATGATGCAACACATGTGGTTGACTTACTTTTTAAAGAGGTAGTGTGCTACCATGGGATACCCCGCACCATTGTATCTGATAAAGACGCAAAGTTCTTAAGCCACTTTTGGAAAGTATTGTGGGGTAATCTTGTTACTAAATTATTATATTCTACAACATGTCACCCCCAAATCGATGGACAAACTGAGGTAGTCAATCGAGTCTTAGGTACTTTACTACGAGTTGTTGTAGGTAAGAACCTTAAAAATTGGGAAGAATGTTTTCCATTTGTTGAATTTTCATATAATCGATCTATTCACTCTACAACTGGCTATTCCCCATTTCTACTTGTTTATGGTTTTAATCCACTAACTGTACTTACTCTTATGCCATTTCCTATGGAAAACATATCTAGTTTAGACGATGAGAAGAAAGCTGAATTAGTAAAATCCATGCATGAGAAAGCAAGGTAACAAATCACCAAAACAAATGAAGTGAATGCCAACAAAGCTAACTAGGGGGCAAGCAAGTTATCTTTTAGCCCAATGATTAGGTTTGGGACCATATGAGAAAAGAAGGATTTTCGACTAGACGCAAGAGAAAATTTGACCCACGTGGTGATGGAACTTTTGATGTACTCAAGCAAATTAATGATAATGCATATCAAATCAATCTTTTTGATAAGCATAATGTTAGCTCCACTTTTAATGTTGTTGACCTTTCTCCCATTGATATTGCAGATTTGATGAGGAACCCTTTTGTGGATGGGGCATGATACGAACAGCCCGATCCAATTCAAAGGTTATAATAAAAATGGACTTAGTTTCCCTCAATGCCAAATCTTAAGATCTAAATCCAAGTAGTTAAAGTAAAAACTCAACTTTTTCGTTCAACACTTTATCACAAAAAAGTTCGAGAAAAAGAGTTGAAGCTTCAAGACGATGGATTTTAGAGTTCAATACGGAGCGAGGATGACTTAGAAAAGACCAATCTTGTTTGTAGGCCTAAAATCTCATTCTATGAAGACAAGCCCATGTGGAAGATGTTAATAAGCCTACGCATTGCATTTCTAGGATCCCGATCAAACTCACACACCTAGCTATGTAACAAACAATCAAGTTATAGTGTATTTTTTTATCCATATGTCCTTATATGGATCGAATATATGTCTTTTAGCTTCGTAATGCACTTTGAATTACTCAATTTTGAGTTCATGGGCTCAAGTTATGATTGTTTTAGTGGAGACTGTGTGAGTAGAATTTCTGGATAGGATTGTTATAGAAATTACGAGTTTTAGGCTTTTAGTTCGAGTTTAAATCATATTGGATTTGGGTTTTATGCTTAATTTTTATTATATATGGGCACAATATTATATTTATCACTCTTATTATTTTATTATTTTTATTCAGATTTTTTTATAATCATTAAGTATTTTAAGTTATTTAGGAGTTTTATGTCAACAAGAAAGTTCAAGTTAAAACTACTTCTTGTTTAAGTTAATTAGAGTTATAGTATATTTAAGAGTTTTATTTAGATTTATTTAGCTAATCTATATAAAGGTTTTTCCATTGTACACAACAAATCAATTCATTATTATTCAACAAATTCTCTTTTTAGTTAATAAATTCTCTGAGTTTTCTTTTCTCAAGAATTTTTCTTGAGTTTTCTATTAGAAGATTTTTAACAATCTTTTCTAATTGTGCAGATCATCTTCAAACTTTTTCTTGTCAAGTTTTCATTCTTAGAGGGGAAATTAGAGTCACTTGAAGGGGGTTATGGATTCTTCTTGTGTCCAGGCTCCTTAGGACTTGTACACTCCATGTTCCATCTTTTTCATCTATCTTTTTTTTTCTTTATTGTTCTATTTTATTTATCATAGTTATTTATTTTAATTATTTTCGTTAATTTTTTTATCTGACTTGGATTTGTTGTGTTTTACGTTGTGTCAAAATTTAAGTTTCTTTTCAAACGTTTAGAGCCTTAAGTCAAATTCGTGACTTGGACAAACTTACGATCATGTCCCCCGTCACCTTATCATTTGGTATCAGATTCTTTGGCATTTTAGGTATTCTTTGTGTTCTTATAAATTGATTTCCAGGAAATAGTCTCAAAAGAAGTTTTTTTTTTACACAAAAACTTTTTGGAAACAAATTATTTTTCAGTGGGTAAACATTTTTCAAATGATTTAAAATTTTACATGCTAATTCTTAGCACTATTTTAGAATATTAAAAATATTTTCCACAAAAAAAAAGTGATCGAAGAAGAGGAAAAACATAAACATAAAAGTAAAATAAACAATAAAAATTATTCTGTGGGTTGAATTTCATGCCAAAAATTTCCAAATTAGATATGTATTATTTGGGAAGGTTCTAGTTTAAATTTCATGATTTTTGGAAATTGGGAACACTTCGAGCAAAGTTTGTCAAGTTGCTCCGCAATTTTTGGGGTTTTCAGGATCCATTGACTGACTTCCAATTATATTATTGTACCATCGATAGACGATTTTACTTATGGGAAAGAGGTAAGTTGAACATTAATAATTCTCCACAAATGCTACAAGGTAAGAAAGGTAAGGAAACATTCTGATTTAAGAAGGCATACCTTGAATGTTTTTAATAAGTATGTTACTGATTTTGCTTGTAAAATATTTCCTTACAACATGTTTTCTCATTGGTCAAGTTTCAATAAACTATAGTTTGAAAGTTGAATTGACTTTATGGGTTTACCTAGGTATGTAAAGGTTACTTTTGTTGCATTCAATAGGTTTATTAAAGAACTTTATGCATTTGATCTTGCAGCAAAATTTTCTACCTTAGACTTTAAATATGATTTTTTACATAATAATATTAGACTTCTGGCTTTTGATTATTATGTGAAATTATTAACTAATCTTTGAAAATTATTATGGATGACCATAAATATTCAAATAAAGTTACAGTTATTTTATACTTGAATACTCATGTGCCAAATATTTCTATTTTTAGTGTTGATGGTTTGTTTCTGGAGGAGAGGTACTTGATCCATGCTAATTTGGGAGATAAAAATCATATCTTTGATCCTGGAGATAGTTTTGGTGCATAGGAAAGATTAGGTAATTATTTGTTTGCTTTTATTGTTATTAATTCTAATCATTTTTTTTACAACTAAAGATTCGAAGACGAATCTTCTTGAGGAATGGGGGAATAAAACAAGTCTAAATGTCAACTTTCAAATCGATAGATGTGACGGGCATACACTACATCAAGGCCCAACAACAAGATCAAAGGTCAACCAAATCAAACCAAGTTTCGATCAAAGTCGGTAAGTGAGGATGAACTTTTCGAGGCAACGAGGAATGATACATTCTCGAAAGGGGTGAAATCTGAAAAGATTAGTCATCTTCTGACAAATTTTTGGATGGGCTCCAGACATTCTAGATTAATATTTCTTCATAGCGTTATAAGATATATCTTTTAGCTTCGAAACGCACTTAGAATCTGTAACACCCCAAACCCGGCCTAGACGTTATGGCCGAATCTGGTGGTGTCACATTGAAGTGTTTTTTCGAAACCGTGATTTCATTGAAAAACCCTTCTTACTATTTAAAACTTGTGTAAAGTCTCAGTTTGTGTTCACTTAATTTCAAAATGTGGTTCATTGGAAAATTAATCACTTTTAAAAAAAGTTATTAATTTCGTTAAAAATCTCTTACAGTCATGGAAGCTAATTTAAATTAAAGAAGTTTAAAACATATGTTTTTGGAAACAGTAATTGGTTTGAAAACTCGTCTTTTCCTAGACTAGCAGTTTAAAGTGAGTAATCAAAAGCCCAATTAAAAGTAAATCCCACAAATGGTCTTATTACAAACCAGAAATCCAAAATCAAAAATACGAGTAAGCAATTTAATGTAGTAGTAGGAGCAGTTGTGTGGCCATCTCCGAGTCCCTCGCAGCACCGATCCGCCTAACGCTGGGGACTACCTGTATAGTTAAAAACGGGGTGATTTTACGAAAACTCAGTGTGTAATCCCCTTACTACAGTAATAGTCAGTATACAGAAATAGAAATAGTCTAGGCCAAAGCCCTTTAACAGTAACAGTACAGTCCAGTTCAGAGCATAAGTGGGCCAAAGCCCATTACATTATCATTTGGATCACAGCCCATAACAGAATCAATTAGGCCTAGCCCATCTCACTAACATAACAGAATGTGTGAATGCATGGATGCATGCTATCCCATCCAACACTGCACTTGCCTCCGTCCAACCTTACACTACCTGTTGGGAATACCTCACCCACACCATCCCTACACTTACAATGTTAGCACCGGTTGCAGCACTAACCGAAATCGCAGCAAAGCTGTTAGTACATATACGGCTTTAAGCCTTCAGTAGTGGTATTATAATTGGCACAAAGCCATCGATAATTGTAATAAGTTTGACACATAGCCATCAGCGATGGTAATATAATCGGCACATAGCCATGGGTAAATATGATCACTACAGAGTCATCGATAAATATGATAGGCACATAGCCACTGGTAAATGCGATTTGCACAAAGCCATGATCAACATAGCACAGAGCCATATTTATGTTGGCACAGAGCCATAATCAAATTAAGTAGCACTAAGACGTTCATCAGTCCACAGTCGTCTTGTGCGACCCGTGCAACCTTAACAAATCAATACTGGATCCATAGTCATCTCATGCAACCCGTGTGATCCAATCAGAACTTCCTCCGTATCAATGTCCCAACCCCATGCAATATGTCGTGTATGCCATGCTCAATCATCACACGTGTATGCAAAATGGCCATGCTCAGTAACAATCATTTAAACATATATTAAAAGCATATCAGTCGTACAACCACTGTCAAGTCAGTTAAAGCACAGTCATACAATCACAATCAAATCAATCAAATTCATAGCCCAAGTCAGTCATTTACCCATTAGGGCAAAACAATCATTTTACCCTACAGGGGCATTTTGGTAATCTAAACAATTTGGCCTAAACATGCTTATCGGCCCATTCGAAGGTTTACAGTCGCCCCAAGTGACTTTTACAACCTTAACGGTCCTATCGGTGAAAATGGGCCCAAGGCCCATTATTTGACCCAGATGGGCCCACATGCTCGTGCAGTCCAATTAGCCCAGGATTAGCCACGACTATGCATACTACACAACCCAGTCCAAAGTTTGTCTTTTATCGAGGATTTTATCCATGCGGGGCCTACGAGCCCATTGGGCCCACACGACCCACTTCAACCCATTGAGGCCTAGAATGGCCTATGTCATGTGCGCGAGATGACAAGCCCCACTATTTTCCACCTAACAGTCAAATTTACACAAGCGGGCCCACGGGCCCCTGGTCCCATTCGGTCCATTATGGCCTAAGCCCATGAATTCGTTCCTGGTGGCCTTTTTCGCCATACACCCACATTTCGTGGGCTCGGTTTACTGTGCATGCAATCGCACGCTCTAAGCCCCTCCTTTCGACTTTTCGGCTTCTCGGTATTTCAGCATTTCAACATTTTCTGACCTATGGTCAAATCAATGTGTGTGGATTCACACACTCTTTCGGCTTTTGACCGATTATCAAATACAGTACTACTACACACCTAATGCGATTTGCTGTAAAACAATATCAGGCACTCCAGGACCTGCAGATCCAAACAAGATAGTTCACTACTCCACAATCCGCCGTGGACAATTCTGTAAAGACCCAATACCAACATCAATTCACATTTCATATCCACGGGAAAAAGAAAAGCTTTCCTTTAACACCACCAAAATATAGCCACTTTATCTACCAACCGCGTAACAGTAGAGTCGCACCAATCCAACGCTAACCGAGCCGTTCCAACCCTTAACCTTCGCAAATAGAGCAGCCGATCGATTCACCAAAAATCCATAAATGAAAAGAATACTTCACAGTTGCGACACTTACCAATAACGCAAGAACCCAAAACAAAGGTGGCAAGTTGCGGCAACGAAAACCAAGGATTAAGGAAGGAATGACTTATAAGGAAAATCCAAAGCTGTGAGAAGAAAGAAAAAGAAAGTTCAACAGGCAGTTGGCAGAAACAAAAGAAGACAATGAAAAATTGGCAAGGGAGGAGGAGTGTAACACCCGCTTACCCGAGACCGTCGCCGGAGTCGAGCACGAGGCGTTAACAGACTTAAATTATCACTTAAATAATTTCAAACAATTTATTTCACCTTTCGTAATAAACTACCCATCTGCGTCATAGTCGCTAAAAAAACTCATATCTCGAGTTACAAAACTCAAAATTAAAATCCATAAAATTTCCCTGAAACTAGACTCATATATCTATTTACTAATTTTTTCCTAGAATTTTTGGTCCGTCAATTTGTACAGTTTATTAGTTAAAGTTTCCCCTGTTTCAGTGTTTGACTGCCCTGACCTCTGTTCACTACGAATCACTTTTATCTCTATACAGAATTTAGATGACTATGATGTTTGTTTCTATTAAAAGTAGACTCAATAAGAAATCTATAAGATAAAGTATGACTCCTAATTGGTTTTGTACGATATTTAGTGAATTTTTAAAGTCAGAACAGGGGATTCAAAAATCGCTCTGACTGTGTTCCACCAAAACTCAAATTTCTCATAAAATACAACTCATTTACCTGTTTTGTTTATTTCATATGAAAATATAATCAATAAGCTTCAATTTAATATTTTATTAATCATCTAATTTTGTCTCTACTATTTTTAGTGATTTTTCAAACTCACGTCATTGCTGTTGTATGATACTGTTTTATAGTAAATTCCACCTTTTTATAAATTTCCATGGATTAGATAGCACATTAAGTATACATAACACCAAATATGAACTTGATTAGCCATTCCAATGGCTAATCATTACCAAACATTTCCTTACCACCCAATAGCCACATCATAAGATCATATACACAAAATGATTATAATGCTATACATGCTATACTCAAAATATACAAATCACTATACCAAAATGGTCCACGGATAGTGTGAGCGAGCCTCCGACCGTTCCCAATTTCCGAGTTGGCTTGTCAAAACTACAAAGAATGGAAAGGAGGGAGTAAGCATAAATGCTTAGTAAGATCACATGTAAATAGCAAGTAACATAATCATGCAATCCAATATAAAACATCATTTGTATAAATATCACCAAGAAATTCATGTTACATTTGCATTTACTATCTTACCACGATTTCATCATACCAAGTTCTCAACCCGAGGGTTTAAGTGCATACATGTCCAAATTTTCTCATTCACCACACTTACCAACATGTCACCTTCGTCTTAAGTATTCTCCTTATTCACTTAAGATTCACCCGTTGAACACATCAGAATATAATTTGGATACACGGATTGCATTCACATAGGTGCTATACCCGCAGCTAGACAAACTCAATAGCCTGTGAAAATTATGTAGCCAAGCTACCATGTAACCCGCCCATAAGTGAACTCAGACTCAACTCAACGAGCTCGGCCGTTCGCATCCATAAGTGAAATCGGACTCAACTCAACGAGCTCGGAACTCAAATATCCTAATGACATGTCACTTGTATCCTAATCTATTCCCAAGGTTCAAACGGGATTTTCCTCAATCACACATCTTTGCTGTCTTCCATGGAATGTCGGAACCGATACTTGATAACGTTTCATATTTATCAAATAGCTCACATAATTTGCATATTACTAAATAATAATCCAAAAGCAAAATATTTCATGATAATAATCATCATATCATATAAATAACATTAAATTACTTAAAATGACAATTATGTTACTACATTTACACCTGAACTTACCTCGATACAAAATGTTAGAAATCGAGCCTATTCCTCGTAAACTTTATTTTTCCCTCGATCACGACTCGAATCGTGTTTCTCTTTATCTAAAATAACAAATTTAGCTTATTTAATACTCACATTTATTAAAACAGTCCTTGACTCAAACTTTGGAAAAATTATATTTTTGCCCCTAAACTTTTATATATTTACACTTTTTCCCCAAGGCTCAGAAATTAAACTTCATCCTATTTTCTTATGTTTTATGACATGCTGGTCATTTTTCCCTTCTATGGCAACATCAAATTCTCACTCTAGCATGTACTTATGAACATTAGGTATTTTTACCGATTATGTCGTTTTACTCGTTTTCATGTAAAATCACTTAGCAAAAGTTGTTTAACACAATTTCAAGCTTCATATTCTACCATAAAACATCAAATTAAACACATTTCACATACGGGTATTTTTCCAAATATAAACCCTAGGTTAAATTATTGCTAGAATAAGCTTAGTCAAGTTACCGGGACTCCAAAAACGTAAAGAACATTAAAAAGGGGCTAAAACGGACTTACAATAGAGCTTGGAAGCTTGAAAAACCCTAGCTATGTCTTCCTCATGTGAAATTTGGCCAAGTAGTTGAAGATGGACAAAAATTGACTTTTAATTTTGTTTTTAATTCATTTTAATAACTAAATGACCAAAATGCCCTTAATTAAAAACTATGGTGTTTTATCTTCCTTTAGGTATTTTTGTCCTAACTAGTATGATGGTCTAATTTCTATCCAAGGACCTCAACTTTAAAAACCCATTACTCACATGTACTTAGTACCTTTGTGAACTAGAACACACATTTTACAACTTTTACAATTTAGTCCTAAATATCAAATTGGACCCTCTATCGATAAAAATTCTAAACGAAATTTTCACACAACCATAAAATCATGCCATAGACCTTAAAATGATAATAAAATAATTATTTCTATCTCGAATTTTTGGTCCTGAAACCACTATTCCGATTAGGCCCTAATTTGGGATATTACAAGGAAGGTGCAAATGTTACCATAGGAAAGAACAGAACAAAAAGGGAACCGAAAGAAATCGCAAAGAACCATCTAGCACAAATTGGCAAAGAACAAAATGGCAGACTTGAGAAGCAGAGGAAAACTATCGTCTATAATTTTTTTTGGGAAAAGAATGGGAACCGAATTCTTTGAACACAAGATAACAATAACCCACATAAAATCTCATATTTTCCTCCTTAAATCTCTCCATAAGTCACTCCTTGATTTTCTCCTAATATCTCTTCATGATACACTCCATAAATCACTCCAACCTCCCATTCAAACTCTATTCAAACTCTCATGACCAATTCAACCTCAGAGTCTCAGTCCAACTCCATCTCTTACACAGCTCAAACAACAAAATAAATACTCCATTGCGCATCCCAAGACTTGAACCTCAGACCTCACTGTTACACAACACGCCACCTTAAAACACCACCACAGGCTCTTTCTGTGTCATAAATCATCCACAATTATTTATAAAGCCTACATGCCAAAGCCATGGTTCATCTCTTAAAAACCAAAATTTTGCAAGAGCCAAGGCTTGAACCCAAGACTTCTCAGGCACTTCCCAGGACACTTAACCACTAAAGCAGACATTTATTTGTGTCATTCACTTGCACAACTAAATTTCAATTCCTCTGATATGCGAAGCCCATTTTTTCTAAGCCTAAAATTCGAGGCGTTACAGAATCACTTGATTTCAAGTTCAAGAACTCAAGTTATGATTGTTTTAGTGAAAACTGCATAAGTTAAATTTCTTGACGGTATTATTATGGAAATTACGAGTTTTGGGCTTTTAATTCGAGTTTAAATAATATTGGGTTCAGGTTTTAAGCTTAATTTTTATTATATATGAGCCAAATATTGTATTTATCATCTCTTATTATTTTATTATTTTGTTTATTCCAAATTTTTTGTAGTTATTAAATATTTTAAGTTATTTAGGAGTTTTATGTCAACAAGAAAGTTTAGCTTAAAACTGCTTCTTGTTTAGGTTAATTAGAGTTCTAGTATACTAGAGATTTTTATTTAGATTTATTTAACTAGCCTTCATAAAGGTCTTTGCATTGTACAACAATGAATTCATTCATTATTCACTTTGAGTTAATAAAATTCCCTTTAAGTTTTCTTTTTAAGAATTTCACTTGAGTTTTCTTTTAAAAGAGTTTCAACAATCTATTTAGATTATGGGGATCATCTTTAAGAATTTTCTTGCCAAGTTTTCTTTCTTGGAGAAAAAATTACTACCAATCAAAGGGGGTTGTGGAGTCATCTGGTTTTCAAGGTTCCTTAGTACTTCAACACACCATTTTCATCTTTCCATATATTTGTTTTGTTTTCTTCTTTATCCTATTTTGTTCCTATTTAATTATTCAAATCTTTGATTTATTTTATTGTTTTGTTGTCTTGGTTATCTATTTTAATTGCTTCTTTTAATTTTAAAATTCTTAGATCTGACTTGGATTTGTTTCTATTTTAGGTTGTGTCAAAATCCAAGTTTATTCCCAATCGTCTAGAGCCCTAAGTGAAATCCACAACTTGGAAAAACTTAGGATCCTGTTATGCACTTATCCACACATTCATTTCGTCTCAATCACTGCTGCAAAACTTTCTAAACCAAGGCCCTTGATTCCATATGGTGCCAACATGTAACACCCCTCACTCGTATTCAACACTGGAATAAGGTTACAAAGCATTATCGGACTTATAAAAAAAGTAAACATAGATTTCACATATATTTTCCAACTCCAAATATAAAGCATTCACATTCATTCATAATGTCCCTAATACGAGCCTACGAGGCCCTATTCATGTATTTGAAGTGATTCAGGACTAAACTAATAACTCAGGAAATTTTTACAAAACATAGAAAATTTTTCAAACTATATCGGACACATGCCCGAGTGGCTCGGCCGTGTGTCTCACACTGCCAAAGACACGCCCGTGTCACAGGCCGTGTAGACATTCGAAATGCGATCACATGGCCATGTCCCAGCTCGAGTCCTACCCGTTTAACTCCCTAACTTAGGTCACACTGCCAAAGACACGCCCGTGTCACAGGCCGTGTGGACATTCGAAATGCGATCACATGGCCATGTCCCAGCCCGAGTCCTACCCATTTAACTCCCTAACTTAGGTCACACGGCCAACCACACGCCTGTCTGACTAGCCCATGTGCCCTTTCGAAATGGCCTCACATGTCTGTGTGCCAGGCCGTGTGCTAGGCTGAGCCAAACCTATAGGGTATACTGAATTATGCCATATGGCCAAGTCAAACGCCCGTGTGCTGGTCCATGTGGAGCATACTGACTTGACTACTAATTCAACACTAGGGGACACACAACTGTGTAATCTGACCGTGTGTTACACACGGCTGAGACATACGCCCATGTCTCTGCCCGTGTGGACAAAAATAGGCTATTTACCAAGCCATTTTTCCACCCAATTTACATACACCTACACCAAACCAAATGGCACAATTCGTGGCATAAAAATAGACATTCCATTAACTAAATCAGGCCTAATTCATGCTAGTTTTATACCATCATTCACAATACACACAAGTCACAAAATAGGCCATTCCATTTATACCAACTTCACATTCACAATTCAACTAAATAGACACTTTCATACATGCATCATTTTGCCCAAACTCACAAGTATATAACTTCTCAAATATCAACCATTCACCACAAGCATTAATATAGAAATTATCAACACAAGGGAAAAGCCATTTGCATATATATATATACACAACCAAATGAACCAAAATAAGCCAATTCTCATGGCTATTTATACAAAACCAAAACATTTAACATTTACAAGCCATTTCAAATGATTAAATTCATTACCAAATTATATATCAAAATAACCATAATCATATACATGTCATATATCCAAAAACATAGATTCAAAAGTACCAAAGTGATAGTTTGATAGTGTGATGAAGTCTCTGACAATTCCCAAATCTTAGCTAGCTTTGAAATCACTATAAAATATAGAAAAATAAACAATGTAACCTATAAAGCTTAGTAAGCTCGTATGAAAATAATAAGCAAAGCTCACCATTCAATTACAATTCAAAATATGAACATAATATACTACAAAACATTTAACCACAATGTTAACATATATTCGGTTACATAATTTTAACCATGAACTCACAACTTCCACATATTCGATGCTTATATAGTTTCCGTACATACCTGTACTGATACATATCTATTTCTCACCATTTCATATCTTTCATATACCCGTTGAATCATTCGGAATACTATCAGATTGTAATACCCCTGACCCGTATCCTTCGTCGAAATAGGGTTACGAGGCATTACCGATCAAAGCACAACATATAATATACATTTCTCATACATGATTTAATTTCACACAAATATTAATCTAACATAATCATATCATCTGTTGTAAGGCTCTATGAGACCTTAAAACATGCTTGTACGAGCTTTGGGACAAAACCGATAACATTTGAAAACTTTAGAAAACTCAGAAAATTTCCAAACATACAAGGGTCACACGCCCGTGTGAATAGGCCATTTGCTTCACACGGCCACCTGACACACTCGTGTCTAGGCCATGTGAAAACAGGGCATACATACTGACTTGCACTACACGGCCGAAGACACGTCCATGTGCCATGGCCATGGGAAAATTGAAGGGGTTATTGACTTGGGTCACACTGTAACATCCTGATTTTTGGGTTTTTCGCGATTCCTGATATTTTAAGTAATTTTCTAAGATTTGGTATGTGATTATGGAATTCATAATTTGGGTGTGTAAATGGGCTTATGGAAGGCTTATGCGTTAGCCAAAACCCGGTTGAATTTTTAAATTTTGGACTTAGGAGTTAGGGGTTCTGGCTAGGTGCCCTTATATTAAGTTGTGGGTAAAGTGTATCACAAAAAGAGCTTTGGTAGAGTGGAAAGGGTGATGTCACTAAGCTCCTAAAAAGGTGGCGTGTGGAGCATAAGGGAAGACCTGGGATCGATTCCCTGTGTTGGCAAATAAGAGTATTTATTTTTATGTGCAGGAAGGGTAAGTGTTGGAACCTAAGTGGATTCTGTAAGAGGAGAGTTGGATCAAGTCAAACGCATGGATTAAAGAGGGATAAGGGGAGAGATTTTAGGGATTTGAGAGAAGGATAGAGCTTAGCCGTTTGGAAGGGGTTAGAGAGGGGAATTCAGCAAAAGGGTATTAGGTTAGTAATTTCGGCATTGGGGTCTTAGCTGTGCCGTTTTCTCCTTTGTTTCAGTTTTTCTCTTCTTTTTCTTCCCTAGCCGAATCTACCATCCTTCCTCTCATCTTTTCTCCCTTTTATTTTTCAAAATCCAGCCTATTACTTTCCTCTACTCATTTATTATTTCTTTCTTTAATCTCTACTTCTGCTGAAATACCGCAAAAAGCCGAAATCAGTGAAGATAGGTGGGTGCCGATTCTTTGTGACCAGCAACCTTTTCTTTCCTTTTCAATAGTTGGCGTTCAATTCCTTTACCTTTTAGGCATCCAGATTCAAGAGGAGGAAGACTGTGGTAAGTGTTCAAACTCTAAACAATTCCTAGTGTAACTATGGCCAAAAGCCGAAACCCCTCTAGTTTAGGGAGGTGGCCGAATGTGGGTGTAGGCCTTATGGGGTCTTCTTTTAATATTTTTGGTTTATTTATTGAAGGAGCAGCAAGGTGTAGTGTCGACTTGGAGTAGCTTGGATCACCGGAGTGGCTAGACCTAGTCATCAATCGCGACAAAGGTAAGATTCCTAAGGCCATTATGGATGGTGGCCGAATGTGTAAGTATTAGTATTAGATGATTTGAGGTTTGGTTCAATTATGGGAAGCTGATTATTTGTTTGCACCCATGAATTGTTTGTAACCGTTAATGAACATGGAAACCCTAATTTTTGGTAAAATTACAAGATTACCCTTATAATATGAAAATGACCATTTTGCCCCTAGGTAAAAATGACCATTATACCCCTAGGGTTTATATATGAACTTAATGCATGGGATTTTGATAAACATGATATGTATGATATGCACATGATATGTATGATATGCACACGAGATGTTCATAAATGCATTGGGTTCGGTTTTTATATGGATGGAGGAAGTGCAAAAGGGCTTATGCCCTAGTTATTAAAAGGGCTTATTCCCCAGTTATTAAAAGGGCTTATGCCCCAGCTATTAAAGGGCTTATGCCCCAGTTATTAAAAAAGGGCTTTGCCCCAGTTATTAAAAGAGACTAGGCCTCCAGTTATGTGATAAAGCAGCTATGCTGCCAGTGGAGAGTTATGGCGGGGTGGGTCGAGTTAATCCCTACATGGTGTGTTGGTTGGTACAGGTGGAGAGTAGCGGATGGTGGGTTGAGTAGCCTCCCCAAATGGGTTGCATTCTTTCATTGACATTACATGTGACATAAAAATGGGCCTTTGGGCCATACCGCTTACCGTAAAGGCTTTGGCCCAGTAATATGAAATATGAAAAGGCTTCGGCCCAGTGTTATGAATTATGAAATATGAAAAGGGCTATGGCCCAGTATATGTTTGAGATTGGTTTTGGGCTTAGACCCAACAGGCTGTTATTGTTTTGGGCTCTGAAAGGGGCTTGTTGCACACTGAGTTTCCAAACTCACCCCCTTTCCTTAACCTTGCAGGTGAGCCTTGATGTGGGGACTTGGGCCGGAGGGGATTCAGAGTAGCCACGGTGATTGTCTTTGGACTTTTAAATAAGCGTTGGTTTTCATTAGATTCCCTTTAATTATTATTTATTTTTGGGTTGTAATAAGGCCATTTTAACTTTCCTTTTATTTCTTTTCGGGATTATTTTAATTTTAATAACTTCAAACCTGGTTGATAATTATTCAAATGGGCTAGACTTAGGATGTGTTTTCAAAATGATACTTGTTTTCAAAAGAGTTCAACACCACAATTAATCGATTTATCAAAGTCGTTCACTTAAACAAATTTAAACTCGATATAAAAAAGTGTGGCTATGGTTGTGGGCATGTCTAGGATTAGATCCAATCAAAGAGCTTGGTACTTAAGCAGCCCTCATGGCTCACCTCCTCTATCTCGGATACCTACCTGGTGCCCAGCTTCCATTCACCTTGTTAACTCAACAAAATATATGGTTTTTAAAACACTAAAACGGAACGTGGGTTTTCAACTCCAATGTGGCACGTCAGATTCGGCCATAACGTCTGGGCTGGGTTTGGGGTGTTACATTTAGTGGTATCAGAGCTAAGTTGCAACAACTCAGCTATGGATCGGGTCCAAAAATGTTTTCGAAAACTTAGGCCTAAAAAGGGTATTTTTGAAAATGGTTTTTTTTGGAGATGTTTTGCGGGGAAAATATGTTAAAACGGTACAAGTTTTTCTGTTTTAAATCAAGAGTTCAAAATAAAGGGACTTTTCAAATCAAAGTTTTAAATTTCTATTTTTGGTGATTAAAAACATGGTTTTTCAAGTTCTGGATTGAAGAAAGAAGTGGCGCACTGAATCCCCGACACCAAGTCTGTAAGTATATTTTCTTTATGATATATGATATGATATTATGAATAGTATTGAGACCCTACTATGGTACTTTAGCTAGGGTAGAGCTGTAAACGGTAGGAATGAGACCGTAGCTAGGCTACAATGATACGAAAACAATCCTTGAACTGCTATATCTCCATAAGACTTTTTCTTAATAAACAGTGGAACGTTATACTAATTTCATAAAACTCGTAAACAAAATATTCGATATGAGTACAAGAGGAGCTCGTGGACGAGGCCGCGGACGTGGTCGCAGAAGGGTGCAAGCTGAATCTTCATCCTCAAGGCATAGGCCAGCTGAGGAGCCATCTGTGCCACAAGCAACGGAGACTGGGTCGTATGATCGGGCTGCAGGGGATGACGCTTTATCCCAAGCCATGTTAAGGGTTTTAGAAAGAGTGGCTGGAGCTAGTACTGGGACGGTCAATAGGGGGTCTATATCGGAGCGACTCCGGGCCAACGGAGCAGAAGTATTTAGGGGTGTATCTGGAGTAGCCCCAAACACAAACCTTTCTCAATGTTTACATATTCAATATCATAAGTGAATTATCAAATACTTTCCTTTTTAATACTTGTATAAATCTCATACGTACCTGAGTCACTTAACTCATTCACACATTCTTTCTTCACTTGACTTTGCCCGTTGAACCATTCAAAATAGTTAAGGATACTCAGAAAATCACATAAAGCTTGTACAATGCCATATCCTAGATATGGTCTTACATGTTATCACATATCGATGCCATTGTCCCAAACAGGATCTTATACGAAATCATATAACGATGCCAATGTCCCAGACATGGTCTTACCCGTAATCACAATACAATGCCAATATCCCACACATGGTCTTACATGTAATCACATCTCGATAATCCTAATGTCATGACATCTGTATCCTGTACTTTTCCTAAGGTTCGTATGGGATTTTCGAATGTCGTAACTTCATCGATTCTTGCTCGTATTTGCTCGTTCAACATCCATAACAATTCAACAACAATTAAACATTTGTAAATCAATTTAAAGGTATTTATTTGCATATGAACTTACCTTGTATTTGGAATAAACGGACTTGATCGACTTATTCAACAACTTTCGATTTTCCCCAATTTAAATTTGATTTCTTTCGTTCTAGATCTATATACAATCAAAATTAACTCTTTATTCATCAAATCATTCAATTCAATCCACAAACGCATATTTAGGCTTTTTTACACTTTAGCCCCTAAAGTTTCATATTTATTCAATTTAGTCCCTATTTAATAAAAACACAAAATTCACACAATTTAATCCAATTTCACCATAGTCGAATTTCACATAGGCCTCTAGCAGCCCAAAACTTTCATTTATTTCACATTTCAACCCCTCAATTTACACTTTACACAATTTATCCCTAATAGGCATTTTTATTCAAAATCTTTTAATAAAACTTGTATAACTATCAACAAATATTCATTTTTCATCATCAAACATTCAAAAGCTCATGGATTTTACAAAATAACCAACAAACTCAAAAATTAGGGCATAGGCTAACTAGTACTCAAAGGAACAATTACAGAAACATAGAAATCATCAAAAACTGAGCTCAAAACATACCTCAATCAAGTATACAAATGGCTGAATCCTAAAATGCTTCAAATGGTCTTTCTTCTTTTGATTTTTGATGAGAAAGATGAATAATAATGCTGATACGTGATATTCGAGATAAGTTTTAAAGATTTATGAATGAATCATTCTTGAGACTAACTTATTATCGCGATTAAGGAAAGTGTATCTATCGAACAGTAGTATAGTTCAGCAAGATTGGATTGTTGAACCCAAAGGAACCACGAGTACTAGTATTTACTTCCTTTTTATTATCTAGCTTAAAAATTAAGAGGTTTGGTTATCTAAGCTAATTACTAAACTAAGAATGCACAGAAAGAAGATTTGGGAAAATTCAATTGATTAAGACAATACCTAAGGAAAAATCCATCTAATCTTCACTTGTTTTTTGACTCTGAATCAGACGATTTATTCATTTGACTTGATCCGTAGAAATCCCTAAGTTTTATTATTATCTCTCTCGAGACTAATAACGTCTAACCCTAGGTTGAATAATTGAAATCTCTTTCTAATTAACACCCTAGAATTGCATTAACTCGATCTATGGATTCCTTTATTAGGTTTCACCCTAATTCGGAAAAACCTTGTCACCCTATCTCTAGGCGCGCAATCAACTCCACTTAATTATGACAATTTTACTCTTAGACAGGTCTATTCCTCCTCTGAATAAGAGCATTATCTTGAATGAATATCCTGAAATATTAAAACAAGAATTAAGAGTACATAATTAAGAACAAGTCAAATATTTATCATACAATTCAGATAATAATAACAAGATCTGTCTTACATTTCATTCCCCTTAGGTATTTAGGGGGTTTAGTTCATGATTATAAAAGAAAACATCTCAAAAGCATAAAGATAACAAAACATAAGAAAACCCAAAACTCCTGAAGAAACTTGAAGGGAGATCTTCAGTGTTGATGATGAATCCTACTGCTGAGATGGATCAATCGGCTTTCCTTGAGTAATTCCTTGCTTCCTACTCTGCGTTCCTCTTCTAAGTGCCTCATCAAGTGTTTAAATAGGCTTTTGAATGCCTAAGAGCCCTAAAAATTGACCTTTTTCGAATAGGACTATACTTGGGCTCGGTAGGGACACGCCCGTGTAAGATTACTCCAGCCCGTGGTCAAGGTTGTTGAATAGGCACGACCGTGTAGTCTACCCATGTAAGTCATGCTTCGATCCTGCCAAATGGACACGGCCATATGACACACCCGTGTGAGGAAGTCTAGGTCATGTTTGATTTCCCACGTAGGTCTATTTTCTCCATTTTCGGCCCGTTTCTCTCTCTTTTTACTCTCCTATGCTCACCTAAGTATAAAACATGAAATTAAAGGATTAGGAGCATCGAATTCACCAAATCTAAGGAGAAATCATCCATAAATGTGCTAAGCATGGGATAGAAATATGTATGAATTACGGTTTATCAAATACCCTCACACTTAAGCATTTGCTTGTCCTCAAGCAAAATCCTCAACTCACAATCAGAATAAATTCTTTTCAATTTATAATCCCTATCAATAATATCTCAAAATAATCCATTAGTATTCATACATTGAAAGTTTCAACTAAAAGTACATCAAAGTTTCAACCATTCCAAGCTGAACATTTTATCATGAAAACATAGGTGTCTCCCCTCATCTAAGTGATTACCTTTGATCAAAATATCGCAGAGTTTAACATCCTCACAAAAGATTCACTCAAATCACTCAAGGTGTTTAAGGACATCAATTAAAGCACTCATTGTTCAATATGAAAAGTTATTGCCATAGGCTTGCTTGAAAATCAAATCTCCACCACTATAAATTAAGTTGATATATCAATCAAAAAGGTCTTTTAGAGGGTTGTAATGTGGCTTTAGTTAGGGGATGTAGTCACAAGCTGAAAGAAAAGGTTAGAATCGAGATTGAATTGAAAAATTACCTAGCTAGAAAAATGACTAGTCATCAGTTGAATAGAAGTGAGCTTCTTCTCAGAATATGAAATTAACACTCAAGCTCAAAAACGACGAATTACTACTAATATGTATTGAAGTACATTTTTTTTAGAACAAGTCAAATACATAGAAGAACAAAACATAGCTAAGCAATTTGTTCAAATCAAATCTCAACAAAAAATAAGGATCAAATTAGGGGATTTCAACAATAATGGGTTATGGGTTAATATTGAGGGTAAATTAATTAATGGCTTGTTAGGCTCAAAGGGATTCACTAAGGGTTAATTATGGAGGTAGGCTTTTGTGGAGTGAGTGGGTTAAACCTAAGTGCCTTTATCATCTTGACATATCAAATTAAATGATGTGGTCTTGACATGCATAATCAAGCAAGTTCTAGAATAACAAATTAATACTGACGCACTTATAATAAAAGTGAGCATAAAAGGAATAAAATATGCTCTAAAAGCTCAAAATCTCACAAAAATTTTGGCTTTTTGATGTTTAAACTTGTGAATTTCAACTCAATATAATACCTAAACTTAGGGAAACAACCTAAAAGTTTATAATTCTTCAAAAATCAACTTATCATGCTTGATTCCCTAATGTTTTAAAGTTTAAACAATCAATGCATAATTGCCTATGTTTTAATTCGAGACATATCAATAAAAATCATAAATTAATTAAAATTCATTCTAACAGTGATATGAGTGATTCACGTGAGAATAAGACATAATTCAGGGATTTCTAATGATGATATAAAAGACCCCCCACACTTAAGATGTACATTGCCCTCAATGTACAAAGATAGATATATTGAAAATGATAGGTATATAATCATAAGATAGGGAGAGAAGTGAAACTTCCTGAATGATGAATGAACTCCTTGAATTGGAGTTATAGAGAATAATTGGCCAAAGTAATGATAAGAGTAGAGGAGGATACTCCAGTGGTGGTAGAGGTTCATTAATCCATAAGTCTTACGCCAAAAGAATATTATATCTAGTGGTAGCTATGGTCGTGGACGAGCAAGACATGGCAGTCGTGGAGAACCTTTCCCAGTAGAGTTTTTAGTTCCTATGCAATGATGAGCTTTGGAGCTCTTTATAACTGTGATAGAATCAGGAACTTTTTAGGTAATATAAGGAAGCATAATTACTCGTAATGAAATAGCCAAAACTATAAATTATTCAATAAAAATTATAAAAACTAAAATTAAAATAATATTAAAGGGAAATGAAATAAAAAGTACTTAATTAAGATAAATAAAGATAAAAGTGAAAATAAAAATAAAAAATAAAAAGTTTTTAAACATCATCATCGCCTGATGGTTCGCGAGGTGGTGGTGGCGATGAGATGTGGAAGTGCTGACAAATCTAATGTAGAGTCGTATCAATGTGATCAAAGCGCTGAAAACATTGCTGCTCAAATCGTGTAAGGAGCTCAGAGATGTCAAAATATGATGCTGCCGCATCAACTGGACGATGGATAGGTGATGGCTGAGACGGTGGGTCCTCATAATGTGGAGGGACATCATCAATAATGTCCTTTGGGTCCTCCTCCTTGGTGGACTAGACGAGGCAGTACTGAGGAGGGTAGGTGCCACGTCGTTTCTCGATCATCCTCATACTTAGCATGCTCGAGATGCCCTGTGGGGATATCTGGCCGATGAGAGTGAGGGAGGACAATTGTACTACTGTGTTGAGGAGCCCGTAGTGCCGAGCCAGTCGAGTCACATAGGGCCCCATAGAGATGACCCATCTTCTATGTCACTCTGTCTGATGGCAGATGGCAAAGGCGATGAAGTAAGCAAGATTGAAGACGTGCCCATTCGCCATGCTCCATAAGAAATAGGTGTCGTAAGTGCTGACGACGCTGGTGCTATCTCGTCTCTCTATCAGAGTGTGAGCTAAGATGGCATGTAGATACCTCAAGGATGGAGGGAGAGTCAATGTCTTGGAGTGGTTAGGATCGTAGGTGGCCGAGGCAGGGACAAGGTCCCCCAAGCATTTTGAAGGGGACTAGTGGATGTGGCGGTGGAGGGTGTCGAGTTCATTGTCGTCCATGAAGTCCTCCGTGTATAGCCCTAGTGCAATCCTGAACTCGGGTACGCTCAACTGGCGTACTAGACCACCAAGGCAGAACTGGACCGTTCTAGGATCGTCGAAGTTTGTCATGACGGTCTGAAGATGGAACGTCAAGCAGAGCTCCAATGTGAACTCGAGATACGTTGACTCGATGATCTCAAAGAAGAGCCCCCATAGGTCAGTCTTCAGGAGGGCTTGGACCGCGTCATCCAAATGAATCTATTCAACTGCGGCCCAGTCAATGCAGCGGCCCACACCTAGGGGCCAGGCCCGTAATATCTGATATAATTCCTCTTGGGGTCCCAAGGAAACCTGGAGGAACGGGTGTTAATCTCCGTGGTAGGACCTGAGGATGACGCTGCTCCTTTCCTCTTCTTTGAGGTGGGAACAACGGTCTTCTTACCACATGAGGATGACATTGTACCTACATTGAAAAGTCAAAGTTCAACCAATACGTCCCAAAAATAGCATGGAAACACAAAACTAAATAGGAATATTTCATGAGACTTATGCAATGGATGAAGTAAACAAAACTAAAAGAACTAAAGCAAATATATTAGGTTATTAAAATAAGACTTATGAAAATAATGCTACGGGAATATCTTATGAAAATAATGCTACGGGAATATCTAATGCATGAGTGCATATGGGTAAGCATAGAATCCATGGAAACGAGAAAAATGGATGAATGTAGTATGAAAAATGGCAATATTATTTAATTACAAGCATGAGTATTATTATTATTCTACTATGAATGTTAACTTTAAATAGTCAAATGGACCAGAGAAAACATCAAATAGGCAAAATATTTGTAGAAAATAGAGAGAAAAGAGTAAACAAATGCAAAAGGAAGAAGCTTGAGTCATTGGGAACAATGTTGTAGGGGGCGCACGGGCGTGGTAGGTAGGGCGTGTGGAGTTGTAGCGGCTAGGGTTAGGGATTTTTGGGAGGGAGATGATGAATAGTAAGGGGTTTATATAGATTTTAGGGCACACGGCCACGGGGCACGCCCGTGTGCCCTAATTTTTGCCCGTGTGTTTTGCGATTTTTAAAATTAGGTACATCTAACATTCGCCCCACGTCCATGTTCCTTGGGCTTGTGGGTGCACACAGCCGTGTCGCACGGTCGTGTCTTACTTTGTTCGCTTCTCTCACGCCCGTGTACATAGTTCCATGCCCGTGTTCATTTTGACAGTGTCAACCACGGGTGGATGGCGTGGGTGTGTCGCACGCCCGTGTTAAATTCTCAGTTTCAACCACGATTCCAAGGCATGAGCGTGTCACACGCCCGTGTTGTTTTGGCAGTTTCGCCCATGGCCATTTCGCACGGCCGTGGCGACTTATAGCATCCCGTGTTGGAAAACATTTTGCCCTATTTTTACACGACCGTGTCTCCACCTGTGGTGTGAGCACGGCTTAGAGCACGCTCGTGTTCTTGGTCGTGTGGATGGTAAAACCCTATTATTCAAGATTCAGTTAGTAGATTAGATGTGAAAAACTAGAATTTAAAAATATCATTACTGTTAGTGCTCGAGTTGCCTCTTGAGAAGCGTTTATTTATAGTCTTAAGCTGGACTTACCTCTCTTCTGCATGGTCAAGGTGGTGAGTGGAGTTTACACTCCTCATCCCTGCTATCAACTCTATCACCATAAGGTTTAAGACGAGTATTGTTTACCTTAAATGTGCCGAATTTGGGATGAATTACCTCGACTGTACCATATGGGAAAATACTGAGTACTGTAAGAGGAATTTCTTCATTAGGTTCAAAAGTGGCAATGCGAGGATCTGCTACATCTAGTAGTACTTTGTCCCCAACCTTAAGTTGATTTGGTGAGGTATTGAGCTCGTCCTAGCTCGATTTCGATTTCTCGAGTGTTCTCGATTTCTGTGTCTGCCATTCATCTAGCTCCTCTATTTGTAACCTTCGTTCTTCATAGATAGGTCCTTTGTTGTTGTTTGAACACGACTCATATGCATTCTTCGAAACTTTTTCCTGCACAGAGGGTTTCACCACATGATCAGTACTAGTAGGATGATTTATATAACCACCTTCAATTTTTGATGTGCTACTCGAACTACGAGCTTGAAGGGTGATTGTTTCGTCTCCCACATGAAGTGTGAGTTCACCTATACCAACATCAATAATGGCTATAGCAGTCGCTAAAAAGGGTTGTCCTAAAATCAAAGGTGCGTTACTATCCTCTTCCATGTCTAGAACAACAAAGCCTACTGGGCATATAAATTTATCGATCTTAACAAGAACATCTTCAATAATACCCTTAGGAAATCTAATGGTTTTATCAGCCAATTGAATGCTTATCCTAGTTTTCTTGGGTTTCCCAAGACCTAGCTGTTTAAACATTTTATAAGGCATAACATTAATGCTTGCCCCTAAGTCAGCCAATGCATTATGAACATCTAAACTACTAGTTAACAAGGAATCGTAAAACCCCCTAGATGTTTCAATTTGTTGGGTAGCTTATTCTGTAATATGGCTGAGCAAACTGCATTCAACTCCAGATGCGACGCCTTATCCAACTTTCGTTTGTTTGCTAGAAGCTCCCTTAAAAATTTGACTGTATTTGGCATCTGCGAGAGAGCTTTGATAAACGGTAAGTTAATATGTAATTTCTTTAATTGTTTAAGGAATTTACCGAATTTTTCGTCTGTACGGTCTTTCCTTGTCGCGTTGGTGTATGGCACCCATGGTTTGTACTCTTTACTTACTGTTTTTTGCTCACTATGGTCTACGTCACCCTTACCTTTACTTACCACAATTTCTTGCCTCGGTTCTGGTTCAAGTGCCACTAACCCTTCCTCATCTTGAATGGTAATTGCATTGATTTGCTCCCTTGGGTTAGATTCAGTGTTACTCGGTAGGCTAACTTGTGGTCGTTCAGATATCAATTTAGCGAGCTGACCTATCTGAGTTTCAAGCCCTTGGATCGATGCTTGTTGATTCTTAAGGGCTATCTCGGTATTCTGGAAACGAGTTTCTGACACCGAGATGAATTTTGTTAATATCTCCTCAAGGTTCGGCTTCTCTTCCTGTTGGTAAGGTGGCTGTTGAAAACTTGGAGAATGTTGTGGCCTTTGATTTCCTTGATCGCCCCACGAGAAATTGGGATGGTTCCTCCAACCTGTATTATAAGTGTTACTATACGGGTTATTTTGGGTCTAGAGTTATTGTTACCCATATATTGGACTTGTTCCTCCTTGATGCTAGGGTTGAAGGGTTGATATTCTGTGCATGCTCCTCCCCCATTCGAATCGCACCTTATGTAATATCTCGAATTAGGGCCTAATCGGAATAGTGGTTTTGTGACCACAAATCTGAGATAGAAATAATTATTTTATGATTATTTTGAGTTCTATGATATGATTGCATGATTGTGTGAAAATTTCGTGAAGAAATTCTATGCATAAAGTGCTTAATTTGAAGTTAGGGACTAAATTGAATAAGTTGTAAAACTTGCATTCTAGAAGTTTCTAGTATGAAATTGCTTTGAAATATTAATTAGGAGGTCTTAAATAGCAATTTGACCAATTTCAAAGTTTATGGACAAATATTGGACATGAATGGAATTTTTGGAAAGTTTAGTAGTAAGGGCATTTTGGTCATTTAGGGGTAAAATGAATTAAAATACAAAATTAAAAGCCAATTTTGCTCATCTTCTTCACCATGGACGTGTATACCAAGGGAGACTCCATGGCTAGGGTTTCCAAGCTTCCAAGCTCGATTGTAAGTCCGTTCTAGCCTCGTTTTTAATGATTTTTACGTTTTTGGAGTCCCGGTAACTTAATTTTGCTTATGCTAGCAATAATTCAACCTAGGGTTCATATTTGGAAAAATACCCATAGGTGAAATCTGTGTATTTTTGTGTTTTATGATAGAATATGAGGTTTTAAATTATGTTAGACAACTTGTGCTACTCGGTTTTAAGTGAAAACGAGCAAAAGGGCTTAATTAGTAAAAATACCTAATAGTCATAAGTACATGTTAGAGTGAGAATTTGATGTTCCCATAGAAGGGAAAAATGATCAGCATGTCATAAAACATAAGAAAATCGGATGAAGTTTAATTTCAAACCTTGGGGAAAAAGTGCAAATATGCAAAAGTTTAGGGGTCAAAATGAAAATTTTTAAAAATATGATTTTTGGACCCGTATGAGTAGTGTGACTAATTTTTAGACTAAATTTGATATTATAGATGAAGAAAATCGAGATTCGGGCTTAAATCGGGAAAATACAAGGTTATGGACTAAAATGGTAAATTGCTGTTTCTGGATCGAGGTAAGTTCGTATGATAATAATAATTCAATGTTATATTTGAATTAAATTTCTTGATATTATTGCATATATTTTATGATTTAATATATTGGAAAAGTTGATGGAATAGTGTTTATGATGTGGAAATATGACATGAAAGAATGTTACATGAAATGCAAGAAAATGAAGATACATGACAAGTGATATATGAAATATGTGATATATGTTATGTAAATTCTTAAAAGCTGATTTGATATTTGAGTTGTGTCTTATTATACTATGAATGGACAATTGGTACTATGGATAGTGGGATCGACACTTCGAGTAAATTCGTACATAAATAATCTATCGATTCTTTTTATGTTATTATATTTTGATATCATATGAAATGTTGTTGCCTATCAAATGGTTATTTGATGTAAATTATGAATTTAAATTAATTACGGACAATTTAGTAAAATATTTAAAAACGAGGAATTTCCCGATTGAACCTTCGAAATAAAAACGATACGAATGATCTATTGTGAGGTCGCATGTGTAGTACTAAGTGCAGGCTACTATGCGTACCCGAAAACTGTGATCACGTGTGTAGTACTAAGTGCAGGCTACTACGTGTATTAGATGGTGAGGTCACGTGTGTAGTACTAAGTGCAGGCTACTACGTGTACCAGACTGTTGGTCACATGTGTAGTACTAAGTGCAGGCTACTATGCGTACCAGATAGCTTCGGCTACAAGTGTGGAACTGGGAAAATGTGCAGGCAATTGTGTATCTGTTATTATTCCGATGAGTTCAACGGGAAATCGATTAAGTGAAAATAAATGTGAAAGTGATTATGTGATGAACAAGTGCAAGTATATGTTTATTTGAATTTATGAGTAATATGCTCAATATTTGAGCGAACCTCAGTAAAATGGAATGGATTAAGTGAAATTGTGTAAAAGTGAACTTTAGTAGTAAAATAGTATTAGACAGTAGCAGTGCATGACTTTGAAAATTCACCAAAAATTGTGTAAGTTGAATTAAATTTTAAAAAAAATTGTGGAAATAAAGCTTAATGAGTCTATTTTCATATGAAAGAAATAAGGGAAGCAAAAGATATATTGTGTGATATTTGAATTCTTGTGAAACAGGGTCTGAATGAATTCGAGATCCCCTATTATGAATTTAGAAATTCACCATAAATTGTAAAAAAATTATTAATTGTCATACCTTACATGGATGGATTCCTTATTGAGTCTATTTTTAAGGTAAACAAACTGTATGGTCGTTGGAAATCTTTACAGGGAGAAATTTTGTTCGTAGTGCACAGCGGTCAGAGTAGTCGTACTCTGAAATAGGGGATAATTTAACTAATAAACTGTACTAATTGGCTAAACCAAAAATTCTTAAAATTTTATGGGAGAAATATATATGAATCTAGTTTCATGGAAAATTAACAAAACTAAATTTGGAGTTTTTTAGCTTTAGATATGAATGATTTAGTAACTGTAACTCGATAACACATCTTAACCTGAATATGTGTAATTGTACAATTATAGTGTTTTATCTTGAAAAGCATGGTAGTAATTGCTTATTATTTTCATATGAACTTACTAAGCGTAAAGCTTACCCATCCTCTCCATTTCTTTAGTATTGGCAAGTCGGCTCGGGGTTGGAGATCTTTGGAGGCAAAATCACACTATCAAACTATCATTTTTGGGAAAATTAATTCAAATATTAGAAATATCAAGTGAGTGGCATGTATAGGAAGTTGGTTTGTGATATGTATTTTTATTATGATTTTGACCATACGTATCAGTCTGCATTGAGTTATCGTATAAAATCATGAGATGTGGTCCTTATCCATTATGGTTTATAAGTTTAATTAATCGTGCCATGTCCTATGTTTTGATGTGATGATATAGTTAGCTTTGTTTGTTATGCATGTGTTCGAAAAGTTTTGAATTAAATGAAATTTTATGGCCCGGTTTTCGTCTATGTGTATTGTTAAGTCTGGTAATGCCTCGTACTCTGTTCCGCCATTGGATACTGGTAAGGGGTGTTACACCTTATCACTTGATGTACCTGAGTAGAACCACACAAACTGTCAATCTTTTTATTTAAGAGTTCTACTTGGTTAGATAGCATAGTAACCGCATCGAGGTTGAAAACACCGGCTGCTTTCTCAGCTTTGTCCTCATAACTTGCCACTGATAGTTATTCAGTGACATCTCCTTAATAAATTCGTAAGCTACCTCAGGTGTCTTATTATTGATAGTTCCACCAGCGGCTGCGTCAATCATCTACTGAGTCGAAGGGTTCAGACCATTGTGAAACGTTTGGACCTGTAGCCAGAGTGGTAGCCCATGGTGAGGGCATCTTCGCAAAAGGTCCTTGTATCTCTCCCATGCATCGTAGAGTGTTTCTAAATCCATCTGGATAAAAGAGGAGATATCATTACATAATTTGGCTGTTTTAGCCGGTGAAAAATATTTTAATAAAAAACTTTTCGATCATTTGTTCCCAAGTAGTGATTGACCCTCATGGTAACGAGTTCAACCACTGTTTAGCTATGAGAAGGGAAACAATCGAAGGCGAATGGCATCATCAGAAACGCCATTGATCTTAAAAGTATCATAAAACTCTAAGAAATTTGCCAAGTGAGAGTTGGGATCCTCATCCTGCAAACCATCAAACTGAATAAACTGTTGTTCATTTGAATTGTGTTAGGTTTCAGTTCAAAAGTATTTACAGCAACAGCAGGCCTAACTATGCTCGATTCGGTTCCTTTTTAAAAAAGGTTTAGCATAATCATACGTAGTACGCAGAGCAGGATTCTGATTGGCAGCAATCGCAGGAGGTAGCAGATTTTCTTGCTTTTCAGCCATCTCCTCAGTTGTGGTTGAAATATCGTCCTCTTGCTCTTCCTATGTATATCTTAAGCTTCACCTTATTTATCTTCAGTTTTTGCAAACTGTGCAGTCGATCTCACCGTCAAAAAGTAATGGCCCTGATGGGTTTCTTCTGGTCATAAAATAGAAAAACCTGTCAGAAGAAAATAAATGAAGAATTAGAAAAGAAAATAAAAATTTTAATTGCAATAAAAGTAAAATGGCTAAAGTAATAAAAATCGAGTGTTCCTAATATCCTAGTTCCCTGGAAACAGTGCCAAAAACTTGATACGTGATATTTGCGACAGGTTTTAAAGATTTATGAATGAATCATTCTTGAGACTAACTTATTATCACAATTAAGGCAAGTATACCTATCGAACAATAGTATAGTTCAACAAGATTGGATTGTCGAACCCAAAAGAACCACGAGTACTAATATTTACTTCCTTTTTATTATCTAGCCTAAAAATTAAGAGGTTTGGTTATCTAAACTAATTACTAAACTAAGAATGCACAGAAAGAAGATGTGGGAAAATACTTTTGGGAAAATTCGATTGATTAAGACAATACCTAAGGAAAAATCCGCCTAAACTTCACTTGTTATTTGACTTTGAATCAGACGATTTATTCCTTTGACTTGATCCATAGAAATCCCTAAGTTATATTATTATCTCTCTCGAGACTAATAACGTCTAACCCTAGGTTGAACAATTGAAATCTCTTTCTAATTAACACCCTAGAATTGCATTAACTCAATATATGGATTCCCTTACTAGGTTTCACCCTAATCCGACAAAATCTTGTCACCCTATCTCTAGGCGCGTAATCAACTCCGCTTAATTATGACAATTTTACTCTTAGACAGGGTCTATTCCTCCTCTGAATAAGAGCATTAACTTGTATCAATATCCTAGAATATTAAAACAAGAATTAAGAACACATAATTAAGAACAAGTTAAATATTTATCATACAATTCAGATAATAATAACAAGATCTGTCTTAGGTTTCATTCCCCTTAGGTATTTAGGGGGTTTAGTTCATGATTATAAAAGAAAACATCTCAAAAGCATAAAGATAACAAAACATAAGAAAACCGAAAACTCCTGAAGGAACTTGAAGGGAGATCTTCAATCTTGATGATGAATCCAGCTTCTGAGATGGATCAATCCGCTTTCCTTGTGTAATTCCTTGCTTCCTACTCTGCGTTGCTCTTCTAAGTGCCTCATCAGGTGTTTAAATAGGCTTTTGAATGCCTAAGAGCCCTAAAAATTGGCCTTTTCCAAATAGGACTATACTTGGGCTCGGCAGGGACACGCCCGTGTGCGATTACTCCAGCCCGTGGTCAAGGTTGTTGAATAGGCACGACCGTGTAGTCTACCCGTGTAAGTCGTGCTTCAATCTTGCCAAATGGACATGGCTGTGTGACACGCCTGTGTGAGGAAGTCCAGGCCGTGTTGATTTCCTATGTGGGTCCATTTTCTCTGTTTTCAGCCAGTTTCTCGCTCTTTTTACTCTCCTATGCTCACCTAAGTATAAAACATGAAATTAAAGGATTAGGAGCATCGAATTCACCAAATCTAAGGAGAAATCATCCAAAAATTTTGTAACACCCCTCACCCGTATCCAACACCGGGACAAGGCTCGAGGCATTACCAAACTTAAACATTCATAAACATACAAAATCAGGTCACCAAATTTCTCCCAAAAATTAAAACTTCTAGAACATATGCATATCGTCCCTTATACAGGCCATTGAGGCAAATAATCTACATTAGGGCTGTTCGGGACAAAACAGAAAACATTCGGTAAACTTTGGGCAACTGAAAAATTTCTAGCTTAGGAGTGTCACTCGCCCGTATAGATGGGTCTTGTGGACTCACACGCCGGTGTGGCTTGGGGCACGTCCGTGCCCTTAGTCCGTAGGCAACACTGACTTTTAAACATGGCCATGGCACACGCCCTTGTGGAGTACCCGTGTTCAATACTGACTTTGGGACATGGCTATGGTAGACGCCCATGTGGCCTACCCGTGTCCTATACTAACTTATAAATTAGACATCCATGTTCAGGGCACTAACAACTTATTACCATATGACATATTTATTCCATGGCCATGACCATCTCGAATGGTCCTAAGGCATTCACCATGTACATATGTCATATATTTCTTATACATAGTGAGCAAGCATAATCACATACCCACATCACAAGACATTTACACATATCATGGATGAATAGGCTTACAAGCCAAAATTATTATAAGCCACATCTCATGGCTACATACATAAAATAATTATAAGCCAATAAATTTGGCTAATCACAACAACATCGATCATAGAAAAACTAAGTCCCTATACATGCCACTCACTTTAACACGTTTAACATATACATGTCAATACTCCAAGGGTAAAGGCTCGATAGTGTGATGCTGCCTCCGACGATCTCCAACCCCGAGCTGACCTGTCAAAATTAAAAAGATGGAAAGGAGGAGTAAGCTTTACGCTTAGTAAGTCCATATGAAAATAATAAGTATTATAATAACATGTTTCCTTAGGTAAAACAACTATAATTATGCTTTTATTCATATTCTGGTCAAACTGTCTACTCGAGTCATAGTCGATAAATTATTCATAACTCGAGCTACAGAACTCCAAATTAATATCCATTAATTTCCCCAGAAAATAGACTCATATCTCTTCTTATCATAAAATTTTTAGAATTTTTGGTTTAGCCAATAAGTACGGTTTATTATTAAAAGTCTCCCCTGTTTTGCTGTTTGGCAACTTTGACCTTTCTTCACTAAAATTTATTTATCTCCTAGTACGAGCTTTGGATAATGTTTCTGTCTCTTTCTCCTGAAAGTAGAATCATTACGAATTTTATTAATATGAATTTTAACTCATAATTATTTTTTTAAAAATTTCTAGTGATTTTCCAAAGTTGAGATAGGGGAGTCTAGAATCACTCCGACTCTGTCTCACATGAATTCAAATATCTCATGATACAGAACTCTTTTGGTTACACCATTTCCTTTATCTGAAACTACATTAAGCTTTAATTCCATATTTTATTAAGTTTTTAATTCAATTTCAAAATTTTTTTGTGGATTTTAAAATTGGACCAATGCTGCTGTACCAAATCTGTCTTAGTGCAATAAGATAATAACCATCACAAATTTGTCATAGAAATTATTCTCATAAATATCATTCATTCATTTGCACTATTGTCATAAGTCCATTTCATTTCACATGTCAAACACATGCTCATGGGTTTTGAGTACTTACCTGTGCTATCATTTAGCACTTCACTTGTCCAAACATGAAAACTCACATGCATCATAATATTATCAAATAACATACATTATGTATCATGGCAAGAGCCTTTTATTTCATTTCTTATATTAATCTCATTGAATTTCTCGGAATCTCGATGGATATCCCATTCACTGTCAATTCATACAAGTGATCATTTCATATGCGCACTCCCGCGAGCCTCACATCTTACGGCTCATGCAATGTACATCCAATTCAACACATTTCCATGTTTATTTAGACATTAGTCCATAAGATAAACATGGTATTGCATATAATTATAATTTGGCATTTGTTACAATATATAATCTACATATCAACTAAATAAATATTCATCACACAATGTTAACACATCAATTTAAGTTCAAGTATGAACAATAATAATATCATTGCATTATCATTGACATATGAACTTACCTCGGTTTCGAGTACGTCTACTTATTTCGAGTTTATGCTTAACCTTGTTCAACCTCGTTCTAAGCCCGAATCTTGTTTTCCTTGATCTATAATATCACATTTAGCCTACTAATTAGTCACATTATTCATAGGGGTACAAAAACCATATTTTTCAAATTTGCATTTTGACCCCTAAACTTTTGCATATTTTCACTTTTTCCCCAATGCTCGAAAATTAAACTACATCCTATTTTCTTATGTTTTATGACATGCTGATCATTTTTCATAACTATGACAGCCCCCAATTTCCACTAAATCACCCATTTATGGTCAATTTTACAACTTTTACAAAACGGTCCTTTTGGACGTTTTCATCGAAAATTGCTTAGTAAAAGTCGTTTATTAAACACCCAACACTCATTTTCTACCATCATACATCAAAATACAAGCATGTCATTCATGGGTAAATTTTTAAACACAAACCCTAGCTCAAAATAATGGTAGAAATAGCTAGAGCATGTTACCGGGATTTCAAAAATGTAAAGAACATTAAAAACGGGGCTCGAAATCACTTACTATTGAGCTTGGAAGCTTGGGAAAACCCTAACCATGGCTGCCCTAGGTAAACTAGGCCGAAGCAAGAAGAAAGGGACACATTTGGGTTTTAAAATTTGTCTTTCAATGTATTTTACCCCTAAATGACCAAAATGCCCTTTTTGCCTTTCTTTGAAATTTTATCCATCCAAGGCTATTTTTGACCAACAAGTTATAAAATGGTCTAATTACCATTTAAGGACCTCCTATTTAAAATTTCATAACATTTTGATACCTTTAACATGTAGAACACAACTTTTGCACTTTTTATAATTTAGTCCTTTTGACTAAATTGAGTACCCAAACGTCGAACTTTTCGAACGAAACTTTCACAAAATCATTTCGTGAAATCGTACACCATAAAAATATAATAAAAATAATTTTTACGTCGAATTTGTGGTCCCGAAACCACTGTTCCAACTAGGCCCTAATTCGGGATGCTACTAATGTGCTAAGCATGGGATACAAATATGTATGAATTACGGTTTATCAAATGCCTAAATTAACATTCTTTTATTTATTATAACATTATTTAACATTTTGCCATTTTAACCTTTATTAAACCATTTAAAATCATCATAATATATGCCCATTTATGACCATTCCCACTATAAATGGTCTATTCACAACATAAGGACTTCAACTCATTCAACCATACCAATTAAGCACTTTAAACAAGTAGAATTCAACTGTTGCATTTTACGCGATTTAGTCATTTTTCTCAAATTGACTATTAAACGATAAAATTAGCTCACGAAATTTTCACACATATATAATCACATGCTGTAAACACATAAAATAATACTAAAATAATTTTTTGACATCGAATTTGTGGTCTCAAAACCACTGTTTTGATTTAAGCTAAAATCGAGTTATTACAACTCTCCCCCCTTAGGGATTTTTGTCCCTGAAAATCTTACAAGTGAATAGTTTTGGATATTGCTTTCTCATAGCATCCTCGGGTTCCCATGTAGCTTCTTAAACCCCATGTCGATGCCATAATACTTTCACTAATGCTGTTCTTTTCTTTCTTAACTGTTTGATCTCACGTGCCAAATTTTAGATCGGTTCTTCATTATACGATAAGTCTAGTTCAATCTCAACCTCAGTCGGGGAAATAACATGCGAAGGATCGGATCGATATCTTTGTAGCATCGATACATGAAATACATTATGTATCTTCTCTAATTCAGATGATAAAGATAGCCGATAAGCAACTGGCCCAACTCGCTCACGTACTCAATTTTCCTTTCCAACCAAACCGTAATATCTTTTTCCACGGCGACACTTTCAAAAACACTTTATCCCCGATCTGAAACTCAATATCCTACATAAGATTTCTATTGATCCGAAGCTGCTTTCAAACTATCGCAAATTACTTTCACTTTTTCTTTTGTATCTCTAATCAGATCAACCCCGTGAATCTTTTTCTCGCGTAGCTCAGTCCAGTACAACGGTGTTCGACATTTATGACCGTATAGAACTTCGTATGGTGTTATCTTTATACTTGATTGAAAGATATTATTGTAAGAAAATTCAATCAACGGTAGATATTTCTCCCAGCTACCTTCAAACTCAAGAATACAACAACGCAACATATTCTCAAGTATCTTTATAACTCGCTTGGATTGACCATTCGTCTGAGGGTGAAAAGCAGTGCTAAAATGCAGCTTTGTACCTAGAGCTTCTTGCAATTTCTTCCAAAATCGCGATATGAATCTCGAATCTCTATCCGAAACAATAGAAATAGGTACCCCATGTAATCGAGTAACCTCTAAAATGTACAATTCAACAAGCTTGTCAAGTGAATAATCTGTATTCACCAGAATGAAATGAGTCGATTTTTTCAACCTGTTGACAATGACCCAGATTGCATCTTTCTTACTCGGAGATAGGGGCAAACCCGAAACAAAATCCATAGTCACTCTATCCCATTTCCACTTGAGAATCATGATAGGCTGTAATAAACCTGATGGTACTCGATGCTCAGCTTTACTTATTGACAAATCAAACATTTTGAAACAAATTCTGAAATATCACGTTTGATGTCATGCCACCAATAAAGTTGCTTCAAATCATTATACATTTTCGTGCTTCCCAGATAAACAGATAAATGACTACTATGTGCTTCATTCAAAATCATCTGAATCAACTCTGAATTTCTCAGAACACATATTCGGCCTCTGAATCTTAAACAATCATCGAAATCAACTTGAAACTCTAAATCAGGGTTCAAATCACATTGAGTCATTTTGATAACATTTCATTATCGACTTTTTGAGCTTCAAAAATCTGCTATAAAAATAATAGTCTCGCTTTCATATCGGCCACAATGGAACCATCATTACACAAAGCTATTTGAGTATTCATTACACGTAAAGTGTATAGGGGTTTTCGGCTCAAAGCATCAGCAACTACGTTTGCTTTCCCCGGATGATAGTCAATTATCAAGTCCTAGTCTTTTAGCAATTCTAACCACCTCTGCTGTCGCAAATTCAAACCTTTCTGAGTCAGTAGATATTTCAAGCTCTTGTGATCAGTATAGATGTGGCATTTTTCACCAAACAAATAGTGACGCCAAAATTTCAATGCGAACACAATCCCAGCCAATTCTAGATCATGTGTTGGATAGTTCTTTTCATGCGGTTTCAACTGTCTCAAGGCATAAGCTATAACTTCGCCATCCTGCATCAAAACACAACCCAAGCCATTTAACGATGCATCACTGAACACTATGAACTCTTTACCCAATTCAGGCTGAACTAACACTACAGCCTCTGTCAACAAAGCTTTCAAGTAATCAAAACTTTTCTGACATTTATCTAACCACTCAAACTTAACATCTTTCTGAAGCAATGTTGTCATCGGAGTTGCAACCATAGAAAATCCTTTCACCAACCATCGGTAATAGTCGGCTAGTACTAGAAAACTGCAAACTTCGGATACAGTTCTCAGAGGCTTCCAATCTGTAATTGTAGATATCTTACTCGAATCAACCTGGATACCATCAACTGAAATAATATGTCCTAGAAATCTAACCTCTCATAGCTAAATCTCGCATTTGCTAAACTTTGCAAACAACTATTTATCTCGCAGAGTCTATAGTACAATTCTCAGATGTTCGGCATTCTCAGATTCATCATGTGAGTAAATCAAAATGTCATCAATGAATACAATGACAAATCAATCTGGATACGGTCTGAAAATCTGGTTCATTAGGTCCATAAAGACAACAAGTGCATTCGTTAACCCGAAAGGAATAACCAAAAATTCATAGTGACCATACTTATTTTAAATGTGGTATTTGGCATATCATATTCTCTAACTCGCACTTGGTAATAGCCCGATCTTAAATCTATTTTCAAAAACACTGCAGCCGCTTTCAATTGATCAAACAAATTGTCAATCCGCGGTAGAAGGTATTAGTTCTTTATAGTCACTTTATTCAGCTGTCTATAGTCAATAAACATTCTCATCATGCTGTCTTTCTTTTTCTCAAACAATACAGGTGCATCCCAAGGAGAGAAACTTGGTCTAGCAAAACCTCTATCCGTTAGTTCTTGCAACTAGGCTTTCAATTCTCGTAACTCTGTCGAAGCCATTCTGTACGGAGCTATCAATATCGGTGTAGTTCTCGGCACTAACTCAATACAAAAATTAACCTCTCGGATGGTGATAAACCCTGTAACTCTTCGAGAAATACATTCGGATACTTACACACAACTAGCATTGATTTGATCTTCTTTTCTGTCACTTTCTTATCAAGCACATAAGCAAATAAGCTTCATAACCCTTTCTCACATATTTCTGAGCCAACATCGATGAAATCACTGCTGGTAAACCATACAAATCATCTGACTCAATCCGGATAATATCATTATTCTAGCATCTCAAATTAATCGTCTTTCGTTTACAGTTTACTATAGCATCATGTAGCGTTAGCCAATCCATACCCAGAATTATATCAAATTCATCAAATGGAAACAACATCAGATCAACTGAAAAATAGAAATCTCGAATCATCAATGGACAGTTCTTGCACACTTTATCAACTAAAACACACTTGCCTAAGGGGTTCGATACTCTAATCATAAATTTAGTAGACTCTACAGGCAAAGTCTTACTGGATACTAATTTCACACATATATACGAATGGAATTGATCCTGGATCTATCAATGCAATAACTTTAGTATCATAAAAAGTGAAAGTAGCGGTGATAACATCTGGAGATGATGCTTCTTCACGAGCACGAATAGCATCGGCTCATGCAGGTGCTCTGGCCTCTAATCTCACAATAGAATCTTTAGTCGCTCTTTGGCTACCACTTACATTTCCTGTGTTTCTAGGTCGTCTACCTCTAACTGCAGTGTTACTCGACCTCGTGTTTTGTATTGTCTCTTGCTCATCCAATTCAATACAGTTACGAATGAAATGATCTAATGATCCACATTTAAAACAGGCTCGATCATTCAATTTATAATCACTGATATGCTATTTTCCACAATGTCTACAATCGGGTCGATTTTGTCTCACACTGCCAACACTAGCAATAGATGTAGCTTGAGCTTTAGAACTCACAGGTTGTTTTTCACGATCTCTGATTGAATGTTCCACTGATGCATTAGAACAATTAAACGAGTCTCAGAATTTTTTCGAAGCAGACTGATAAGATTTACTAGTTGATCTCTTTCTCGAATCTCTTGCTTCAAAATTAGCTTTTCTCTTTTCTTTACTAAGATCTCTAGCTTTACAGGCTCATTCAACGAGTACCACAAAGTCTTTCAACTTTAGTATTCTGACTAACAGTTTTATATCTTCATTCAACTCGTCAACAAATCATTTACACATGATCTCCTCAGTAGACATATATTCCCGGTCATACTTGCTTAAACGTACGAATTCTCTTTCATACTCAGTAACTGCCATCAGGCCTTGTTTCAATTCTAAAAACTTTTTATGTTTTTGATCGAGAAATCACTAACTTATGTATTTCTTTCGGAACTCAGATTGAAAGAACTCCTAGGTAACCCATTCTCTTGGAACCACAAATATCAACATTTTCCACCAATGATACGCATTATCTTTCAGTAAGGATACAACACACTTGATACACTCATCAGGATTACAAGACAATTCATCGAATACTCGGATTGTGTTCTCGATCCAAAACTCAGCTCTCTCAGCATCATCATCAATGGTAGCCCGGAACTCCTTAGCCCCGTGTGTACGTATCTTATACACCGGTGGCTTGTTCAACCATATTGGATCTATAACTTGAGGATTAACAAGCTTTTGTTGAGGATCAGGTGGGGTGGAGGTTGTTAAGCAGCCGGACTCGTTCAAACGAACTCTGTGAACCACTCACTCATCATTTGGAAAAAGGCTTTCTTAGTGTCTCCCTCACGACTACTTGAAATCGGCCTAGAATCAGTCAGCACTGTCCCTTGAGCAGGAGTGGGTGCATTATTTTCTACATCGTCAGCTAAAGCTCGACCGGGATCCATTTGCTATACAAAAACACACTTTAAGCTGTCAAAAATCATCATACTATCACAATTTATATATGGCATGTATACCTAGACTCTCACATGTTACGTTAGCCCTAAAATTGACTAAAACGTAGCTTTGATACCAATAAAATATAACACCCCTAACCCGTATCCATCGTCGGAATAGGGTTATAAGGCATTACCGATCAAAGCACAACATATAAAATACATTTATCATACATGATTCTATTTCACATAAATATTAATCTAACATAATCATATTGTCCCTTATAAGGCTCTACTAGACCTTAAAACATGCTTGTACGAGCTTTGGGACTAAACCGATAACATTTGAAAATTTTTGGAAACTTAGAAAATTTTTAAACATACAGGGGTCACACGCCCATATGAACAGCAGACGGTCACCTGACAAGCCCGTGTTTTAGGTCGTGTGAAAATAGGGCATACATATTAACTTCCACCACGCGGCCGGAGACACGCCTGTGTGCCATGGTTGTAGGAAAACTAGAGGGGTTACTGACTTGGGTCACACAGCCAGCCACACGTCAATGTGTCAGCCCGTGTGTCACACAAGACCAGCAGACACACCCGTATGTCTAGGCTGTGCCAAACCTATAGGGTATACTGACTAAAGTCGAAGGACTACCCCAAGGGACACACGGCTGTGTACCAAGGCCATGTGTAACACACGATCGAGCCACACGCCCGTGTGCTCCACCGTGTAGAGTGAAAATCAGATTGGTTTAAGCCAAATTTCTCACTCTCCTTGGTTAGACTTAAATCACATCAAATTTTACCATTTTCATGCTTATATAAGCAACCAAAACATGCTATTTTCATAAACATTTTATGCCAATTAGAGACCATTCCCTTAACTACTCAATTCCATAGCCAAAACATACCAAATCAATATGCCAAAATCATCAAACTTACATAACTGCTAAATGCATTTTCTCATCAACTTATCATCCATTTCATGCCTCAAAACATACCATTTCATCATCTCAAAATCCAACCAACTTAAATGGCCAAATTCACACCAACATTTACATCATTTGCAAGCCAAATCCCATGGCTAAAATCATAACTCAAAACTTATCATCTTAACACTAGCCTATACATGCCATATACCATATACACAAAGCGTCAAAAGTACCAACAAGATGATCGATAATGTGACGATGTTCCTAATGATCCCCGATGCCTGAGCTAGCTTCGATAATCTATAAAATAGAGAAAGAACACACAAAGTAAGCTTTAAAAGCTTAGCAAGGCATATACAAATAAATTACCACATGAATAAATATCATTGCCAACAATAGGAAAAATATGAATAAGCATATATAGATGCACAAACCTTTCTCAATGTTTACATATTCAATACCACAAGCGAATTCATCAAATATTTCCCCTTTTAATACTTGTATAAATCTCGTATGTACCTGAGTCACTTAACTCATTCACACATTCTTTCTTAACTTGACTTTGCTAGTTGAACCATTCAGAATCGTTAAGGATACTCAAAAAATCACATTAAGCTTGTACAATGCCATATCCCAGCTATGGTCCTACATGTTATCACATATTGATGCCACTGTCCCACACAGGGTTTTATATGAAATCATATAACGATGCCAATGTCCCCAACATGGTCTTACCCGTAATCACAATACAATTCCAATATCCTAGACATGGTTTTACATGTAATCACATCTCGATAATCTTAATGCCATGTCTTTCGTATCCTATACTTTTCCTAAAGTTCATACGGTACTTTCGAATATTGTAACTTCATTGATTCTTGCTCATATTTACTCATTCAACATCCATAGCAATCTAACAACAATTAAACATTTATAAATCAATTTAAAGGTATTTAATTGCATATGAACTTATCTTGTATAAGCAATAAACGGACTTGAACGACTTATTCAATAACTTTCAATTTTCCCCGATCTAAATTCGATTTCTTTCGTTCTTGATCTATATACAATCAAAATTAACTCCTTTATTCATCAAATCATTCAATTCAATCCACAAAGACATATTTGGGCATTTTTACACTTTAGCCCCTAAAGTTTCATATTTATTCAATTTAGTCCCTATTTCATAAAAACACTAATTCACACAATTTAATCCAATTTCACCATAGCCAAATTTCACATAGGCCCCTAGAAGCCCAAAAATTTCATTTATTTCAAAATTTCAACCCCTTCAATTTACACTTTTCACAATTTAATCCCTAATAGGCATTTTTACTTAAAATCACTTAAAAAAACTTGTATAACTATCAACAAATATTCTTTTTTCATCATCAAACATTCAAAAGCTCATGGATTCATCAATTTTATTTTAGAAAATCACCAACAAACTCAAAAATTAGGGCATGGGCTAGCTAGTACTCAAAGCAACGTTACAAAAACATAGAAATCATCAAAAACCGAGCTCAAAACATACCTCAATCAAGAATACAAAGGCCCAAACCCAAAAATGCTTCAAATGGTCTTTCTTATTTTTATTTTTGATGAGAAAGATGAATAATAATGCCTAAATTAACTTTCTTTTATTTATTATAACATTATTTAACATTTTACCATTTTAACCTTTACTAAACCATTTTAAATCATCAAAATATATGCCCATTTATGACCATTCCCACTATCAATGGTCTATTCACAACATAAGGACTTAACATTTAATCAACCATAGTAATTAAGCACTTTAAACAAGTAGAATGCAACTTTTGCATTTTACGCGATTTAGTCCTTTTTCTCAAATTAAGCTATTAAATGATAAAATTAGCTTATGAAATTTTCACACATTTATAATCACATGTTGCAAACACGTAAAATCATATTAAAATAATTTTCCAACCTTGAATTTTTGGTCCCAAAACCATTGCTTTGATTTAAGCTAAAATCGGGTTGTTACACAGATGCCCGGGAATCTCACACCCTATCTGCCACATATATAGCCGAAGCTATCTCAATCTCGTATCACATGTAATGCTCACTCTCGAGCTATCAATGGGTCTTCTCACGCAAGCTGACGGTCACAATACTGCTCACACAAGCTGACGAGTATCCACAACACGTGCCAGATAACTCAACCACCGGTAGGACGTACGGACCAGCACCCAAATCACACAATCCCTAATGACATGTCATTTGTATCCTAATCTATTCCTAAGGTTCAACCGGGATTTCTCATTTGCTGAATCATCACCGAATATGTCCGCAAGGTTGTATTCACAATATATATAATATTAAAGCATTTAAAACACAATTATAATAATGCTTATTAACATACGAACTTATCTCGATTGCAAAAATGACAAAACGAGTCGATTAGTTCGAAACATTGCTCTTTTCCCGATCTAAATCCATAGTTCACTTTTATTGATCTAAATGTAATCAAAATTAACTTATTATTTATCATTCTATTCAATTTAGTCCAAAATACACATTATGGCAACTTTACACCATTGCCTCTAATATTTCACTTTTTTACAATTTAGTTTTTATTTCATAAAAATACAAATTCATGCAATTCAACCTAAACCCATGCAATCTGAATTTCAATTAGGTCCCTAGCAGCCCATAGTTTTCGTTTATTTCACAATTTAACCATGAATTTTTCACATTTCACAATTTAATCCCTATTTGGACATTTTACTAAATATCACTTAAAAATGTTGTTTATCTAACAACAAGCATGCATTTTCTATCATTAGACATCAAAACAAACCAACATTCATCAACAGTAAAACCCTAAACCTTTAACAATTTTACAAAATAGTCCCTGGGCTAGCTAGATAAAGCTGCAACGATCTCAAAAACATAAAAATAATTAAAAACGGGACAAAAATCATACCTAAATAAGCATGAGAAGCTTGGCCAAACCCTAGCTTAAAAAATTGGCTATTTTGTCTTTGTGAAAATTAGCTAAGGAAGATGATAACATAAAATTTTGGTTTTTGTTTTATTTATTTTACTTTAAATAACCAAATTACCTATTTAACCTTAATTATAAACTGTTAAAAACACTTAATGCATGTCCATAAATGTCCACTCATATTAGCAATGGTATATTTACCACATAAGGACCTCCACTATTTAATTTCATATCCATTTAATACTTTAAACTCTTAGAACATCACTTTTGCACTTTACGCAATTTTGTCCTTTTTATCAAATTAAACATTCAAACGATAAAATTTCTTAACGAAAATTTTACACAAACATAGTATCATTTTGTAAAAATTAAAATAATAATAAAATAATTATTTTGAAATTGAATTTATGGTCTCAAAACCACTATTCCGATTTGAATAAAAATGGGCTGTTACACAACAAATGTGCTCATGAACCTCCCGTATCACACACACTACTTCCAAGGGCCGTAGGCAAATCAAAAGCAGATGGAGGAAAGCTTTATTATAGAGAAATCCATCAATAAGTGTGCACTAGGAGGCTAGGAAAGAAATGCAATCAAGTTCCCTATGATCAAAAGTGTTGAATCACTAGATAAGAACTCCACTAATGGCGCCATCCATGTATTTCCAAAGTCTATGTTGAAAAATTATCCTACTGAATGTGAAATGGGGACTTTTTTATGCTCTAGTAAGATTTTATCCCTTTCCTGGAATCTCACAATAGATACAACTTTAGACAAAAAATCAGCCTTCATATTCATAGACTAGGGAACCTTGTCAACTTAAATTTCTAGAAAGCTCTGTAATAGTTTTATTGCCATGAAGTATGTAACACTCCTTACCCTATCTGATATATAGAAGAGGCATTATTTTATATGGATGTTCTTTCATTTTTTTTTTGTTTTTCTTATTTTCTCTAGTTTGCCATAGAAGAGAGAATGATTAAGGAACATTCGTGCACAAAGGGGAAAGACTGAGGTTTAAGTTTTAGAAATTGGAAATCTTGCATGCTGGTAAGTTTTCTAATCTCTCGACATTACTGGGTTTAAGAAAAAGAAGAAAGTTAAAGATTCAAGTTGACTATTGATTTTGTTTTATTTTGGGTATAGAGACGAATAATCATTTAAATGGTCTCTACATGCAAAAGAATTAGAGTTTTTATGATGATGAATGGTCTTAGTTGGATTCTGAAATGGTTGTTGTGTTGTATTGACTAAGGAGGCTCGTGTAACAAGGGGAAAAGGCTTAAAAGATGGATTTGACGATAACTTCCAAGTGAATCCCAATACTCAGATCTTAAATGGATGTTCTTATTTGAATATTGTGTGCTAAAAAAAGGCTAATTCAGTGTTATGTAAATGACAAGTCATTCTACGATTGTAAATAGAGGTGTCTTGTTACATGCAGTGTGTGATGAGCTTACAAATGATGAGTATGTTATGGTGAATTAATTATGTATGTTGATTGTATGTGTTACGGTATGTAATTTCGCAAATGATAGTGAGTTAACTATGTTAAGTAAATGAAAGTTTTGGTATGATGCATTGTTGCGTATTGAAATGATATGATTCATCAGTTGTAAGTATGCGTATGATGAATCAATGGAATGATTGGTGTGTAATAAATAATAATAATAATTATTGGTTGAGGATCCATGTATGTGATGCATACTATTTATATGGCTTTGAGGATGTTCAAATGGTCATACAAAGGATTTCATGTGCATACTATTTTATGTGGCTTTGAGGGAGGTTCGGTTAGACTGAGCCAAGAATGGAGTTTTTAAATGGTATGAAGAACAGTGTGCACCAGTATATAAGAGCCCCTTATGTGGGACATTTGAGATCCCTTTATGTGACGTATGGAAGACCATGGCCATGATAGTATTGTATATATAGAAGTCAGTGAGGACTATCTAATATATGGAAAGTCCACCAAGACTATCTTTTCTGGAAGTCCGTAAGGACTGTTGAAAATATGAAAAATCTACCAGGAGTATCTTTTGTGGAAGTTCTTAAGGACTATCTAATATGTGGAAAGTCCACCAAGACTATCTTTTGTGAAAGTTCATGACGACTATGTAATATAAGGAAAGTTTTCCAGAACTATCTTGTAAATATGATTTCACACTATGCCTTTTGTATGAGTCCACAAAAAGGTGATCTATTATTATGAAAAGGCTATTGTGCCTGTGCTAGCAAATAAAGTGAGTCTGATACAAGTTATGACAGTTTGTTAACTTATCCTTATAGCTTTGCATCTACAGTAGCAATGGAATTCACTTTGGTGGGAGCTTGCAAGTTCATTCGGGGATTCGAATCTAATTTTATAGGTACACCAAGAATGAGTCTGAGTGCTAGTAGCACATCCTACGCTTGAACCTACTATACAAGAAAATTGTATGGAATTCATATTATATATATAACATTCCACCAGGTTGTTTGGGGGACATACAAGGGTATTTTCCTATACATCAAAACTGAAGGAACTGTTTATCCAAGTAAGTATTATGTTCAAGATATTGTGCGAAACATTGGTATCCAACTGTGTAGTTGACAGCAGATCCATCTACTGGAGCTCGTTAGATCAAACACTAATAATGGTTCATGGTGGAAGGCATTCTTTATGATCTATCCTTCACTATAGTTATGACACAAGATAGATGCATTAGTATCTTTTTTGAGTACACAAGTGCGAATTCGTAGAAAATATTTTGTGAAGAACTACAAAAAGGTCTGCAAGGAAAATCATTGAAGAAAGGATTTATTGTAACAGCCCGTTTTTAGTCAAATTGGAACAGTAGTTTTGAGACCACAAATTCAAAGTTGAAATAATTATTTTATTATTATTTTAATGTTTACAGCATGACTGAATGATTGAGTGAAAGTTTTGTTTAGAAATTTTATCATTTGAGTGCTTAATTTGATAAAAAGGACTAAATCGCGTAAAATGCAAAAGTGATGTTCTAATAGCTAAAGGTATTAAATGGCTATAGAAACTTAAAGTTAAGGTCCTTATGTAACACCCCTTACCTGTATCTGACTCCGGGATAGGTTTCGAGGCATTACCGGACTTAAACGTAAACAAACATATAAAATCGAGCCATAAATTTTCATCCAAATTAAAAACTTTTCAATCACATGCAAATTGTCACTTAAAAGGGCATACGACGCCCAAAACATACACCGGGAGCAATTTGGGACTAAACCAAGAACATTCAGAACATTATTTGATAGTTAGAAAATTTTCTTGTTTTGGAGAGTCACACGCCCGTGTGGGTAGGCCGTGTGGTCAAACACGCCCGTGTGGCTTAGGACACGCCTGTGCCCTCAGCCCATGTAACTCTTTAACTATGACGTCATCAGCAAAATGAGGTCACATGGCCACAGCACACGCCCGTGTGCTTAAGCTGTGTGGTGAATTAAATTCTCAAATTTAAGTACAGACTTCACACGGCCTGGGTAGATGCCCATACCCTAAGGCTATGTCCTCCACACGGTTGAGACACACGGCCGTGTCTCTACCAGTGTGTTTACTACTAGGCATTCTGTTTGCATTAATTAGGGTGCAAGGGACACACAACCGGATCACACGCCCATGGGGTAGGCCGTGTGTCACACACAGCCTAGACACATGCCCGTGTATCTAACTATGTTGACAATTTCTAGGCTATTTTCCAAGCCATTTTTCACCCTCGAACACTCGCCTACCTACACTATCTTCATGGCATGCAACATAGCACCTTTAGTTACTCAAGCATTCACATTCATGGTTAATTTATAACTTAGTAGTGTCAACATATCACATACTTAAACTATTAGGCTATCATATGGCATTCCACACCAATTTCATATCTATTCATCATTATACCACATTTATTGTCATACTCATTAACCATATTCCATACATTAAATATACATGCCATCCATCACACACATTAACATAATCAACCACAAGAAACCACATCAAGCATAACACATTTGTATGCATGCACAAATGATTAGGGTTACAACCCAAATAATAAATATGAGCCACCTCTCATGGCCATATACAAAATGAATCACAATACCATCATGAGCCAACACATTTGGCTAATCAATATGACACATAACAAAAAGACCAAGTCCCTATACATGCCACATTCGAAATGTTGAATCTAACTATACCAAATTTTTCAATTGATAGTGTGATCATAAACTCTGACGTCCTCTGATCCCCGAGCTAGCTTGGCGATACTATAAAAAGAAAGGAAGGGGGTAAGCTTTAAAGCTTAGTAAGTTCACATGCAAATAATAAGCAACATAAATCTTACAATTAACATAAGGCAAAGTTTCATAAATGTCATCAAGTCTCATAAGCATAACTTTCTGATATGCATTCTTACCACATGTTCATAGCATACCGAGATCTTTAATCATGATTTTTTGTACATACCTGTACCAACTTGCACATAATACTTACTTTCTAGTCTTTGACATGTTTATTAAGATTACCCATGGAACTTCTCTTTGAACTACCCATTGAACACTTGGAATACTATCGGATACATCAGAATCTCACACCTAAGTGCCTCGTATGTAGCCAATGGTACCTTATATCACATATCACATGTTGCTCGCTTTCGAGCTATTCACAGGTCTGCTCTCACAAGCTGACGGTGTAGCTACACGGGCTTCTAACACAAGCTATCAGGTATCCGCAACACATGAAGGACTACCCAGCCGCTGGTAGAACATACAAGACCAGTACCCAGAGTGCCAAAACATGTGTAACATATATCATGAACTCAGACCATAACTCATGAGCTCAGATCACATAGTTCCTAGTGACATGTCACTTGTATCCTAAACTATTCCTAAGGTTCAAACGGGATTCTTTGATACCGCATTTTTGTTGGGCTTGCTCGTAATGTCGATTTCAATATCCATAGCACCAATCACATACTCATGGAATAATCAAAGCATAATTCGCAGTAGAATTTAAGCATTAACACATGGTACATCACATTAATTATAAATATACTTACCATACATGCAATATTAAAGCATTTAAAGTATGGTACATGTTGCATAATTTGCAAATGAACTTACCTCGGTACAAAATGATAGAAACGAGCCTAATCCTCGTAAACTTTATTTTTCTCCCGATCAAGACCTTAATCACGTTTTTCTTGATCTATAATGCCAAATTTAACTTATTCAATACATACATTGTTTGAATTAACCCATAATTCATACTTTGGTAAAATTACCTTTTCACCATTAACTTTTCACTTATTTACACTTTAGTCCCTAGGCTCATAAAATGAAATGCATGCATTTTCTTGGTTACCCAAGCATAGTCGAACCTATACCATTCTCCTATCAACGCACATTTTCCTTTATTTCATATTTTCACTAAAAATCACTTAGTAAAAGATGTTCATCACACATCAAACTTTCACAATCTTCCATTAATCATCAAATTACAAACATGTCACACATGGGTTAAATTTCATACATGAACCCTAGCTTAAAATATAGCTAGAAATGGATAGATGATGCTTCAATAACTTCAAAAATGCAAAGAATATAAAAAACGGGGCTTAGGAGCACTTACAATCAAGCTTGAAAAGTTGAAAACCCTAGCTATTGAGCCATTGCAAATTTCGACACTCTAGGAGGAAGACGGACACAATTTTTGACTTGATTTTTCCCTTTTTATTCTTTATTTACCGAATGACAAAAATGCCCTTAAGGCATTTCTTTACAATTTTTCCTATTCATGCCCATTTCGTCCGAAGTTTTAGAACTTGGTCAAATTGATATTTAAGGACCTCTAATTAATGTTCCAATGCAATTTCATGCTTGAAGCCTCTAGAACACAAGTTTTACAACTTATTCAATTTAGTCACTAAATTCAAATTGGACACCTTAGGCATAGAATTTCTTCCTGAAAATTTCACACAAACATGCAATCATATCATGGACCATCAAATAATCATAAAATAATTATTTCTATTTTTGATTTTTGGTCTCAAAACTACTGTTTTGACTAGACCCTAATTCAGGATGTTACAACTTTCCCCCTTTAGGAATTTTCGTCCCCGAAAATCTTACTGGTAAAAAGGTTTGAGTATTGTTTTCTCGTGGCCTCCTCGGGCTCCCACGTAGCCTCTTCGGGCTCCCACGTAGCCTCTTCAACCCCATGTCTTTGCCATAACACTTTCACCAAGGCAATGCTTTTGTTTCTGAACTGTTTGACTTCTCGAGCCAAAATCTTGACTGGTTCCTCACCATAAGTCATATCTGGTCGAATCCATTGTATTGTATCCATTAACACATACATATCATCACAAATCACAAAGATCAATTCCAGTAGATCAATATATTCACTAATTTATATGAACTTACTTATCCCCTTTCAACATTATTGACAGTAGCTCAATTGGAAAGCATCCCTGCTTTAACCCAAACAAATCTATCGGAGTCAGGAGATATCACACTATCACAATTCACTTATGACATGTATATCTAGACTCGCATATGCTACGTTAGTCCGAGAATTGACTAAACCATAGCTCTGATACCACTAAATGTAACACCCCTTACCCGTATTCGACTCCAGAATAGGATACGAGGCATTACCGGAACACATACGCTTGTAAACGTATTAAACCGAGTCATAAAATTTCATTCAATTTAAAATTATTCATAAACATGCATATCGTCCCTTATACGAGCCTACGAGGCCCAATACATACTTTGTAAGTGGTCCGAGACTAAACCATGAACTTTGGAAAACATTAGAAAATTTCTTGAAAATAGGGGTATACGCCCGTGTCCAATGCCGTGTTCTTTACACAACCATTCACATGCTTCACTTTCCGTAATTAATCATCACACACTCATTCAACCAAGTCATGCAAGCTTGCACATCCACAAAATACAACATCATAAATATATAACTTAAATAATATTAGCCATCCTCAATGACCTTATACAAAATGAACTATCAAATATTATAGGGCAATACTTTAGGCCAACTCATAATAACATATACACATAATCAAGTCCTTATACATGCTATAGACTTAAAAATACTTGAAGATCGTTAATACTATAGCAATCAATAACTTGTTAGTGTGATAGAATCTCCGACGACCTCTAACTCGAGCTAGCATCTGTGACACTATAGGAAAAAGGAAAGGAAGGGGGTAAGCATTATCGCTTAGTAAGTAGGTATTTAAATGATAAGTAATCTACTAACATGCTTTTATAAATCTTCACAATATGTTCTCAAGATAATACAATCATAATTGCACATAGTTCCACTATTTATTCATGTTCATCTCAAGTTGTCTACTCAGGTCACAGTTCCCCTAATTTTTTGTGAAACTAGGCTCATATATCTTCTTACAATAAAATTTCCAGAATTTTTTGGTTTACCTAATAAGTACAGTTTATTCTTTAAATTACCCCTATTATTTTGTCTGACAGTTCAGACCCCTCTACACTAACAATTAATTATCTATTTGTACAAGATTTGGATAATGTTCCCGTTTGTTTCTCTCAAAAATAGACTCATTAAGGATTTTAATCATATAAATTATAACCCATAATTGTTTTTTTACAATTTTTAATGATTTTTCCAAATTATAACAGGGGATTCAAAAATCATTCTGACTCTGTCTCACAAGAATTCAAATATCTCATAATAAGAAATTCTTTTGCTTACACCATTTCTTTTATATGAAAATAGACTAGATAATATTTTATTTCATATCTTATTCAACTTCTAATTCTATTTCCACCATTTTTGGTGACTTTTCAAAGTCACACAACTGTTGCTGTCCAAAACTGTTTTATTACTAAATTTCACTCTTTCATGTTTTCTTTGTAGTAACTTTCATTGTTAACACTTACTCCATATCAATCTTACCAAAGTTTGATCACATGTCGAGCACGTTTCTCATAAGTTTACACACATGTACCTGCACTTATCCATCACATAGTCAAATTCAATTACACCTAGTTATTTCCCGTTGAACACATCGGAATAATAACGGATACCGGTGGCCTGCACAGAGTACCACCCTTGTAGTCAAACCTACCTTCTTCACAAAGTGGCCTTCACATAGTACTACACTTGTGACCAAAGCTATCTTTTACACATAGTGGCCTGCACTTAGTACCACACATGTGATCGAAGCTATCGGGTACGTATAGTAGCCTGCACTTAGTACTACACATGCGACCTAACAATCTGGTACACGTAATAGCCTGCACTTAGTACTACACACGTGACCTAAAATCATTTTAAACACATAGTAGCCTACACATAGTACTACACATGTGTTCTCACAATGGATCAGTCGTATCTTTTCTATTCCGAAGGTCCAACTGGGAAATTCCTCACTTTTCAACAGTTTACCAATTCATCCATAATCAATTTCAATTCATAATTTACATCAAGTGATAATTTAATATGCAACCACCTCTTATATAATAACAAAATATTATAACATAAGTAAAAATGATATATTATTTACATACAAACTTACCTCGGTAGCACAATCGGTGAAAAGGACTTATTCGTCATATTCTTTGTTTTCCTCCCGTTCCAAGTCTGAATCTCATTTTCCTTTATCTATAACAACACATTTAACTCATTTATTCATCCTACTACTCAAATTAGCCTAAATTCACATTTTTCCAAAATTTATAGTTTTGCCCCTAAACTTTGTCATATTTACACTTTTTCCCACAGGCTCATAAAATGCTTTTTATTCAATTTCCTTGTATTCTAAGCCTAGCTGAACCATTTCCATAACTATAGCAGTCCACAATTTCCATTTATTCACACACACTTACACGCATTTTACAACTTTTTACAAACTAGTCCTTTTTGACAATTTCATCGAAAATCACTTAGTAAAAGTTGTTTATTACACACTGAGCATTCATATTCTACCATTAAACGTCAAAACACATGCATGTCATCCATGGGTAAATTTTTAAACACAAACCCTAGCTCAAAATAATGGTGGAAATAGCTAAATTGAGCTACGAGGATCTCAAAAATGTAAAGAACATTAAAAACGGGGCTAGAACGGACTTACAATTGAGCTTGGAAGCTTGAAAAACCCTAGCCATGGTTTCCCCTTGTGGAATTCGGCCATAGCATGAAGATGGGCACAATTTTGCTTTGATTTTGGCTTTTTAATTCTTTTAATTACTTAATGACCAAAATGCCCCTAACTTAAAAATATTCTATTTCACCTATTTCATGTCCATTTTTGTCCAAAAAATTATCCAATGGTTTGATTACCATTTAAGGACTTCCAATTTAAAATTTCATAACAATTGGACACCTCTAGCATGTAGAACTCAACTTTTGCACTTTTTACAATTTAGTCCTTTTGACTAAATTGAGTAGCCAAAAGTTAAAATTTTCGAACGAAATTTTTATGAAATCATTTCGTGAAATCGTAGAATATAAAAATATAATAAAAATAAATTTTCTTATGTCAAATTTGTGGTCCCGAAACTACTGTTCTGACTAGGCCTAAAATCAGGCTGTTACATTGTGTGCCTCATGTAAAATATTCCGAATCAACTCAGCGTCCTTCGGAACACAAATCCTACCACAGAATCTCAAATAACCATCAGAGTCACTCAAAAAATTCGGTTCACTGCTGGAATCACACTGAATTCTCTTAGCTTACAACTCTTTATCAACTTTTTGAGCATTACAGATCTACTGAAGAAAAGTCAATCTAGCTCTCAACTAGGCTAGAATCGAACCATCATCTGAGAAAGTCAGACGTGTATTCATAGCCCTCTAGGTAAACGACGACTTCCTATTCAAAATGTCAGCAACCACATTCGCCTTACCCGGATGGTAATCAATCACCAGCTTAGAATCTTTTAACAATTTTAACCATCTTCGTTGCCGCAAGTTCAAGTTCTTTTAAGTCATTAAGTACTTAAGACTTTTACGATCGGTTTAGACATGGCATTTCTCACCAAATAAATAATGTCATCAAATCTTCAAAGTAAACACTATGGCGGCCAACTCTAAGTCATGTGTCGGATAGTTCTTCTCGTGAGGCTTTAATTGCCATGAAGCGTAAGCCACGACTTTACCTTTTTGCATAAGTACACATCCCAAACCATTGAAGGAAGCATCACTGTAAATCACAAATTCTTTACCCGAATTAGGTTGTACCAAAATCAGTGCTTTAGTCAATAACACCTTCAATTTCTCGAAGCTTTGCTGACACTTTTCTGACCACTCAAACTTAACATCCTTTTGAAGCAATCTTGTCATGGGAGTGGCAATCATAGAAAACCCCTTCACAAACCATTGGTAGTAATCGGCTAATCCTAAAAAGCTTCTAACCTCGTATACATTCCTTGGCAGTTTCAAATCAACGATAGTAGAAATCTTACTAAGATCAACCCGGATACCATCACCTAAAACAATGTGGCCCAAGAATCCAACCTCTCGAAGCCAAAACTCATTTTTACTGAACTTAGCAGACAACTGTTTGTCTCTTAAAGTCTACAAAGCAGTCCTCAAGTGTTCGGCATGCTCTGTCTCATCTCTCAAATATATCAGAATATCATCAATAAACACAACAACAAACTTGTCCAAATATGGCTGAAATATTCGATTTCATTAAATCCATAAACACAGCAGGAGCATTCGTTAACCCAAAGGGCATAACAAGAAATTCAAAATGGCCATACCTCGTCCTAAAAATAGTTTTAGGCACATCCGACTCTTTAACACGCAACTGATAGTAACCAGACCTCAAGTCTATCTTAGAAAACCAAGTCTCTCCTTTCAATTGATCAAACAAGTCATCAATCCTTGGTAAAGGATACTTGTTCTTGATTGTTACCTTATTGAGCTGTCGATAATCTATACACAACCTCATAGATCTATCTTTCTTTTTCACAAATAATACCGGAGCACCTTACAGTGAAAAGCTCGATCTCACAAAACCCTTATCGGTCAATTCTTGCAACCGTGACTTTAGTTCTTTCAACTCAGTCGGGGCCATCCTATATGGACCAATCGAGATAAGTGCTACCCCTGGCGTTATATCAATACCAAACTCCACTTCTCTAATTGGAGGTAAACCTGACAATTCTTCTGGGAATACATTCGAATACTCACATACAACAAGCATTGATTCAATCTTCAATTCAGACTCTTTTGTATTCAACACATAAGCCAAATAAGCTTCACATCCTCTTCTCATACATTTCTGGGCAGACATCAAATAAATTACGATTGGCAACCTATCTGACTCATTTGATTCAACCTGAAGAGTTTCACCATTTTCACATTTCAATTCAATGACTTTCTGTCTACAATTTACTATAGCATCATGAAATTTCAACCAATCCATACCCAATATAACATCAAATTCATCAAACGGCAACAATATCAAGTCAGCCGGAAAAAAATAACCTCTAATCATCAAAGGACATTTCTTACATACTTTATCAACTAAAACATGCTTGCCTAATGGGTTTGACACCTTAATCGTAAATTTCTTAGACTCAAAAAGCATATTCATGCTATATACCAATTTCATGCACACATATGAATGAGTAGAACCAGGGTCAATCAAGGCAATAACAGTAGTATTATAAAGAGAAAAAGTACCTGTGATCACATCGAGAGAAGATGCGTCCTCACGCGCACGTATGGCATAGGCTCTAGCGAGAGCTCTAGCTTCAGATTTCACCACTATATCCCTCGTTACATTTTTACTACTAGCCTAATTACAGACATTTCTCGAGGGTCTCCCTTTTGTAGCTGTACTACCCAGCCTTATACTCTGAAATTTTTCTTTCTTGACCATATCAGGATATTCTTTGATATAGTGGTCTTGAGAACCACATCGAAAACAAGATCCATCGTTTATCCTACACTTACCAAAATAACTTCTACCACACTATTGACCCTCAGGTTTGGAAGGTCTATCATTACCCACACTAGCCACAGATGTAGCTTGAGATTTAAAACTCAAATTTTGCTTCTTACAGTTTCAGTACAAATGCCCAACTAAAACATGAAAATGAGAATACATATCTCTGGAGTTCTTAGACTGAGATGGAAGTGAATTGCTCATTAGCCTCTTCCTTACATCTCTAGCCTAAGGCTTGACTTTTCTCTTTTCCTTGGTCAGTTCCTCAGTTTTACAAGCCCGATCAATAAACACTGCAAATTCCTTCAGCTCAAAAATACCCATTAACACTCTTATAACCTTATTAAGTTCGTCTTCAAATCTTCTACACATTTTAGCCTCAGAAGATACACACTCCTAAGCATATTTGCTGAGCCGAACAAACTCTCTTTCGTACTCAGTAACTGACATGTGGCCTTGTTTCAAATCAAGAAATTCCTTACGCTTTTGATCAATGAATCGCTCACTGATGTATTTCTTTCAGAACTCCTCTTAAAAGAATTCCCATGTGACCCTTTCTTTTAGAACCATCGAAACTAGTGTCTTCCATCAATGATATGTTGCGTCTCTCAATAAGGAAATAGTACACTTCAAACACTCTTTGGGTGTGCATGATAGCTTATCAAATACCCGAATAGAATTCTCAAGCCAAAATTTCGCTTTCTCTGGGTCATCATCAGCATTAGCCCTAAATTCCTCAACTCTTTGCTTTCGAATTTTATCAATCGGGGCTCTATGAAATCTCATAAATTCCATACCTTGAGGCACTTGGGGTGCTGGTTGAGGATTTGGAGGGGGTTGAGCATTCAGGTTCACTCGAACGAACTCCGTGTACCAGATATCCATCATATGGAGAAAGGTTTCCCTGCCTCCTTCTCCTCTACTAGCAGTTGTGGGTCTACTATCAGACGGCACTGCTCCTTCAGTGGGAACAGGAGTATTACTTTCAACATCATCCACCTCTGCTCTATAGGGGTCCATTTACGATATGAAAACGCATTTTTAAATCGTCAAGAGTCGTCACACTATCATAATATATGTATGGCATGTATAGCTAGACTCATACACATCCTACGTTAGTCTGAGAACCAACTAAATCGTAGCTCTAATACCACTAAATTTAACACCCCTTACCCATATTCGATGTTGGGACAGGGTTTGAGGAATTATCGGACATAAACGTAAACAAACATACAAAATCGAGCCATAAAATTTCATCCAAATTTATATATTTTCAATCACATGCAAATTGTCCCTTAAAAGGGCCTACGAAGCCCAAAACATACACCGGGAGCGATTTAGGACTAAACCGAGAACTTTCAGAACCTTCTTTGACACTTAGAAAATTTTCTTTTTTTCGAGAGTCACATGCCCGTGTGGGTACGCCGTGTGGTTACACATGCCCGTGTGGGTAGGCCGTGTGGTCACACACGCCTGAGTGGCTTGGGACATGCCTGTGCCCTCAACCCGTATACCTCTCTGACTATGATGTCATCAGCAAAAAGAGGTCACACAGCCATAGCACACGCTCGTGTGCTTAGGGCGTGTACTGAATTAAATTATTGAATTTAAGTGTAGACCTCACACGACCTAGGTACAAGCCCATGCCCTAAGGCTGTGTCCTCCACACGGTTGTGTCTCTGCTCATGTGTTTACTACTGGGCATTCTGTTTGCATTAACTAGGGTATAGGGGACACACCGCCGGATTACACGCCCATAGGGCAAGCCATGTGTCACAAACGGCCTAGACACATCCCCTTGTGTCTAACCGCGTGGACAATTTCTAGGCTATTTTCCAAGCCATTTGCCACCCTCAAACACTCACCTACCTACACTATCTTTATGGCATGCAACTTAGCACCTTTAGTTACTCAATCATTCACAAACATGGTTAATTTATAACTTGGTAGTGTCAACATATCACATACTTAAACCATTAGGCTTTCATATGGTATTCCACACCAATTTCATATCTATTCATCATTATACCACATTTATTGTCATACTCATTAACCATATTCCATACATTAAATATACATGCCATCTATCACACTCATTAACATAATCAACCACAAGCAACCACATCAAGCATAACATATTTGCATGCATGTAAAAATGATTAGGGTTACAACCCAAATAATAAATATGAGCCACCTCTCATGGCCATATAAAAAATGAATCACAATACCATCATGAGCCAACACATTTGGCTAATCAATATGACACATAACAAAAAGACAAAGTCTCTATACATGCCATATTCAAAATATTAAATCTAACTATACCAAATTTTCCAATTGATAGTGTGATCGTAAACTCTGATGTCCTCTAATCCTCGAGCTAGCTTGGCGATACTATAAAAAGAAAGGAAAGGGGGTAAGCTTTAAAGCTTAGTAAGTTCACATACAAATAATAAGCAACATAATCTTACAATTAACATAAGGAAAAGTTTCATAAATGTCATCAAGTCTCATAAGCATAACTTTCTCATATGCATTCTTGCCACATGTTTATAGCATCCGAGATCTTTAATCATGAGTTTATGTACATACCGATACCAACTTGCGCATAATACCCACTTTTTCATCTTTGACGTGTTTATTAAGATTACCCATGGAACTTCTCTTTGAACTACCTATTGAACACTTGGAATACTATTAGATACATTGGAATCTCGCACTTAAGTGCCCCATATGTAGCCAACGCTACCTTATATCACATATCACATGTTGCTCGCTTTCGAGCTACTCACAGGTCTGCTCTCACAAGCTAACGGTCATGATGTAGCTACACGGGCTACTCATACAAGTTTTCAGGTATCCGCAACACATGTCGGACTACCCAGCTGCCGGTAGAACATACAAGACCAGTACCAGGAACGCCAAAACATGTGTAACATGTATCATGAACTCAGACAACAACTCATAAGCTCAAATCACATAGTTCTTAGTGACATATCACTTGTATCCTAAACTATTCCTAAGGTTCAAACGGGATTCTTCAATACCATATTTCTGTTGAGCTTACTCGTAATGTCGATTTAAATATCCATAGCACCAATCACATACTCATGGAATAATCAAAGCATAATTCGCAGTAGAATTTAAGCATTAACACATGGTACAACATCACATTAATTATAAATATACTTACCATACATGTAATATTAAAGCATTTAAAGTATGGTACATGTTGCATAATTTGCAAATGAACTTACCTCGGTACAAAATGATAAAAACGAGCCTAATCCTCGTAAACTTTGTTTTTCTCCCGATCAAGACCCTAATCACGTTTTTCTTGATCTATAATGCCAAATTTAACTTATTCAATACATACATTGTTTGAATTAACCCATAATTCATACTTTGGTAAAATTACCTTTTCACCATTAACTTTTCACTTATTTACACTTTAGTTCCTAGGCTCGTAAAATGAAATGCATGCATTTTCTTGGTTACCCAAGCATAGCCGAACCTATCTCATGCTCCCATCAGCCCACATTTTCCTTTATTTCAAATTTTTACTTCTCATTTTTACACCTTTTACAAACAAGTTCTTTTTAGGTGTTTTCACTAAAAATCACTTAGTAAATGATGATCATCACACATCAAACTTTCATAATCTTCCATTAATCATCAAATTACAAACATGTCACACATGGTTCAAATCTCATACATGAACCCTAGCTCAAAATATGGATAGAAATGGATATATCATGCTTCAAGAACTTCAAAAATGCAAAGAATATAAAAAACGGGGCTTGAAAGCACTTACAATCAAGCTTGAAAAGTTGAAAACCCTAGCTATGGAACCCTTGCAAATTTCGGCACACTAGGAGGAAGATGGACTCAATTTTTTATTCGGTACACTAGGAGGAAGATGGACACAATTTTTTACTTGATTTTTCCCTTTTTATTCTTTTATTTACCAAATAACAAAAATGCCCTTAAGGCCTTTCTTTATAATATTTCCTATTCATGCCCATTTTTGTCCAAAATTTTAGAACTTGGTCAAATTGCTATTTAAGGACCTCTAATTAATGATCCAATGCAATTTCATGCTTGAAGCCTTTGTAACACAAGTTTTACAACTTATTTAATTTACTCCATAAATTTAAATTGGACACCCTAAGCATTGAATTCCTTCATGAAAATTTCACACAAACATGCAATCATATCATAGACCATCAGATAATCATAAAATAATTATTTCTATTTTGGATTTTTGGTTCTGACTAGACCCTCATTCGGGATGTTACACCTTGTATGGTAAATAGACCATTAATTAGATAGTGGATTATAATGGCTTGACATAATTGAAATTTTGAATTACTAATAAGGTTATTTTAGTAATTTGGTTAATTAAAGTAAAAATAATAAAACAAAAAGATATCTATTTCATTCTTCATCATCTTGGCTGAATTTAGGGTTGGAAAAAGCCATTTTTATGCTTTTAATTTCAAAAACTTCAAACTTGGCAATTTGGCATGTATTTTGTCCCGTTTTTAATGATTTCTATGTTTTTGAGATCGTTGTAACTAGGTCTAGCTAGCCTAGGGACTATTTTGCAAAACTGTTAAAGATTGTGAATGTTGCCATTGATGAATAAGTATGAGTTTTGAAGTTTCTTGATAGATTATGAATTCTTATTGATAGATATACAAGTTTTGTTAAGTATTTTTTAGTGAAAATGCAAATTAGGGATTAAATTGTGAAATATGAAAACTTTATGGTTAAAATATGAAATAAATGAAAAATATGGCCTTCTAGTGACGTATTTGTAATTTGGCTAGCATGGGTTATTATCAAATTTCATGAGTTTTTGATTCTATGAAATAAGGACTAAATTGTAAAAGTTGTGAAACATCAGGGGCAAATGTGTAAAAATGGCTTAAAGTGAATTTTGGACTAAATTGAATAGAGTGATGATTAAATAAGTTAATTTTGATTATATTTAAATTAAGAAAGGCAAAATGCAGACTTAGATCGGGGAAAGAGCAAAGTTACGAAATAGTTGACTCGTTTCGCTGTTTTAGCATCCGAGGTAAGTTCGTATATAATAAGAATTGGTATAATTATGCTTTAAATGCTTGAATATTGCATAAATTGTGTATACAATGCTATAGTCATGTTCAACGACGATTCGGCTAATTATGGGCACTTAGCATGCGAAATCGAGATAGTTTCAGTTATATATTTGCACTTAGTATACGAGATCGAGATAGCTTCAGCTATAGATATATACATTGGCACCTAGTGAGTGAGATTGATACAGCTTCAACTATTTATTTGGCACTAAGTGTGCAAGTTTTCCTGAGTATCCAAAAATATTCTGAATGGTTTAACGGATATGTCAAAGATGTGAATGAGTATGAGGTAAATACGTGAAGGTACAAGTATGTACATGAATTGAGTAATACGCTGAAATGATGAAAATTATGGAAATTATATCTAATTTGGTGGATGCAAATGTGGTAGGTTGGTGATTCATTATGAGATATGCTATGTTATGTTATGTTTTTGGGTTTAATCTGAGTTTATATGATGAGTTGATTTAAATGCTATACGAACTTACTAAGCTATAAAGCTTACTTTGTGTATATCTCTGTGTTTGATAGTGAATTCAAAGCTAGCTCGGATTTGGGGATCGTCGGAGACCCCATCACGTTATTCAACTATCACTTTGGTACTTTTGACTTATGTTTTGGTTATATGGCATGTATAAGGACTTTTGGTTATTTTGGTATATTTGGTAATGTGTTGATATCCTGAATTAGGGCTTAATCGAAATAGTGGTTTTGTGACCACAAATCCGAGATAGAAATAATTATTTTATAATTATTTTGATGAATATGATATGATTGCATGATTGTGTGAAAATTTCGTGATGAAATTCTATGCCTAAAGTACTTAAATTGAAAGTAGGGACTAAATCGAACAAGTTGCAAAATTTGCATTCTAGAAATTTTTAGTATGAAATTGTTTTGGAATATTAATGAGGAGGTCTTAAATAGCAATTTGACAAATTTTAAGTTCATGGATAAATTTAGGACATGGAAGGAATTTTTGGAAAGTTTAGTAGTAAGGGTATTTTGGTCATTTAGTTATTAAAATGAATTAAAAACAAAATTAAAAGCCAATTTTTGTCCATCTTCTTCATTAGGCCAAAATTTCAAGGGTTCTCCATAGCTAGGGTTTGTTTCAAGCTTCCAAGCTCCATAGTAAGTGATTCTAAGCCCCGTTTTTAATGATTTTTACGTTTTTGAGATCCCGGTAACTCGATAAAGCTTATGTTAGCAATAATTTAACCTAGGGTTTATATTTGGAAAAATACCCATAGGTGAAATTTGTGTATTTTGATGTTTTATGATAGAATGTGAAGTTTTAAATTATGTTAGACAACTTGTACTACTCGATTTTAAGCAAAAACGAGAAAAAGGGCTTAATCGATAAAAATACCTAATAGTCACAAGTACATGTTAGAGTGAGAATTTGATGTTGCCATAGAAGAAAAAAGTGATCAGCATGTTGTAAAACATAAGAATAAGGAATAAAATTTAATCCCGAGCCTAGGGGCAAAAATGTAAATATGCAAAAGTTTAGGGGTAAAATTGTAATTTTGCCAAAATTTAAGTTAAGGATTAATTTGATAATGTGAGTATTAAATAAGCTAAATGTGTTATTTTAGATCAGGAAAGACGTGGAATCGACCTCAATCGAGGAAAAGAAAAGATTGTGGACTAAATTGCAAAATCTTTGTATTTTGGTACCAAGGTAAGTTCATGTGAAAATAAAGTAGCATAATTGTTATTTTTAAGTTATTGATGTTAATTATATGTTATGCTGAATTTTATTATGAAATGTATACTTTGTGGTTAACTTCAAATAATATGTAAATTATGTGAGCTACTTGTTAAATATAATTGTTATCGAGTATTGATTTCGGCATTCTACGGAAGACGGCAAGGATAAGTGTTCGAGGAAAAAGCCCGTTTGAACCTTAGGAATAGATTAGGATACAAGTGACATGTCACTAGGATGGTTGAGCATCCGAACTCGTTGAGTTGAGTCCGAGTTCACTTATGGATGCGAATGTCCGAACTCGTTGAGTTGAGTCCGAGTTCGTGAGATGTAACTAGGCATCCGAACTCGTTGAGTTGAGTCCGAGTTCACTTATGGATGCGAACGCCCGAGCTCATTGAGTTGAGTCCGAGTTTGCTTATGGGCGGGTTACATGATTGCTTGATTGCATATATGGCACTTATGTGCAAGTTATCCATGTATCCGAATTATCCGATGTGTTCAACGGGTAAAGTTCTACTCAAATGGAGGAATACTCGAGATGTAAAGAGACGTATTAGTAAGTGATATGAAATGGATATTTTGGACAGGTATGTATTTAACCCTCGGGTTGAGTATTGATACAACCACGATAAGGTAATAAGATGATGAAAAATGATTAAAAATGTGATATGTGTTTTAGTGATGCATGCTAATGTTGATTGGTATGACTGTTTGTTATGTTACTTATTGTTTGCATATGAACTTACTAAGCATTTATGCTTACTCCCTCCTTCTTACTCATTGTAGTTTTGGACAAGCCAGCTCAGGAGTCGGGATAGGTCGAAGGCTCAGTCACACTATCCGGAAGACTTTTGGTAATGGCTTGAAAATTTAAGTATGGCATGTATAGCAATATACCTTTTTTGTGTAAATGATCTTATGGTATGGTGATGGAATGGTTGAGGAAATGCTTGATAATGATAAATTATGAAAATGGTTAGTTTAGATTATGTTTGATGTAAGGAAAATTAATAAGATACTTAGTGCATAAAAACTCATAAAAGGGATGAAATTTGCCATAAACAGGATACTGCAGCAACACTGACGCGAGTTTGAAAATTTACTAAACATCATAGAAATTGAATCTTATTATGTCTAGTTTCACATGAAACAAATGAAACAAGTAAAGGAATTATATGTTAGAAGATATTTGAATTTTAGTGAAACAGATTCATAGCAGTTTCTGAATCCCCTGTTCCAACTTTAGAAATTCACCATAAATTGTAAAGATATAATTAGGTGGTGTATTTTATATTCTCAGAATCCTTATTGAGTCTAGTTTGAGGAGAAATAAACCTCATAGTCATATGAATGTTTTACAGAGAGAAATATGGTTCGTAGTAAACAGAGGTCAGACCAGTCAAGTCCTGAAACTGGGGTAATTTTAACTAATAAACTGTACTAATTGGACCAACCAAAAATTCTAGAAAAAAATTAGTAGATAGGTATATGAGTCTAGATCCAGGAAAAATTTACGGATCTTGATTTCGAGTTTCGTAACTCGAGATTTGATTTTTCTTGTGACTGTGATGCAAGTAGCTTAAAAGCTGTGATGTAGAAATAAATAATCCAAAGTTCTAAATATGTTAAATTAAGCTTAGTAACACCTCATACTCGACTCCGGCGGCGGTCTCGGGCGTGGGGGCGTTACATTTGGTGGTATCAGAGTAGGTTTAGTCGGTTCTCAGACTACATGTTGTATGTACGGATTTTGCTATACATGCCATATGTATGAATTGTGATAGTGTGACGACTTCTGACCTTTTTAAATGATTTTTATATAGTAAATGGATCCCGATCCAGCTGTGGCAGATGAAGTAGAGAGTAATACGCCAGCTCCGGCTGAAGGGGCAGCGCCGACTGAAAACCCACCCCCTACTGTTGGTCAGGGAGGAGGAGAAAGGGATCGGGAAGCCTTTCTCCAAATGATGAGTGCATGGTACACTGAGTTCGTTCGTACGAACCCAAATGTACGACCTCCCCCACCTCCCCCAATTCCTCAACCTATGCCTCCGGTGCCTCAGGGAGTGGATGTGATAAAATTTCACAGAACCCCCGTTGACAGAATTCGTAAACAAGGGGCTGAAGAATTTAGAGCAAATATTGATGATGATGCAGAGAAAGCAGAGTTCTGGCTTGAAAATTCTATCCGGGTATTTGATGAATTATCTTGTACACCTGAAGAATGTTTGAAATGTGCTACATCTTTGTTGAGAGATTCAGCCTATAATTGGTGGAAGACTTTGATTTCGGTAGTACCGAAAGAGAGGGTAACCTGAGAATTCTTTCAAGAAGAGTTTCGGAAGAAATATATTAGTGAAAGATTTATTGATCAGAAATGTAAAGAGTTTCTTGAGCTGAAGCAAGGTAATATGACAGTCTCAGAATATGAAAGAGAGTTTCTACGATTGAGTAAGTATGCCAGGGAATATGTTCCTACAGAAACCAAGATGTGCCGACGATTTGAAGACGGGCTTAACGAAGACATTAAGGTATTTGTTGGATCCTTGAACTAAAAGAAATGGTGGTACTTGTCGATCAAGCTTGCAAGGCTGAAGAATTACTGAAGAAAAAGAAAAAGGTAGAATCTGAAACACGAAATTAGAAGAAAAGACCAATGAGTAATGCACCCTCACAGCAAACCGGAAAGTCAAGAAATATGAATCCTCGTTCCCAAGTTTCAGCTGGGCAACCATATGGAAATTTTAAGAAGCGAAATGTGGGTCCTAAATCTCAGACTACTTCTGCGGCTAGTGTGGGAAATACGAGATTTGTTAAACCCGAGTGCCAGCGGTGTGGTAGAAATCATTTTGGTCCGTGCAGAGCAAATGAATGTTTTCGATGTGGTTCTCCAGATCATTTTATTAGAGACTGCCCAGAGAGAGCTGAGAAAGAAAAATTTCAGAATGTAAAAGCTAGTGGTGCAGATTCGAGGGGAAGGTATCCGAGAAAAGCTGGAAGTGAAACAAGCAGTAAGAATGTAGCCAGAGATGCAACAGTTAGATCTGAAGGAAGAGCTCCGGTTAGAACTTATGCTATTAAAGCGCGTGAAGATGATTCCTCACCTGATGTGATTACCGATACATTTTCTCTCTATAATGTTAATGTTATTGCTTTGATTGATCCCGGTTTTACTCATTCATATGTATGCATGAAATTGGTGTCTAGTATGAATATACCTGTTGAGAACACAGAATTTATGATTAGAGTGTCGAACCCGTTAGGCAAATGCGTGATAGTTGATAAAGTAAGCAAGAAATGCCCTTTAATGATTCGGGGTCATTACTTTCCGGCCGACTTGATGTTGTTGCCGTTTGATGAATTTGATGTTATTTTGGGTATGGATTGGTTGACATTGCATGATGCTATAGTAAATGGCAAAGAAAAGGTTATAGAATTAAAATGTGAAAGTGGTGAAATCTTGCGAGTTGAACCAGACAAATCAAAGGCAATATTTAGTATGATTTCTTCGATGTCGGCTCAGAGATATTTGAGAAAGGGTTATGAAGCTTATTTGGCGTATGTAATTAATACAAAAGAAGTTGAAAAGAAAGTTGAATCAGTGCCGGTTGTGTGTGAATTTGCGAACGTATTTCCAGAAGAATTGCCGGGTTTGCCTCCAGTCAGGGAAGTAGAATTTGGTATTGATTTGATACCGGGAATAGCTCCGATCTCGATTGCTCCGTATAGAATGGCACCAACAGAGTTGAAAGAATTAAAGTCGCAGTTGCAAGAGTTGACTGATAAAGGCTTTGTGAGACCAAGTTTTTCACCTTGGGGTGCTCCCGTGTTATTTGTGAAAAGAAGGATGGTTCTATGAGATTGTGTGTTGATTATCACCAGTTAAACAAGGTGACAATTAAAAACAAGTATTCGTTGCCAAGAATTGATGATTTGTTTGATCAGCTAAAAGGAGCGACATGGTTTTCAAAGATTGACTTGAGATCTGGGTATTACCAACTGCGGGTAAAGGAGTCGAATGTGCCTAAAACTGATTTTAGAACAAGGTATGGTCATTATGAATTTTTAGTTATGCCATTTGGGTTGACAAATGCTCCTGCTGTGTTTATGGACTTAATGAATCGCATATTTCGGCCATACCTGGACAGATTTTTTGTGGTGTTTATAGATGATATTTTAATTTATTCAAAGGATGAGACAGAGCATGTTGAACATTTGAGGATAGTTTTGCAAACTTTGAGAGATAAGCAGCTGTATGCTAAGTTTAGTAAAAGTGAATTTTGGCTCCAGGAAGTTGGATTTTTGGGTCATATTGTTTCAGGTGATGGTATACAGGTTGATCCTAGTAAAATTTCAGCCATTGTTGTTTGGAAACCACCGAAAAATGTAACTGAAGTTAGGAGTTTCTTGGGGCTAGCTGGGTATTATCGGCGGTTTGTAAATGGATTTTCTATAATTGCGGCTCCTATGACTAGACTACTCTGAAAGGATGTTAAATTTGAATGGACGGAAGAATGTCAACAGAGTTTCGAAGAATTGAAAAAGTTATTAACTGAAGCACTAGTGTTGATACAACCCGAATCAGGTAAAGAATTTGTGGTGTATAGTGATGCTTCTCTAAATGGTTTGGGGTGTGTACTCATGCAAGAAGGAAAAGTGGTGGCTTATGCTTCGAGGCAGTTAAAACCTCATGAGAGGAATTATCCTACTCACGATTTGGAATTGGCTGCAGTGGTGTTTGCTTTGAAGATTTGGCGACATTATTTGTATGGTGAAAAGTGCCGAGTATATACCGATCACAAAAGTCTTAAATACTTGATGTCACAAAAAGACTTGAATTTGAGACAGCGAAGATGGTTAGAGTTATTGAAAGATTACGAGCTTGTTATTGATTATCATCCGGGAAAAGTGAATGTGGTTGCCGATGCTTTAAGCAGAAAGTTGTTGTTTTCTTTGAGAGTTATGAACACTCAGTTGAAAATGTCAGATGACGGTTCGATTCTAGCAGAGTTAAGAGTAAGACCGATGTTTTTACAAGAGATTTTTGAAGCTCAGAAAGATGATCAAGATTTGCAAGCCAAGAGAAAGAAGTGTGAAGTTGATACAGAGTCAGATTTCAAAATTGGTTCTGATGGGTGCTTAATGTTTAAAGATCGAATTTGTGTACCGAAGAATGAGGAATTGATTCAAAAGATCCTACAAGAAGCACATAGTGGTTATTTCTCGATTCATCCGGGCAGTACGAAGATGTATAATGACTTGAAGAAAATGTACTGGTGGAGTAGAATAAAAAGAGATATTTCCAAGTTTGTATCAAAGTGCTTAGTTTGTCAACAAGTGAAAGCTGAACACCAAGTACCTTCAGGATTACTCCAGCCTATTATGGTTCTTGAATGGAAATGGGATCGGATTACTATGGATTTTGTTTCAGGATTGCCATTGACTCCGGGAAAGAAAGATGCCATCTGGGCAATAGTTGACAGACTGACTAAATCGGCTCATTTTATTCCGGTACGTACAGATTATTCTCTTAATAAGTTGGCTGAATTGTATATCCAAGAGATTGTTAGACTTCATGGGATACCATTGTCAATCATTTTGGATAGAGATCCAAGGTTTACCTCACGGTTTTGGCTAAAGTTGCAAGAGGCATTGGGTACAAAGTTAAATTTCAGCACTGCCTTTCATCCACAAACTGATGGACAATCAGAGAGAGTAATTCAGATTCTTGAAGACATGCTCAGATGTTGCGTATTGGAATTTCAAGATAATTGGGAAAGGTACTTACCATTGGTAGAATTTGCTTATAATAATAGTTATCAGACAAGTTTGAAGATGGCACCTTATGAAGCATTATATGGTCGTAAATGTCGGACGCCATTGTATTGGACTGAACTCAAGGAAAATCAGATTTATGGAGTTGATTTAATAAAAGAAACCGAAGAAAAGGTGAAAGTGATTAGAGATTGTTTGAAAGCTGCTTCAGATAGACAGAAATCTTATGCGGATTTGAAACGAAAAGAAATGGAGTTTCAAGTTGGTGATAAGGTATTTTTGAAAGTGTCTCCATGGAAGAAAGTCCTTAGATTTGGACGAAAGGGCAAGTTAAGTCCGCGTTTTATTGGACCGTATGAAATAATTGAAAAAGTTGGACCAGTAGCATATCGGCTAGCGCTACCACCTGAATTACAGAAGATTCATGATGTGTTTCACGTATCTATGTTACGTCGGTATCGTTCGAATCCTTCACATATAATTTCACCGACAGAAGTTGAACTACGACCGGATATGACTTATGCAGAAGAACCGATTAAGATTTTAGCTCGAGAAGTCAAACAATTAAGAAATAAAAGTGTTGCACTTGTGAAAGTGTTGTGGCAAAAGCATGGGGTAGAAGAGACTACATGGGAACCTGAAGAAACTATGAGAAACCAATACCCACACCTATTTACCGGTAAGATTTTCGAGGACGAAAATCTTTAAAAGGGGGGGAGAGTTGTAATATCCTGAATTAGGGCTTAATCGGAATGGTGGTTTTGTGACCACAAATCCGAGATAGAAATAATTATTTTATAATTATTTTGATGAATATGATATGATTGCATGATTGTGTGAAAATTTCGTGATGAAATTCTATGCCTAAAGTACTTAAATTGAAAGTAGGGACTAAATCGAAAAAGCTGCAAAATTTGCATTCTAGAAATTTTTAGTATGAAATTGTTTTGGAATATTAATGAGGAGGTCTTAAATAGAAATTTGACAAATTTTAAGTTCATGGACAAATTTAGGACATGGAAGGAATTTTTGGAAAGTTTAGTAGTAAGGGTATTTTGGTCATTTAGTTATTAAAATGAATTAAAAACAAAATTAAAAGCCAATTTTTGTCCATCTTCTTCATTAGGCCGAAATTTCAAGGGTTCTCCATAGCTAGGGTTTGTTTCAAGCTTCCAAGCTCCATAATAAGTGATTCTAAGCCCCGTTTTTAATGATTTTTACGTTTTTGAGATCCCGGTAACTCGATAAAGCTTATGTTAGCAATAATTTAACCTAGGGTTTATATTTGGAAAAATACCCATAGGTGAAATTTGTGTATTTTGATGTTTTATGATAGAATATGAAGTTTTAAATTATGTTAGACAACTTGCACTACTCGATTTTAAGCAAAAACGAGAAAAAGGGCTTAATCGGTAAAAATACCTAATAGTCACAAGTACATGTTAGAGTGAGAATTTGATGTTGCCATAGAAGAGAAAAGTGATCAGCATGTTGTAAAACATAAGAATAAGGAATAAAATTTAATCCCGAGCCTAGGGGCAAAAATGTAAATATGCAAAAGTTTAGGGGTAAAATTGTAATTTTGCCAAAATTTGAGTTAAGGATTAATTTGATAATGTGAGTATTAAATAAGCTAAATGTGTTATTTTAGATCAAGAAAGACGTGGAATCGACCTCAATCGAGGAAAAGAAAAGATTGTGGACTAAATTGCAAAATCTTTGTATTTTGGTACCAAGGTAAGTTCATGTGAAAATAAAGTAGCATAATTGTTATTTTTAAGTTTTTGATGTTAATTATATGTTATGCTGAATTTTATTATGAAATGTATACTTTGTGGTTAACTTCAAATAATATGTAAATTATGTGAGCTACTTGTTAAATATAATTGTTATCGAGTATTGATTTCGGCATTCTACGGAAGACGGCAAGGATAAGTGTTCGAGGAAAAAGCCCGTTTGAACCTTAGGAATAGATTAGGATACAAGTGACATGTCACTAGGATGGTTGAGCATCCGAACTCGTTGAGTTGAGTCCGAGTTCACTTATAGATGCGAATGTCCGAACTCGTTGAGTTGAGTCCGAGTTCGTGAGATGTAACTAGGCATCCGAACTCGTTGAGTTGAGTCCGAGTTCACTTATGGATGCGAACGCCCGAGCTCGTTCAGTTGAGTCCGAGTTCGCTTATGGGCGAGTTACATGATTGCTTGATTGCATATATGGCACTTACGTACAAGTTATCCATGTATCCGAATTATATTCCGATGTGTTCAACGGGTAAAGTTCTACTCAAATGGAGGAATATTCGAGATGTAAAGAGACGTATTAGTAAGTGATATGAAATGGATATTTTGGACAGGTATGTATTTAACCCTCGGGTTGAGTATTGATACAACCACGATAAGGAAATAAGATGATGAAAAATGATTAAAAATGTGATATGTGTTTTAGTGATGCATGCTAATGTTGATTGGTATGACTGTTTGTTATGTTACTTATTATTTGCATATGAACTTACTAAGCATTTATGCTTACTCCCTCCTTCTTACTCATTTTAGTTTTGGACAAGCCAGCTCAGGAGTCGGGATAGGTCGAAGGCTCAGTCACACTATCCGGAAGACTTTTGGTAATGGCTTGAAAATTTAAGTATGGCATGTATAGCAATGTACCTTTTTTGTGTAAATGATCTTATGGTATGGTGATGGAATGGTTAAGGAAATGCTTGATAATGATAAATTATGAAAATGGTTAGTTTAGATTATGTTTGATGTAAGGAAAATTAATAAGATACTTAGTGCATAAAAACTCATAAAAGGGATGAAATTTGCCATAAACAGGATACTGCAGCAACACTTATGCGAGTTTGAAAATTTACTAAAAATCATAGAAATTGAATTTGGTGATGGACTACATATCAAATTGAAGCTTATTATGTCTAGTTTCACATACATATCAAATTGAAGCTTATTATGTCTAGTTTCACATGAAACAAATGAAACAAGTAAAGGAATTATATGTTAGAAGATATTTGAATTTTAGTGAAACAGATTCATAGCAGTTTCTGAATCCCTTGTTCCAACTTTAGAAATTCACCATAAATTGTAAAGATATAATTAGGTGGTGTATTTTATATTCTCAGAATCCTTATTGAGTCTAGTTTTAGGAGAAATAAACCTCATAGTCATATGAATTTTTTACAGAGATAAATATGGTTCGTAGTAAAAAGATGTCAGACCAGTCAAGTCCTGAAACAGGGGTAATTTTAACTAATAAACTGTACTAATTGGCCCAACCAAAAATTCTAGAAAAAAAATTAGTAGATAGGTATATGAGTCTAGATCCAGGAAAAATTTACGGATCTTGATTTCGAGTTTCGTAACTCGAGATATAATTTTTCTTGTGACTGTGAGCAAGTAGCTTAAAAGCTGTGAATGTAGAAATAAATAATCCAAAGTTCTAAATATGTTAAATTAAGCTTAGTAACACCTCATACTCGACTCCGGCGACAGTCTCGGGCGTGGGGGCGTTACATGTTGTGCCATTTTAAATGGCTTGTAAATACTTATGCTTTGGTTTGTATATATATAGCCATGTGAATTGGCTTATTTTGGTTGGGTTGAATATGTATATAAATGTATATATGTAGCTTATGTTATGAACTTGAGGTTGGTTTTGAAATGTTTATGGATAGTAGGTATTGTGGTAGTCATATGATAGAAATTTGAGATGATATATGCTTGTGAAATTGAGCATAAAGATGCATGTGTAGAAATGTTTACATAGTTGAATTGTATAAGTGAAGTTTAGTATGAATTGAATGTTATATTGTGGTATTAATATGTTTTTGTATTGGTTGGTGTTTTGAAATGGTTTAAATGATGTTTGATTGAGAGTAATTGAATGCCTATTTGTGCCAAGTTTTGTGCCAATTGGGTTATTGTAGGTATAAGATGATTTGGGTGGAAAATGGCTTGGTAAATAGTCTATTTTTGTCTACACGGCTAGAGACACGGGCGTGTGTCTCAGCCGTGTGTGACACACGGTTACTTTACACGGCCATGTGTCCCTTCGTGTTGAAATTAAAAACAAGTCAGTATGCTCCACACGGCCTCACACACGCGCGTGTGGCTTGGCTGTGTGGCATAAGTCAGTATACCCTACAGGTTTGGCACGGCCCAACACACGGCCTGGTATACGGGCGTGTATGGAAAAGTTTAGGGCATACGGGCTAGCCATAGGGGCATGTTTGTTGGCCGTGTGACCTAAGTCAGAGAGTTACACGAAGTCAGACATGGGCTGTGTAACACCCCTCGCCCGTATCCCTCGCCGGAACAGGGTTCGAGGTGTTGCCCGACTTAAACTCAGTCAATCACACAAAAACAGTGCCGAAAAATTTCAATCAATTTAAAACTTTTCTTTTCACTTGCAATCTGTCCCATATATGGGCTTACGAGGCCCAAAACATCACTAGCCAACACCTTTGGCTAAATTATAATATCACATACTCAACATTAAAACCCTATACATGCCATAGACTCGAAATACTAGGATTTACTTACACCAATAGCGTGAGCTGACAGTGTGATAATATCTCCGGCGAACTCCAACCCGGGCAGGTAACCGAAGTCAACAATCTATAAAACAGAGGAATGTAACAACGGAGTAATCTTTCATAAGCTTAGTAAGTCTTAAGCAATACAAAAAATTAAACGCAATTATACTTCGATTATTCAATTTATTAAGTGGCCATATTCTAGGTATATTGCCATCTGGCCGAATACATACAAACACATAATGCACGTTCAGCATTCTTATCACACTTAATCTGAATTCGTATAACATAATTAAATTGAATACTTTCACATACTTTCACACCCTGACTCGGTGTATCATGATCATAGATATAGTTATAACATTTATTCACGCATGTATCACAATGCACGCTTATGATTCATTGCAGATCAAACTCACATATGAGTACATAATGCGCACCTGGCCCACTTAACGTACTGAATGTATTCATTTGTCAACCTAACACAAGGTACCTTAGTCATGGACTTTTCTCAAATCACCGGCATTTCGCCTATTAGGCTCGAGGCCCAATATCAGTTCACCGGTATTATAGCCTGCTAGGCTCGAAGGCCCGAATAGTATCTCACTGGCATTATAGTTTGCTAAGGTCAAAGGCCCAAATAATCAAGTCAACAAGTTCCATATAACATATTCATATCAATTAAGTACTAACATCATTCTAACGTATATAATTATACATCTCAAACACTTTTCTTTCATCTCATTTTCACACTTAGCATTTGATAACTTATGCATAACATTTCACTCATGTTCATTTCAAACTTATCATTTGATAACTTAGGCACGAAGGCCCGAATACACATCACCGACACGAAGCCTGCTAGGCACGAAGGCCCAAATACACATCACCGGCACTAAGCCTGCTAGGCACGAAGGCCCAAATACACATCACCGGCACTAAGCCTATTAGGCACGAAGGCCCGAATATAATACCAGCACTAGGCCTGCAGGATTTATCCTGGATATAATATCAGCACGAAGCCTGCGGGATTTAACCCGAATACACATCAAATATCATGCATATTTAATCATATATTAATACATCTCATTCAACATATCACATTCGTAGTCATTTGCAACATTCGGGTATAAGCTCCATATAAACACCATCGTTTACATTTTGGTTCAAAAGTCATTCATAAATATCACATATCCATTTCACCATTCAAACTTAACCCATAGTGACCATTCGACCATAAGTCATATACATAAATTATTTATCGCAAAACTTAATTCAAGTAGAACCAAAAGGTCACGATTCATCTAATATATACATATTGCTCACTGATTCACACACAACCTTTCAAATTAGCAATTATAAGATGGTTCCGCACATAGCCCATCCTTATCGATAATTTACGATGGTTTTACCCTTACTCACATATATGTCATAGGCATTTTTACCTATGCTTCGCAATTCACATTCATGATTCAATTCCAATCGATTTAACATGCATAAGTACATATCACATACCTTAATAATTTACTTTACGGAACGAATCCACATATCGTATTAGCCCATAGTCTTATAGCACCACACTTTTAATAGTTTACCTCATCGAAGTTCACATTTAATCACTTTAGTGCCAAGCCATATTCGGCTACCACAAAGGACTAATAATAATAATTTTATACACATCATGGTTTCCTTTAGGTATTTAATAATCACAAATCGTGATATCTCCACCAGCACATATACGGCACAGTTTATTCATTGTAACACTCATTTAGTGCATCAAATTTCCAAATCCAATTCAACTTAAGCATAATAGCCATAACCGGCTTATAGCCTTAAATCATTACATATTCGGCACATTAACTAAATAAAATTTACATTCCCTTTTCCATATTAATTAAACTCTTTGGCATATAAAAAGGAATCAAGCTTAAACACTTAAGAACTTACCTTGAAGGTTGCCGAACGATTACAACGGCTATTCGATTACTTTCTCTTTTCCCTTCCGAATTTGCCCCTCTATGCTCTTGAGCTTAAATTCAACAATTTTAAACTTAGTCATTATTCGACTTTCACACATACATATCATAGTAAGCTTAAAAGAAATCAATAAGCAACTCATTAAAAAATTTTTGTTAATGTTTACCACATAATTATAATTTCACTGCAAGTTGTCTTCCAGAGCAGTAGTCACTAAATCATTTATAACTGGAGCTACGAAACTCAAAATCAATTGTCATTAATTTTCCCTGAAAATAGACTCATATATATTATATCCATAAAATTTTCAGAATTTTTCGTTTGGCCAATCAATACCAGATTTTTCTTAAAGTTTCCCTTCTTTCACTGTTTGACTAATCTGACCACTCTACACTACGAATCAAATTTCTCATTGTACAGAATTCAAAATATGTTCTTGTTTATTTGATTTGAAACTAGACTCATTAAGGAGTCTAAGCATGTAAACTTCATCTTATAACCATTTTTGTACAATTTATAATGATTCTGTAAAAACAGAACAGAGGATCTAGAAGTTGTTTTGACCCTGTCCCACATCACTTCAAATATCTCATTATCGGAAATTTTTTTGCTTACACGGTTTATTTTATAAGAAACTAGACTCATTAAAATTTAATTACATAATTTATTCAGCTTCTAACTCATTTCCCTCAATTTATGGTGATTTTCCAAAATCACATTACAGCTGCTGTCTCAAGCAGATTTATTACAATATACTAATTCACAACTCTTTACATTCATATTATTAACCAAACATAGTTATGCAACCAAACCACAAATCATATATACCTTGTAATATGCATATCAAGATAATTAGGTTACTTAACACCTAACTCACATAGCCAAAGTACATATAACACTTAATGTCCAAATATTAATACCACCCAAAATTCTTATGACTTAACCCTTAACCCCATTTTGCCGAATATTCATTAAATATTTAGTTCACATACACATACATAAACGATTTAAAAATTTCCTTTAACCAAACATACATTCGGCAATGGTCACAATGACTTAACAAGTCTTAGAAACATTCTTTAACATTTTAACTTCATCTTATTACCCCCAAAGACCGAATGTACATATATATAAAATAATAATAATAATAATGCCGAATGCCATTAACTAATAAAGCCACACACACAACTTATATACAAAATTCATCCTTACATAGCCTATAGCTCATTCGGCCATTCATCACTCAAACCTAACAAAGCTTCATATCAAACTCCTATGACCGAGCACACATATACTTACATTCCAATACTCATAACATTCAAAATCACATTCTAAATAAAAGAATCATGAACAATGTCGAATCCTTAGGTGTTCAATCATCTAATTTACTCAATTCAACACATCGAAACAACATTTGTTCAAGACATCAAGCATTTTTTTTATTTTCAGCTATTACATATATGAGCATTAAAAATTCATATTTTTAGCAAGATCAATTTCTTTCCTCAACACATTCTTCATCAAAACTTAAAGGAAATAATCAAATTCCTTCTTTGATAACCATAGCCGAATGCTCATCCATCCATCAAAATTTAAAATTTAGCATGGGCTAAGTAAGAACCATGATGATTAACCTAAAACAAGCTAAAATTTCACAACTTTAACACAATATACTAACCTTCTTAAGCCTTCAAATGACCGAAAGTCTTCCCCCTTTTCTTTCTTCAATATTTTCTTTCCCCAATTTCGGCAATCAAGATAAAAGATGAACATCCATTTTTTTGTCATCTTTTATTGTTTTACTAGTTAATTTATTTCAAAAATAAAGCCATCACTTATTATAATACTAAAATAAAACATATATTATACATCAACCATCATTTATGGCAGGCCACTAAACAAAATTGGTCCATTTGACATGCAAATCCCTCATGTCATCATTTCATGCATTATTTGGTACTTTAAAATTTACCTATCACACTTTCAAGTTTTATCACATGAGTCCTATCTTATAAATTTCACATACAAATGACCAGATTAAAGCATGAAACTTTCACACATGCATTTACACATATAATAAACATAGAATTTAACAGTTAATTATTTTTATGACTCGGTTTTGTGGTCCCAAAACCACTTTCCGACTAGGGTCAAATTAAGGTTGTCACAGGCTGGGACACAGCCATGTGCTCCCATTTCGAATGTCCACACGACCTGTGGCACGCCCGTGTCTGTTGGCCGTGTGAGAGACACGGTCAGGTCGTACGGGCGTGTGTCCCTTGTTTTAAGAAAAATTTTCTAAATGTTCTAAGTGTTTTCAAAGTTATCGGTTTAGTCCTAAACCACTCCTAATGCATGTTTAGTGCCTCGTAGGCTCATATTAGGGACATATCGATTGTGATTGAATGATAATTGTATGAAATGTGAAAATGTATGCAAAGTGAATGTTTAATTGTTTCATAAGTCTAATAATGATCCGTAACCCTATTCCAGTGTTAAATACGGGTGAGGGCTGCTACATTTGCAGAATTACTTGCAAACATACTAACGTCTCTATCTAGGTATTCTTTATCATACATCATTAAGAACTCATTAATAAAATGTTACATAGTAAAGTCTACACCAACAGGATTTGACGGATGTGTTCTTCACAAGGAAAGTGATGTGGTTTCCAAATGTTCAAATAGTTGTTCATTTGTGTTATGCTGATGCCAAGTATAGACAACTCACTAGGTTCAATCAAACTTATCGTTGTGTTTCTATGAATTGCAAGTTTAGTAGTTGTTTCTAGAAATCAAGGAGTGACCAAGCCAGAATTTACCAAGCTTAGGCCACTTATTTTATGGTCATAGCAATGTGCATACAACGAGGTGACCCAAGGCAGAGTCTTAGGGTCTGAGTCAAGTTGTAACCAAGACTAAAAATTGATTTCAAATTTTCAAGTCACTAAATTAGTTCAATATAGTGGAACTTCCGGTGAAATTGTTCCTTATGTGTCTTAACATGGTAGTAAATCCCTTATTTATCTAGGTTGCAAATGTCTATTTGTCTTCACTCAGTGTGCGAAGAGTATTAAATTAAAGATTTGTATGTAAGAGTTAGCATTATGAATTTGAGTTATTGTATTACTAAAAAGGAGTGTTTTAAGTAATAGTTAATGAAGTGTAGCACCATGTAGTTTGAATCTGACGATCGGGTCGGGTATGGGGTGTTACAAACTCAATATCAATTGAACTTTTACAATTTATTGAACTTTTACAATTTAGTCAACCAATTTATCGGTTAAAATACTTAACAGAATTTCAATCTATTTTCATATTAACTTCCTAAATCTTTATTTTTTTCCCTTACAGACCCAGTTTACGGAAATGATGTTTCAAAATCATATTTTTTGACGCCTGATGGTCGTAAAACTAACTAAAAATTTGACTTAAGGCAAGCGCACCTATCGAACAGTAGTATAGTTATGGTGAGACCGGAAATATCGTATCCACAAGGACTAAAAGTACTAGTAATTAATATCTTTTTATTATCTAGCCTAAGAATTAAAGAATGATTTTAGACTGAAACTAATTATCTAATTAACTAAGGTTATGACAGAGACTAAAATTGGAAAATACTTTTTGGAAAACCGATGGAGAAGACAATACAAGAAAGAATCCACCTAGAATTCAGTTATTACCTTTGAGTCGACGATTTATTCACTTGGCTTAATCTATAGAAATCCCATATTTATGTTAATATCTCTCTTGAGAATAAAAACAACTGACTCTAGGTTGATTAATTGAAATCTCTTTCTAATTAAAACCCCTATTGTCGCATTAACTCGATCTATGGATTCCCCTATTAGATTTGACTCTAATCTGGCAGATTTATGTCATCCTATCTCTAGGATTGCATGCAACTCCACTTAATTATGAATGATCTACTCTTAAACAGGGACTTTTTCTCCACTGAATAAACTCATCAAAAACCTGAATTAATATCCTGGAATATTAAAATAAGGGTTAAATTCACAATTAAGAATAAGAACAAGTATTTATCATATAACTCAAATAATAATAAGATTTGTCTTAGGTTTTATGTCCTTTAGGTATTTAGGGAGTTTAGTTCATAATAATAATGGAAAACATCTCAAAATTTGGAACACAACAAAATATAAAGAAACCCAAAGAACTTCTAGAAAATTAGATGGAAATCTTCAGTCTTGATGTAGATCCTCCTCCCGAGCTGATTCCGATGGCTGTCCTTGAGTATTTTCTGCCTTGTACTCTACGTGTGTCCTCTAATCTTCTTCTAGGGTGTTTATATAGACTTTTGAATTCCCAAAATAGCCCAAAATTAGCCATTTCTGAGTAGAACTAGACTTGGGCTCGACAAGGACACGGTCGTGTGCCACGCCCGTGTGAAGGTGCTTAGGCCGTGTGCAATTCTGACTTGGATTAATATCGACACGGCCATGACACACGGGAGTGTGGTCTACCCGTGTGTCACACACGGACGTGTGGATCACTTGCGTGAAACTGCCTAGGCTGTGTGCAACACTGATTTAGGCCCAATTTGTCCATTTTTGGCCCGTTTCTCACTCTTTTTGCTATCATAGGCTTTCCTGAGTATAAAACATGAAATCAAAGGGTTAGGAACATCAAATTCACTAAATCTTATAATCAATCATCCATAATTATGCCAAGCATTGGGGTAAAATATGCATAAATTATGGTTTATGAAATATCCTCACACTTAAGCATTTGCTTATCCTCAAGCAAAATCCTCAACTCAAAATTAAAATAAATTCTTATTCAAAATAATTCACAAGTAATCAAACATTAAGAGCTTAACTAAAAGAACATTAAAGTTTCAAACAATCCAAATTGAACATTTCAATCATAAAATCATAGGTATCCCCCTTTATCTAAGTAATTACCTTCCATTCCAAATCGACAAGGGTTGAAATCCTCACTAAAGATTCACTCTAATCACTCAAGATGTTTAGGGTTCAATAATTAAGTACTCAATATTCAAACATGAAAAGCTATTGCCATAGGCTTGCATGAAAATCAAATCTCCTCCACTATAAATAAAATGATACACAAATCAAAAGGTCTTTAACAGGTTTGTAATGGGGCATTGGTTAAAGGTGTGGATAAAGGCTGAAAGAGAGGGTTAGAATCAAGATTAATTTAATAGGTTACCAAACTTAGAAAAAATAAAGCTAATCACTGAATTACAAACAAGTTCCAGAATTAACACTAACCAAAACTAATGAATGGAGCTTTTCTCTCAATATGATAACTTCTCCAAGCTTTTTAGAACAATATGTAATTCGAATGAATATACGGGTTTTTTTTAAGAATAACAACAATAATGGAAAATCATAATAAGAAATAATTCAGCAACTGGAATGAACGAACATAATTAGGTAATTAATCAAATTAAATCTCGATAAAAAGGGAGTTAATAAAAAGGGAGAAATTCTTAATGAATCAGAAAGGGTTAAGTTGTGGGTTAGTATTAAGGGGAATAATCGAGAAATAATAGTTAAGGTTCAAAGGGGTTCACTAGGGCTCAATTATGTGGGTAGGCTTTTTATGGGGTAAATGGGTTAAGACCTAAGTGCCTTTATCATTTTAGTATATCAAATCAAAGGTGTGGTCTCGACATGTATAATCGATGCAAGTTCTAGAATAGCAAATCAATGTTGACATACTCATAAAAACAATCAGTGAGCAAGAAAGATATATGCTCTGAAGGCTCAAAATCTCACGAAATTTATGGGTATTTGATGTCAATCCTATAAATTCAAAACTTCAAGAGCATACCTCAATTCAGGGAAATAACCTAAAAATTTTAATTCTCTAAAGTCAACTTATCATGCTTGATCCTCTAGTGTCCTAAAGTTTAACAAATCAATGCACAATTACCTATGATTTAATTCAAAACATATCAATAAAAATCATAAGTCAATCAAGATTCATTCTAATAGTAATATGAGGAAATTATTTGAGAACAAGATAAAAATTCAGGTCTTTTTCTGATAATCATATAAATAACCTCCCCACACTTAAGATGTACATTGTCCTCAATGTACAAAGGTAGATAATAGCAATAAAAGCATAATATCAGAAGAGAGGGAGAGAAGCGAAACTGCCCTGAATTTGGATGTAATCCTTGAAAGAGCAGAAACAAGTTAACAGGCATTGAAAGTGATGTGTATGTGACATGTAGATAGAGGTGAAAGTGGTGATAGAGGTTGGGTTCCACAATCACAATGCCCAGGGAAGAGGTTATTGTGGTGGTCAGTGTCATGGTGGCTATGGTTGTGGTCGAGCAGGACATGGCAGTCGTGGAGGATTGTTTGTTTATTCCTTAGTAGTACCCATCGACTAAACCTTTTGAAACTATGATTCCATCAATAATATTTAATGGATTTATATGTAAAGGGTTGTTATGGTTATTAATAATGAAATAACTAGATAAAAGAAAATTCAAATTATACTAAAAAATTTATTGTAGGAAAATGATAACGAAAGTGCAAAAGAAACGCAAACATAAAAATAAAAGAGAAAGAAAAACAATTTAAAAATTAGATGGACTTAATAGTCCTCGTTGACAGTTGGATCATGAGGTGGTGCTGTTGGAGGCGATATGTGAAAATGTTGGCAAATTTGTTGTAGCGTCGCCTCGATACTGTCGAATCGCTGAGTGCAATATTGCCCAAAGCAATGAAGGTGGTTAGAAACTTCAGACAATGAAGCCACCGCATGAACTGGTCGGTGACTCGGTGGCAGCTGTGAAAGTGGGTCCTCCTGAAACGCAGGGATATCATCAAGAATATCCTCGGTGTCATCCTCATCAGTAGCTCGTGCAAGTCGATACAGGGGAGGGTCGAACCCAAAACGATGCTCAATCATTTGCATATGGAGCATACTTTGGATGCCCTGTGGGGACATCTAGCCGATGAGAGTGAACGTTGAAGACTGCGCCACTGTATTCAAGAGCCCAAAATATCGCACTAGACGAGTCACATATGGGCCTCTACTGATGACTCATTTTTGGTGTTATTCTGTCTGATGTCGAAAGGGAAGGGTGACAAAGTATGCGAGATCAAAAATATGCCCTTGCCTCATGCTCCACAGGAAGTATGCATTGTGAGTGTTGACAACGCCAGTGCTCTCTCGCTGCCCCGTTAATGTGTGTGCCAAAAGGGCATGGAGATAGCGTAGAGCTGGAGCTAGAGCCGATGCTTTCGAATGGCTAGGATCATAAATGCCTGTAGTAGACTGGAGGTCTACCCAACATGATAAAGGTGAACGATGTATGTGGCGGTGGAGGTGGGGGAAATGGTCGACCTCCATAAACTCGTTGGTATAGAGTCCCAAGACAGCTCCAAATTCAGGGACACTCAACTGATGTACTAGACTGCCAAGGCAGAATTGAACTATTCCTAGGTCGTCGTACTCCGCCATCACTGTCTGTAACTGGAAGGTCGAGCCAAGCTCCAAGGTGAACTCCAAATACGTTGGTTCGATGATATCAAAGAAGCGGTCCTACGGAGCAGTGGTAAGGAGGGCCCAAACTGAATCAGCTAGGTGGACCTGTTCTAGTGTAGCCCAATAGACACAACGCCCCACACCAAGGGGTCAGGCATGTAGAACCTGAAATAGTTCTTCTTGGGGCCCTGGTGGGAATTGGAGGAATGGGTTTCATATCTCAGTGGTGAGACCCGAAGAGGATGCTGCTCTTTTTCGCTTTTTAGAGGCGGGGACGGAAGTTTTCTATCCTCAAGTGTTTGTCATGATTTACCTGAAAGAGACATAATTAGCACCTAATCAATGACAAAAAGCTTAGACGACTTTGTTGTGATAACAAGATAGAAATTTAGTCCTATATACACTGTTACCCTAACATGCAAAAATTAATAGAATGTGAAGCTAACTAATAGTATACTAATCTAATTAGAACTAGAAACAAACCAAACAGTAGTAACGATTAACTAAATCCACAACTTATATCAAAATAGCCTATGATTAAACATTGAGCAAGGCAAATGAATAGAAATCAAGAGAAGTAAATCCCAAATCTACTGTTAATACGAGGAAACAAAGTTCTAAATGAATATGAAACATACTAATGAGATAAAATAAAATGAAATAATAAAAATGAGGAAAGTTAAGAATATGAAGAACCGATGGTTGAGTGAACGGCGGCTAGGTTGTCAACTTGGTCAGTAGTGGCAAGAGGTGATCAGACTTGAGGCAGGGTGTGAGCGGCGGTTGAGGTTTGTATGAGGGAAAAAAAAAAGAAAAAGTTATGGGGTTAAGCAAGGATAGGAAAAAGAGGGAGAGGAAGAAATAAAGGGAAGGGGAGTAGAGTGTTGGTCGTCGGAGGTTCGTCGGAGTATGGTGGCCGGAGTGGAGAGGGTGAGTAGTGGGGAAGATGATGAATAGTGATTAGGAGGGTTTAAATAGGAAAGGGGGAAATTAGGGTTAGGGGGTTAAATTGGGGGCCACGATCATGTAAGCCTCGTTTTAGGCCACACGACCGTGGTACACGCCCGTGTGGTGCGTTCCTAGCTCGTGTCTTTCGTGAAATCATAGTCAGTGTTGCACACCGTTCGTTGGCCACGCCCATGTGCTCAGGTCGTGTGGTGCACACGGCCGCATCGCACGGCCGTGTGTATGTTCAATCACTTCTCCCACGCTCATGTTAGGTTCTCCACGCTCGTGCTCATGGCTTATGCTTATGGGTTGACGTTTTAAGTCAGTATCGTACACGGCATTTGGACACGCACGTGTGTCTAGGTCGTGTGACCCATATGGCCACACCGCATGGCCATGTGGTACTCATTTTCATTTTTCCCACGCCCTTGTTCAGTCCAACAAGCCTACGTCCGTGGTCTATTCTGCTTCGTTTATCGTTTCAATTTTTGGGCAAGTTCTCACACAACCTCAAGCATGCCCATGTGACAGGCCATGGTGACTTATCGTAGGCCGTGTCTCTACTGATCCTTTTGGAAATTAAGGTGCAGTTTTACCATGGTCTGGAACACGCTCGTGTCCCTTCACCGTGTGGTGCACACAACTGCCTCGCAATGCCGTGGCTATTTATCTAGCCCGTATGTCATCCTGTCTTGGGAAAAAATGTTTGTCCTATTTTAGCAAGGACAAGGCCACACCCGTGTCTACTGCCCGTGGGGAGCCCACGGCCAAAGCACGCCCATGTGACAGACCGTGTGTGCCGAAAATACCTGCAGTCAGATTATAAAGCAAAAGGAAAAACAACTAGGTTATTTAGTGGGGTTAGTGTTCGGGTTGCCTCCCGAGAAGCACTTATTTGGAGTCTAAGCTCGACTTTACCTGGTAGGTATGTTTATTCAGTTTCGCAGAGCCGTAGCTCCTCTCTTTTATCTTTGAAATCCTCACTGTTATAAAGTTTAAGCCGATGTCCATTTACCTTGAAAGTGCATTGGGTTGGGTGACTTACCTCTACTGTGCCATATGGAAAGACAGTTTAGACTACTTATGGACCTGACCATCGTGATTTAAGCTTCCCAGGGAATAATTTGAGCCTTGCATTGTATAATAGGACAAGATCTCCAGCTTCAAATTGCTTGTTTTGCTTTAAACGAGCATCATAGCGGTGCTTTGTTACTTCCTTGTATATTCGTGAATTCTCATAGGCATTAGCTTGCCATTCATCTAACTTGTTCAGCTCAATCAATCTCTTTTCACCTGCGAGTTTGGGATCAAAGTTTAGAAATTTTATAGCCTAGAATGTTTTATGCTCCAATTCAAATGGTAAATGACAACTCTTCCCATAAATAAGTCTGTAAGGAGATGTTCCTATGGGGTCTTAAAAGCGGTTCTATAGGCCCATAAAGCATCATCTATTTTCTTTTCCCAATCCTTCCTATTTGACTCTTAGTCTTTTCTAGAATGCATTTAAGTTCTCGGTTCACGACATCGACTTGTTCACTAGTTTGAGGATGGTAAGGGGTAGCTGTTCTATGGTAAACTCCATATTTCTTAAGGGTTTTATCAAATTGAATATTATAGAAGTGAGTGCCCCTATCACTGATGATTACTCTAGGTGCTCCAAATCGGGAGAAAAGTTTCTTAAGGAACTTCACCATACTCTAGCATCATTAGTAGGTAAGGCTTAGGCTTCCACCCATTTAGACATATAATCAACGGCTACTAATATGTAATTATTTCCAAATGAGCTAGGGAATGGACCCATGAAATCAAAACCCCATACATCAAATATTTCACATGAGAGCTTGTACATTTGGGGTATTTGTCAGGTTTAGATATATTTATGGCATTTATCGCAAGTAGCAACATACCTGTTGGCGTCTTTGAATAGTGTGGGCTAGTAAAAACCTGATTCGAGTGTTTTATGTGCGGTTCTGGTTCCACTGTAATGTCCCCTAGTTGGTCCTGAGTGAAAATGCTCCAAAATTTTAATCACCTCTATCTTTGTAACGTATCTTTGAATTACTTGATCTGCACATATACAAAAAAGAAAAGGTTCTTCCCAAAAATAGTTTTTCACATCAGTGAAGAATCGCTTCTTTTGCTAATGTGTCAACCCTTTTGGTATAATATTAGCGGCTAAATAATTCGCAATGTCTACAAACCAAGGTTCCTCAAAGTCAGAGATAGCAAAAAGTTATTCTTCATGGAATGAGTCATTTATCTCCTGTTCGTTCAGTTCATTGAGATGTGGGTTTTCTAATCTGGAATATGATCTGCTACACGATTTTCTGCTCCTTTCTTATCTTAAATTTTTAAATCAAATTCCTGCAACAATAAAATTCATCTTATTAGTCGAGGTTTTGCATCTGTTTTAGTAAGGAGGTATCAAAGAGCTGAATGGTCAGTGTAAACGTTAACTTTAGATAATATTAAATATTATCTAAATTTATCGAATGTAAAAACCACAGCCAACAATTCTTTTTCAGTCGTCGCATAGTTTTTTTGTGCAGCTGTCAATATTTTGCTAGCATAATAAATTGATTGAAAGTGCTTGTCTTTCCGCTATCCAAGAACTGCTCCTACTACAAAATCACTCGCATCACACATTAGTTCAAAAGGTAAATTCCAATAAGGTGCAACTACAACTGGAGCATTAATTAATTTATCCTTAAGAGTATTGAACGCTTCTAAACAATCCTGACTGAAATTGAAAGGTATGTCTGTCTCTAGCAAATTTGTTAAAGGCTTAGCTATTTTAGAAAAGTCTTTAAGAAATCTTCTATAAAATCTAGCATGACCTAAAAAACTATGAATAGCCTTAACTGAATTAGGGGGAGGTAGTTTCTCAATAGTTCCAACTTTTACTTTATCAATCTCGATTCTCTTACTAGAAATTTTATGGCCTAACACAATTCCTTCACGAACCATGAAGTGACATTTTTCCCAATTCAGTACAAGATTTGTTTCCTCACATCTAATTAAAACTTGTTTTAAATTTTAAAGGCAAAGATGGAAAGAGTTACCGAATACTGAGAAGTCATCCATAAATACCTCTATAATGTCTTCCACGAGTTCATCAAAAATGGCCAACATGCATCGCTGAAAAGTAGCAGGAGCATTACATAATCCAAAAGGCATTTGTCGATAAGCAAACATACTGTATGGACATGTAAATGTCATTTTCTCTTGGTCCTCAAGAGCCATTGGGATTTGGAAATAAACGGAGAGTCCATCTAGGAAGCAATAATACATATGTCCAGATAATCTTTCCAACATCTTATCAATGAATGCTAGGGGAAAATGATCTTTTCTTATGGCATCGTTCAATTTCCTATAGTCAATGCAGACTCTCCAACCCGTGACTATTCGTGTTGGAAATAATCCGTTCTTCTCATTGACCATGACAATCATGCCTCCTTTCTTAGGAACAACCTGCACAGGACTCACCCAGGAACTATCAGAAAGAGGATAAATAATTCCAGTATCTAGAAGTTTAATTACCTTAGCTTTTACGACTTCTTTCATGTTAGGATTCAACCGTCTTTGAGCTTGCACACAGGGTTTGAATTCATCTTCTATTTAAATTTTATGTGTCCAAAAAGAAGGGTTAATCCCTCTTATGTCAGAAATCTTCCAAGATATGCCTCTTTTATGCTCCTTTAATACTTTGAGTAACTCATCTTTTTCAGTTGGCTGTAAATCTGAAGCAATAGTTACTGGTAATGTGGAATTGTCTCTAAGAAACGCGTATTCTAAGTGATCTGGTAACTACTTTTGATCGCGTGATTTCATGATAGGTCTTAAAGATTTATAATTACTCATTCTTGAACTAACTATTATTGTGATGTAGGCAAGTGTACCTATCGAACAGTAGTATAGTTTTAGCAAGACCAGATTGTCGAACCCAAAGGAACTAAAAGTACTAGTAATGACTGTCTTTTTATTATCTAGCCTAAGAATAAAAGGGTTTTGTTTTAATTAACTAATTATCTAAACTAAGAACTCACAAAGAAAAGAATTGGGGAATTGCTTTTGGGGAAAAACGATTGACGAAGACAATACCTAAGGAAAAATCCACCTAGACCTTACTTGTTATTCTGGCTCCGAATCGGACAATTTATTCATTCAACTTGTTCCGTAGAGATCCCTAAGTTATGTTATTATCCCTATTCAATATTAACAACGTCTAATCCCTAGATTGAATAATTGAGACTTTTCTCTAATTATCACCCTAGAGTTGCATTAACTCGATCTATGGATCCCCTTATTAGGTTTCACCCCAATCCGGCAAAATCTTGTCACCCTATGTCTAGGCACGCAATCAACTCTACTTAATTATGACAAACGTACTCTTAGACAGGGTCTATTCCTCCTCTGAATAAGAGCTTATCTTGAATTAGTATCCTGGGATATCAAAACAAGAACTAAGAACACATAATTAAGAACAAGTTAAATATTTATCATACGATTCAGAAAATAATAACAAGATTCGTCTGAGGTTTCATTCCCCTTAGGTATTTAGGGGTTTTAGTTCATAACTAAATAAGAAAACATCTCAGAAGAATAAAGAATACAAAACATAAAGAAAACCCAAAACTCTTGAAGGGAAATTGAGGAGAGATCTTCAGTCTTGATGATAAGTCCAGCTTCTGAGATGGATCAATCAGCTTCCTTGGAGTAATTCCTTACTCCCTATCCTCTGTCTTTTTCTTCCTCCTCTAGGGTGTATTTATAGACTTTGGAATGCCTAAAAGCCCTCAAAATTAGCCTTTTCAGAACTAGACTCAGATTGGGCTCTGCAGGGACACGCTCGTGGTACACGCTCGTGTTCGATTACTTCAAGCCGTGTTCGAGCCTACCAAATTGACACGACCGTCCGGTCTGTCCGTGTGAGGAGGTCCAGGCCGAGTTGATTTCGTACTTTGGCCCATTTTCTTCGTTTTTGGCCTGTTTCTTGTTCCTTTCACTCTCCTATGCTCTCTTAAGTATAAAACATGAAATTAAAGCATTAGGAGCATTGAATTCACCAATTCTAATAGGAAATCATCCAAAAAATGCATTAAACACAGGGTAAAAATATGTATAGTTTACGATTTATCAAATACCCCCACACTTAAGTAGTTGCTTGTACTCAAGCAAAATTCTCAACTCATAATCAAAATAAATTCTTCTCAACTTATAATTTCTACCGATAATATCTCACATTAATCCATAAGTAATCATACATTGAGAATTCAACTAAAAGAACATGAAAGTTCCAAACATTCCAAGTTGAGCATTTTATTCATGCAAACATAGATGTCTCCCCTCATTTAAGTAATTACCTTTGATTCAGAATATCACAGAGTTTTACATCCTCACTAAAGATTCACTCAAATCACTCGAGGTGTTTAAGGATAATAAATGAAGCACTCAATAGTCAATAATGAAAAGTCATTACCATGGGCTTGCATGAAAATCAAATCTCCACCACTATAATTTAAGATGATACATCAATCAAAAAGTCTTTAGAGGGTTGTAATGAGGCTTGGTTAGAGGGTGTGGTCACAAGCTGAAAGAAAGGGTTAGAATTGAGTTTGAATTGAAAAATTTCCTAACTAAAAATAGAGTTAATCTTCACTTGCGTACAACAGAGCTTCTTCTCAGAATATGGAATTACTAATAAACATAGATAAATTTTTTTTAAGAACAAGTTAAATAACCTAGACTAACTATTAAGAACAAAACATAGCTAAGCAATCCATTCAACTCAAATCTCGACAAAAATAGGGATTAATTTAGGGGATTTCAACAATAATGGGTTAAGGGTTAATATTAAGGGTAATACAAAGAATGGTTTGTTAGGCTCAAGGGGGTTTACTAGGGGTTAATCGTAGAGGTAGGCTTTTCATGGCATGAGTGGGTTAATCCTAAGTGCCTTAATCATTTTGACATATCAAATCAAATGGCGTGGCCTCGACATGCATAATCAAGCAAGTTCTAGAATAACAGTTCAATACTGACGCACTCAAAGCAATAATAAAAGTGAGCATGAAAGAATTAATATATGCTCAAAAGGCTCAAAAATCTCACAAAAATTATGGCTTTTTGATGTTAAAAACTTGTGAATTCCAATTCAAAGTAATACCTAAACTTTAGGGAAACAACCTAAGATTTTGCATTCTTAAAAATCAACTCATCATGCTTGATTCTCTAATGTCTTAAATTTTAAACAATCAATGCATAATTGCCTATGTTTTGATTCAAAATGTATCAATAAAATAATAAATCAATTAAAATTTATCCTAGATATGGTATGAAAGCTTTTCAAGAGAACAAGGCAATCATTCAGGGATTTTTCTGATAATGAAATAAATATCCCCCCACACTTAAGACGTACATTGCCCTCAATGTACAAAGATAGATATTAGAGTATAAAAATAAGATAGGGAGAGAAGTGAAACTTCCTGAGTTAAAAATGGATGGAATCCTGGATTAGCGAGAGCGAGTTGCTGGAAATAAAGCTAGAGAACAAATATGATTCTGAAGAACAATAGGAGAATTGGGGAAATAATTTGGTAGCAATTATAAAGATAAGTCGTGTTTAAAAATAGAAGAATCTTCAAAAATTAATAAAATAAAATAGGATATATAATCTAATTTTTTTAAGTGGCACGGCCGGTTCACACGCCCGTGTGGATCGTGTCCCGCCCGTGTTTGTCGCGAAGTGAGATGTCGTCACACGGCCTTCAGGCACGCCTGTGTGTATAGGGTGTGTCTTCATGATCATGTTATACGACCTTGTGTGATGTGGTTCGATTCTCTCACAGTCGTGTAGGTCTTCGCACGCCCGTGTCATTTTGATAGTGTCATCCACGGGTGCTAGACACGGGCGTGTTGCACGCCCGTGCTAGTTTCTCAGTTTCAACCACGGGTGTTCCACACAGGCATGTCAAACGCCCCTGTTGTTTTGACAGGCTTGACCACGGCCATGTCACACGGCCGTGGCATTTTATCGTAGCCCATGTTGGGGAAATCCTTGACCTGTTTTCACACGGCCATAAGCACGCCCATGTGCTTGGCCGTGTCTCTGTGGAAAACCTATATTAAAGAGCTCCGTTAGTAAGTTAAATGTTGAAGACTAAATTTTAAAAGAAGTTAATACAGTTAGTGCTTGGGTTGCCTCCCGAGAGGCGCTTATTTATAGTCTAAGCTCGACTAACCTCTCCGTTGAATGATCATGGTGGTTCGAGGAGTTTATACTCCTCATTCCTACTATCAATCTTAAAATAAGGTTTTAAATGGGTATTGTTTACCTTAAAAGTGCTGAACTTGGGATGACTCACCTCCACTGTACCGAATGGAAAAATACTGAGTACCGTAAGAGGGATTTCCTCATTCGGTGTGGTAGTGACAATGTGGGGGTCTGCAGCATCTAATAAGACTTTATCACCAACCTTAAGTTGATTTGGAGAGGTATCGGACTCGTTCTGGCGTAGTTTCGGTTTATCGTGTGTTATCAATTTATGTGTTCGCCATTCATCTAGCTCCTCTATTTGCAGCCTTCGTTCTTCATGAATAGATCCTCTACTATTGTTTGAGAGTGGCTCATGTACTTCCTTCAGACTTATTTCCTACAAAGTGGGTTGTATCATGTGATCAGTTTTAATAGAATACGTTAGACGATCACCTTCAATTTCTGATGTGTTGTCAGAATTGTGAGCTTGAAGGGTGAGTGTTTCGTCTCCTACGCGAAGCGTGAGCTCACCTGTGCCAACATCAATAATTGTTTTAGCAGTTGCTAAAAAGGGCCTTCCTAGGATTAAATGAGTATTGATATCCTCCTCTATGTCTAAAACAATGAAGTCAACAAGAAATATAAATTTATCGATTTTGATTAGCCCATCTTCAATAATACCCCTAGGAAATCTTATAGTTTTATCTGCTAATTGAATGCTTCTCCTAGTCTGTTTGGGTTTCCCAAGACATAGTTGTTTGAACATTTTAAAAGTCACGACGTTGATACTAGCCCCTAAATCAGCTAATGCATTATTAACATCTAAACTACCAATTAAGCAAGGAATCGTAAAACTCCCTGGATCTTTTAGTTTGTTCGATAGCTTATTTTTCAGAATAGCTGAGCACATTGCGTTTAGCTCCACATGCGACACCTCGTCCAACTTCTGCTTATTTGCTAAAAGCTCTTTTAAAAATTTCATTGCGTTTGGCATTTGCTATAGCGCTTCAATAAGCGGTAAGTTAATATGTAATTTTTTAAGAGTTTAAGGAATTTACCAAATTGTTCATCTGAGCGGTCTTTCCTTGTCGTGTTGGGGTATGGTACACGAGGTTTATATTCGACATTCACTGATTTGTTTGTATTTTGATCTACCTCACCTTGACCTTTGCTTATCACAGTTTCTTGTCGCGGTTCTGGTTTAGGCTCCACAAATCCTTCTTCATCTTGAACATTAATCGCGTTGAGCTGTTCCCTTGGGTTGGGTTCAGTATTACTTGGCAAACTACCTTGTGGTCGTTCGGAGATTAGTTTGGAAAGCTGGCCTATCTGAGCCCTTGGATCGACCCTTGTTGATTCTTAAGTGTTGTCTCGGTGTTCTGGAAATGAGTTTCTGACACTGATATAACTTTGAGAGCATCTCTTCAAGGTTCGGTTTCTTTTCCTATTGTTAGGGTGGTTGTTGGTAGCCTGGAGGTGGTTGTGGTCTTTGATTTCCTTGACCGGCCCACGAGAAATTGAGATGGTTCCTCCAACCTGCATTGTAAGTGTTACTATATGGATTGTTTTGAGGTCGAGGATTATTACCCATGTAATTTAATTGCTCATTATCCATGTTGTGGCCATAAGGTTGGTATTTCGAATGGCTTGTTCCACCTCCACTTGCTTCGTACTGCATCACTAGGTGAACCTATGAAGAACTAAGAAAACCATCAATTTTCTTATTCAAGAGTTCTACCTGATTAGAGAGCATAGTGACCGAATCGACGTTATAAACGCCGGCTGTTTTCGTTGGCTTTGTCCTAATGACTTGCCATTGATAGTTATTCAATGGCATCTCTTCTATGAACTCATAAGCATCTTCAGGTGTTTTATTTTTTATGGTTCCGCCAGCAGCTGCGTCAACCATTTGCCGAGTCGAAGGATTCAGACCATTATGGAATGTTTGAACTTGGAGCCAAAGCGGTAACCCATGGTGAGGGCACCTTCTCAGTAAGTCCTTGTATCTCTCCCATGCATCGTAGAGTGTTTCTAAATCCATCTGTACAAAAGAAGAGATATCATTACGTAATTTAGTCTTTTAGCCGGCAGAAAATATTTTAGTAAAAATTTTTCGGTCATTTGTTCCAAAGTAGTAATTGACCCTTGTGGTAACGAATTCAACCACTGTTTAACTTTGTTCCTTAATGAAAAGGGGAATAACCGAAGACGAATGGCATCATCAATCATTGATTTTAAATGTATCGCAGAATTCCAGAAAGTTTGCTAAGTGAGCGTTAGGATCTTCATCCTGCAAACCATGAAACTGAACAAATTGTTGTATCATTTGAATAGTGTTAGGTTTTAATTCAAAAGTATTTGCAGCTATAGCAGGTCTAACTGTGCTAGATTCAGTTCCTATTAAAGAAAGTTTAGCATAATCATTCATAGTGCGTGGAGCATGATTTTGATTAGCCGCAATTGCAGGAGGTAGCTGATTGTTTTGGTTTTCAGCCATCTCTTCGATTGGGGGATGAGTATTGTCTTCTTCCTCGTTCTCTATGTATCGTAAGCTTTGCCTTATTTCTCTTTGATGTCTGCGAACTGTATGATCGATTTCTTCATTAAAAAGTAATGGTCCTGAAGGGTTTCTTCTAGTCATAAACTATAAAAACCTGCCAAGAGAAGGAAAAAAAGTAAATTAATAAGTAATAATAATAAAAAAATTAAATTGCAAGGAAAATAAATGGCTAAATTAATAAAAATTGAGCGTTCCAAATATCTAAGTTCCTAAGTAACGACGCCAAAAACATGATCGCGTGATTTCGTGGTAGGTTTTAAAGATTTATAATTACTCGTTCTTGAACTAACTATTATTGTGATGTAGGCAAGTGTACCTATCGAACAGTAGTATAGTTTTAGCAAGACCAGATTGTCGAACCCAAAGGAACTAAAAGTACTAGTAATGACTGTCTTTTTATTATCTAACCTAAGAATAAAGAGGTTTTGTTTTAATTAACTAATTATCTAAACTAAGAACTCACAAAGAAAAGAATTGGGGAATTTCTTTTGGGGAAAATCGATTGACTAAGACAATACCTAAAGAAAAATACACCTAGACCTTACTTGTTATTCTGGCTCCAAATCGGACGATTTATTCATTCAACTTGTTCCGTAGAGATCCTTAAGTTATGTTATTATCCCTGTTCAAGATTAACAATGTCTAATCCCTAGATTGAATAATTGAGACTTTTCTCTAATTAGCACCCTAGAGTTGCATTAACTCGATCTATGGATCCCCTTATTAGGTTTCACCCTAATCCGGCAAAATCTTGTCACTCTATGTCTAGGCACGCAATCAACTCTGCTTAATTATGACAAACGTACTCTTAGACAGGGTCTATTCCTCCTCTGAATAAGAGCTTATCTTGAATTAGTATCCTGGGATATCAAAACAAGAACTAAGAACACATAACTAAGAACAAGTTAAATATTTATCATATGATTCAGAAAATAATAACAAGATTCGTCTTAGGTTTCATTCCCCTTAGGTATTTAGGGGTTTTAGTTCATAACTAAATAAGAAAACATCTCAGAAGAATAAAGAATACAAAACATAAAGAAAACCCAAAACTCCTGAAGGGAAATTGAGGAGAGATCTTCAATCTTGATGATGAATCCGGCTTCTAAGATGGATCAATCGGCTTCCTTGGAGTAATTCCTTACTCCCTGTTCTTCGTGTCTTTTTCTTCCTCCTCTAGGGTGTATTTATAGGCTTTGGAATGCCTAAAAGCCCTTAAAATTATCCTTTTTTGAATTCGACTTAGCTTGGGCTCGGCAGGGACACGCCCGTGGCACACGCCTGTGTTCGATTACTTCAGGCCATGTTCAAGCCTGCCAAATTGACACGGCCGTGTGGTCTGCCCATGTGAAGAGGTCCAAGCCATGTTGATTTCGTAGTTTGGACCATTTTCTCCATTTTTGGCCCGTTTCTCATTCATTTCGTTCTCCTATGCTCTCTTAACTATAAAATATGAAATTAAAGCATTAGGAGCATCGAATTCACCAATTCTAATGGGAAATCATCCATAAAATGTATTAAACACGGGGTAAAAATATGTATAATTTACGATTTATCAGCTTTAATTCCAATTTAGGTGATTCTTCAACAGAGGGTTTTAATTTTAATTCATTGTTTACCTCAATACCCTTGTAGCTCTTCTGTCTCAGTGAAGGCTCATTGGAATTTAGTTCAGCTTTTATCTTACCTATCTCAGAGTCATTATCATTTGCCTTCTCTCCTTGGGTAAGACACAGTTCTAACTTGTCATTATGTATGATTTCCTGTAAAGAGTCTTGAGTAGCATGATCAATAGAGTCAATAAAATAACATGAGTCATCCTGTTCCCTAGAAAATCTCATGGCATCATAAATTTTAAAAATAATCTCTTTGTCACCTACTCTAAGCACAAGTTTACCATCACCCACATCAATAACAGCCCTAGCAGTGGATAAAAATGGATGACCTAAAATTAAGGGCACCTCAACATCCTCATTCATGTCAAGTACAACAAAATTCACAGGGAATATAAATTTATCTATTTTTACAAGTACGTCCTCTATAATACCCCTAGGATATTTAACAGATCTATCAGCTAGTTGAATACTCATCCTAATAGGTTTTGGTTCCCCAAGACCAAGTTGCTTGAACATTTTATATGGCATCAAATTAATGCTAGCGCCTAAATCAGCTAGTGCCTTATCAACATTCAAACTACCAATTAAGTAGGGAATAGTAAAACTTTCTGGATCTTTCAGTTTGGTTGGCAGTTAATTTTAGAGTATGGCCGAGCTTTCCTCATTGAGTTCCACTATAGACAAGTCTTCAAACTTCCTTTTATTTGTTAGAAGCTCCTTTAAAAATTTTGCATATGTAGGCATCTGCGAGATAACTTCAACAAAAGGTAAATTAATATGTAATTGTTTAAAAAGTTCGAGAAATTTACCGGATTGTGTATCCATGCGGTCTTTCTTCAACCTTGCTGGGAATGGGAGTGGTGGTTTATATTCCCTCAGCACCGGTTTTTCATTATTTTCGGGTTCTTCCTCCTCACCTTCTTTTATATCAGGTTCTGGTTGCAGCTTCTTTTTAGATTCAGCTAACACCTTCCCACTCCTTAATATAACTGCTTTCACATGCTCCTTTGGATTGGGTTTGGTATTGCTAGGTAGGCTCCCTGGTGGCCTTTCTAAAATCATCTTAGCCAGCTATCCTATTTAATTCTCGAGCCCGTGAATTGATGCTAGCTAATTTTTAAGGGCAGTTTCAGTATTCTGAAAATGAGTTTCTGCTATTGAGATAAATTTTGTCATCATCTCCTCAAGGTTCGATTTTTTCTCTGGGTGGTAAGGTCGTTGTTGGAAGCCTAGAGGGGGTGGTAGTCTTTGATTTCCTTGGCCTCCCTATGAGAAATTTGGCTGGTTACTCCAACCTACATTGTAAGTGTTACTATAAGGATTATTTTGAGGTCGAGGATTATTACCCATATAGTTCAATTGCTTGTTCTCCATGTTAGGGCCATAGGGTGGATATTCTGAATTGTTTAATCCACCTCCACTTGTATCGCACTGCATTACTGGACGTACCTACGTAGAACCAATTAAACCATCAATTTTTCTATTCAAAATTTCTACCTGATTAAAAAGCATAGTAATCGAATCGACGTTAAAAATGTCAGCTACTTTTGTCAGCTTTGTCTTCATGACTTGCCACTGATAATTATTCAGTGACATCTCTTTTATGAACTCATAAGCCTCTTCAGGTGTTTTGTTATTGATAGTTCCACCAGCAGTTGCATCGATCATTTGTCTAGTCAAGGGATTTAACCTGTTGTGGAAAGTTTGAACTTGTAGCCAAAGGGTTAATCCATGGGGAGGGCACCTTCTCAATAGATCTTTGTATCTCTCCCATGCATCATACAGTGTTTCTAAATCCATCTGCACAAAAGAAGATATATCATTCCGTAATTTAGCCATTTTAGCCAACGGAAAATATTAAAGCAAAAATTTTTCGATCATTTGTTCCCAAGTGATGATTGACCCTCGAGGTAACGAGTTCGACCACTTTTTAGGTTTATGCCTTAATGAAAAGGGAAACAACCGAAGGCGAATGGCATCGTCAGAAATGCCATTGATCTTAAAGGTGTCGCAGAATTCCAGAAAATTTGCTAAATGAGTGTTTAGATCCTCGTCCTGCAAACCATCAAACTGAACAAACTATTGTATCATTTGGATCGTGTTAGGCTTCAGTTCAAAATTATTTGCAGCAACAGCAGGCCTAACTATACTCGATTCAGTTCCTATTAAAGTTGGTTTAGCATAATCATACATAGTACGAGGAGCAGGATTCTGGTTTACTGGATTTGCAGCAGCCACATGAGGTAGCGGATTATTCTGATTTTCAACCATCTCTCGATTGTGGTGTGAATATCATCCTCTTGCCCTTCCTCTATGTATTGTAGGCTTTGCCTTATTTCACTTTGATTTCTGTAAGCTATGCTTTCGATCTCACTGTCGAAAAGTAGAGGTCCTAACGGGTTTCTTCTAGTTATAAACTATAAAAACCTCCCAGAAGTAAAGAAAATAAAATTTAGTAAATAAAAACAAAATTAAATTGCAATAAAAATAAAAAATTGCTAAAGTAATAAAAATTAAGCGTTCCTAATATCTTAGTCCCCAGCAATGGTGCCAAAAACTTGATGGTCGTAAAACTAACAAAAAAATTGACTTAAGGCAAGCGCACCTATCGAACAGTAGTATAGTTATAGTGAGACCGGAAATATCGTATCCACAAGGACTAAAAGTACTAGTGATTACTATCTTTTTATTATCTAGCCTAAGAATTAAAGAATGATTTTAGACTAAAACTAATTATCTAATTAACTAAGATTACGACCGATATTAAAATTGGAAAATACTTTTTGGAGAACTTATGGAGAAGACAATACCCAAGGAAGAATCCACTTAGACTTCACTTATTACCTTTGAGTTAGACGATTTATTCACTTGACTTAATCCGTAGAAATCCCTTATTTATGTTAATATCTCTCTCGAGACTAAAAACAACTGACTCTAGGTTGATTAATTGAAATCTCTTTCTAATTAAAACCCCTATTGTCACATTAACTCGATCTATGGATTCCCTTATTAGATTTGACTCTAATCCGACAGATTTATGTCATCCTATCTCTAGGATTGCATGCAACTCCGCTTAATTATGAATGATCAACTCTTAAACAAGGACTTTTTCTCCATTGAATAAGCACATAAAAAACCTGAATTAATATCCTGGAATATTAAAACAATGGTTAAATTCACAATTAAGAATAAGAACAAGTATTTATCATATAACTCAATTAGTAATAAGATCCGTCTTAGGCTTTATCTCTATTAGGTATTTAGGGAGTTTAGTTCATAATAATAATGGAAAACATCTCAAAATTTGGAAAACAACGAAACATAAAGAAACCCAAAGAACTTCTAGGAAATTGGATGGAAATCTTAAGTCTTGATGTAGATCCTCCTCCCGAGCTGATCCTAATGGTTGTCCTTGAGTATTTTCTACCTTCTACTCTGCGTGTGTCCTCTAACCCTCTTCTAGGGTGTTTATATAGACTTTTGAATGTCCAAAATTGCCCAAAATTAGCCTTTTTCGAGTAGAACTAGACTTGGGCTCGACAGGGACACGGTCGTGTGCCACGCCCGTGTGAAGGTGCTTAGGCCGTGTGCAATTCTGACTTGGATTAATTTCGACACGGCCATGACACACGGGTGTGTGGTCTACCCGTGTGTCACACATGGACGTGTAGATCACTTGCGTGGAACTGCCTAGGCTGTGTGCAACACTGATTTAGGCCCAATTTGTCCATTTTTGGCCTGTTTCTCACTCTTTTTGCTATCATAGGCTTTCCTGAGTATAAAACATGAAATCAAAGGGTTAGGAGCATCAAATTCACTAAATCTTATAATCAATCATCCATAATTATGCCAAGCATTGGGGTAAAAATATGTATAAATTATAGTTTATTAACACCACTGAAATTCGAGTCATTACAAAGGTGAAACACAAGGTCAAGGGAACGACTGTGGGCTACAACAAAGGTAAGGTTTTTCTTTTTTAGTTTTGGGAAATTAGGTTTTAGGGTTAGAAAGTTAGAAATATTAGTTTTTATGGTTTAATGTTTTTTTAATTTTTATTACATTTTTAGTTTTTATTAAATTTTTTAATTTTTAATTATTATTTTATTTTTATTGAGTTTGGGTATTTGGAATTTTGGGTTTAATTTTGGCTTGGATTGAGATTGGGTTGGTAAATGACAAATTGGGTTTGAGTTCAATTAAATATATATTATATTATTACATGTAAAGTTAGTTTCATTGATTAAAACAGTTTTGAATTTCAAAACTGAAATCGAGTCGACATCACCCGAGTTAATCACCTAATGTAACCTAGCTAAACTCGAAACCAACCAAATTAATTCAGAAAAATGAATTTTGGTTGGTTCGATCAATTTTTACTGATTTTTTCTCATCCCCTAAACATAATAGATTAACTCGATAAATTACTATTGAATATCAAATACGATAAGAAAAATCAATAAATGTAAATAAGATAATAGATAAGAGAACACACCAATTCAACAAATTATTTACATCCTCAAAATCCAATATCTAATGATAACTTCACTAATACTAAAAAGATTACAAACTAATGAAATCCTTAATTAAAAGAATTAAGCAAATGTATACTAGAGTATACAGGCTTTCTTGGAGAAATTGGGATGATTTTGAAAGCTAAGGCTAAAATCCTTTTTATAGCAAAAGGTAGGCGGCTACTGTTTGCTCCCATTCTGTGAGGAACAAGCATGCCGACACGAACAGTGAAGAATTTTTGGATCGGTAGAATTCAACTAAGTTAGAAAACAAAAAAAGCAAAAATCGATAAACTAAATCTAATCGAATTGACTAAATTCAGTTCGGTCGTTTCATTTTTACCTTTTTAAGTTTGGTTCGATTAATTCAATTACAGTAAAAATTTTTATTTATTCGATTATTGTTATAAAATAATCAAATCGTTCCAACCACCGAATGCACATCTCTAATATGGATTGTGAATTTTCACTCCTCAATATTCCAGGTAAATTTTTTTTTTTGAGTTTATTTGTTTATTTTATTTCTATATATGTCAAAGACAACCCAAATTCTTTGACTGTAATGAAAATAAAGATGACAAAAGCTCGATCACCACCACTCTTATGTAAATAATTAGAAGACAATTTAGGTTTTAAAAGGAAAAAGAAAATATAAAAAACACACCATTAAAAGAAATGACCACTCTTTAAAAGCAAGAATCAGAATTCAAAGCAACCTATATCCTAGTTGCAGGATTCAGGATTAGCCAAGAGGTAAGCTTCAACAGGCTTGTAAACTCCCTCACTTCCCTTAATGAGAGCCTTGATTTCATCTTCAGTGATTACATTGTCGCCAACAGTGTAGAATTTCATTGAGCTCTTGCAAATACTTCCTCCACCTGCAGCTGCCTCAAACTTGTTCTCATAGCTTATTTTTTCAAGTTTGTCCCCCAAAGGCCCACCTTCGATTAAATCGTAACTGTATGAAAAATTATTTTCATCATGTCCTCCTATCTGGTGCTTCATATATTGGAATGGAAGGCCTAAACAAATAAATGCTTGTTATCCAACATACTCGTGTAAAACATACTACAAAAAGGCCAATGCAAGTGAAAATGAAAGAACTAACCTTCAACAAAGTTGATTTTTACGATACTTCCAGAGCTAGGATTAGCTTCAACCTCAATACTCTTGACTGCATTAGGTGCAGCCGTGGGCCAAACTTTCGGAGCTTCAACAGTAAAGGCCTTGAAAAGCCTGGCAGGGGCGACTGGGGAGGTATTCTCATAGTCATAAGTGACAACACCCATGATTCTAATATTAGTTGGGACTTTGAGTTCAAAGAAGAGAAGAAATGGAAGGTTGAGTGTTTGAGGTGTGAGATTATAGAGAACTAAGATGCTATTTATAGACTGAACTTGAAGCGTAAGAACTTTATTGTTCTCATTCTTTAATTGGATTTATATCCAACATTGTTATTAATTTTCATTGAATTGGTACTAGTCAAAATAGGCAGCCAGAACTTTCTTATTAAATCGCAAATTGGTGAGTTCGAATATTGTATCAGTTTGTCTTCTACTTATTTACTTATTTGCTTAATTTATTGTTTTCAATAATGCTTATTTAAATATATAGAGGGAATAATGAATTGTGCTGACAGAGACTTATGGTTCAATTAATTTAATGTGCTGACGGTTTTTATAAGCATTAATTAAAAATTGTCTAAAATTATTATTTTAAGAAATTATTTTTATTAAATTCAAAGTAGAGTTTTTTTTTTAATAAAAAGATATAACAACATCAAATTAAATGAACAAAAGCACCAGCAACTTTATCTTGTTTAAGGAGATCAATGAACTTTTTATTGCGCCTGTTAATCTTTGCATACCATTAATTTAAACAGAAAACATTTTAACTAAACGATTAGCAACTTGATTTCTCTCCCTAGGGACATGCCTAACTACCCAATGCTCCTTGCACTATAAGATCTGCTTAATTCATCAAACCAAGGCTTAAATTGATACCCTCAAATAGTCATCTTGAATAGCACTGACAGCCTCCAAGCAATTTGCTTGAATTAAGACTTTAACATACCCCTTTTCTTGTAACAATAGTAAACCATCCCAGGTACTCAAGAGTTCAGCATCAAAGACTAAACAAACACCTAAATTATGATTGAACCTGACAATCCAATCACCAAACTAACCTCTCACTACACCACCAGCGGATGTGCATCCTGTACTCACGTTCACTGCCCCATCAGTATATAGAAAAACACAGATATCCGACAAAGATTAAACTTGAGCTCCAATGCATCTACTATACATCACAGTCAAATGAACATTTAAAAATTGTCGAGCCCAACATATTGAAACTTTAATTATCTCTTAAGCATTCCAAGTCAAACACTAAAAAATGAATAAATTCTTGTTCTTCCAAAGACACCATGATATTAAACCAAATAAGCAAGACCAAAAAACTTCCTCAGAGTGCACCCTTAAATGTGAGGATAAGTTAGAAACTAACCAGTCTGCAAAGTTTTTAACAGAGAAAAAATTATCACTCTGATTTACAGGCACTATGCTCAGCCATACATGTTTCACCGTAGAGCAATCTCTAAGGACATGAAGAAGGTCTTCAGAGGCATGGCCGCAAACTGGGCAAGAAGGATCCTGACTAATTCTTCTCCTAACATATTTCATGTTTGTGAGCAATCTTTGCTTTAAAGCAAGCCACATAAAGAAGCCAACTCTTTGTGCCCCTTAAAATTTCCATGCCGTCTTACAAGTCTCATTTCTAGGCCTCCTAAATTCTCCTGAATCATGTGATACGCTCTTTTAACCAAAAACGATCCAGCAGGTTGATGGATCCAAACAATCCTGTTCAGACCCGCGGAAGAATGGGGTGTTGAAATACTGACTATGCATCAAACAATGTCTTGAAACAAACACACTCAAAATAAATCAATATTTCACACCCCATCCACCATTACCATGACGTCAAGCATATAGTCAAGATCCAAGTTAGCATGCAAAGAGATTAGCCGCGTCAAAGGTCATACACTCGCAATCCAATGATCTTTCCAGAAATAAATCGAACTTCCATCTCCCATAGACCATATTAGATTATCTTTAAGCAAAGACCAAACCTTGAATAGAGCCCTCCAAAGGAACAAACTTGAACTTCTCAAAATGCTCTCTAGCAACCTCTCATTCATACCATACTTCGAACTGAGAATCCTAACCCATAAAGTATTGTTGTTCAAAACAAGATTAAACCTCAATTTCAACAAAAAAGACTTGTTCTGATCCTTAAAACGATGAAACCAAAATCTTACAAAAGAACGAAGCTGACAGACTGAATCCCAACCAACTAACTGATGATTGTTTTATGATTCACTGAACTAGACTATGATCACGACTAAGGCAAGTGCACCTATCGAATGGTAGTATAGTTATGGTGAGTCCAGAATATTGTATTTACAAAGACTACAAGTACTAGTATTAATTATCTTTTTATTATTTAGCTTAAAAAAGGGATTTGTTTTAATCTCAAATTAACTTAACTAATTAACTACTTAATACGACAGAGAGTGAATTGGGAAAAAATACTTGAAGAAAACTTATAAAGAAGATAATACCCAGGAAAGAATCCATCTAAACTTCACTTATTATTCTGACTCTGAATCAAACGATTTATTCACTTGCCTTGATCCGTAGAAATCCCTAAATTATGTTAATATCTCTTTCGAGACTAAGAACAATTGACTCTAGGTTGATTAATTGAAATCTCTTTCTAATTAAAACCCCTATCGTCGCATTAACTCGATCTATGGATTCCCCTATTAGATTTGACTCTAATCTGGTAGATTTATGTCATCCTATTTCTAGGATTGTATGCAACTCTGCTTAATTATGCTAGATCTACTCTTAAACAGGGACTTTTGCTCCACTGAATAAGCACATCAGACTTGGAATAATATCCTAAAAATATTAAAACAAGGATTAAAAACACATAATTAAGAACAAGAACAAGTATTTATCGTGTAATTTAGATAATTAAATAATAAGATCCATCTTAGGTTTCATCCTCCCTAGGTATTTAGGGAGTTCAGTTCATAATGTAAAAGGAAAACATCTCAAATTTAGAAAAACTACAAGACATAAAAAAAATCCAAATAAACTTAGAGAGAATTTTGAATGGAGATCTTCAATCTTGAGGTGGATCTTCTTCTGAGATGATTCCAACGGCTTCCTTCGAGTAATTTCTGCTTTCTGCTCTCTGTGTCCCCTTTAGGTCTTCTGGTAAGTTCATGTGACCCAATGTTATGAATGTCTATTTTAAGATAAGGTGAGTTGGTAATTATGTATGCATGAAATGGTATGCCTTGTTTAAATGATGAAATTGCTTACCTTAAATACTTGAATTGGTTACAATTGGTTGAGTGTTTTATGTATAGGTTTTTGGGTGATTTTGGCTGAGAAATAAAGCTAGGAAATGGCTTCATTTTGTCCACACGGGCGTGTGTCTAGACCGTGTGTGACACACGGTCTGGTAACACAGGCATGTGGTTAGGCCATATGTCCCCTACACCTAAATTTTGTGAAATAGAATGCTCAGATTTGGGCACACGGGTAGAGACACGGATGTGTATCTCAGCTATGTGTGTCACACGGCCTAGAACACGGGCGTGTGTCCTAGCCATGTGAAACCTATACCTAATTCGAATTAAATTAACTAACCACATGGCCTAGCACACGGATGTGTGGCATGGCCGTGTGTGCAAGTCAGAGAGTTACACGGGGTTGAACACAGCCTCTAGCATGGGCGTGTCCCTTGGACCACACGGGCATGTGAGCCCTGCACCTTGAAAAAAAAATTTGTAATTTCATGAAAAATACTTAGAGGTCTAGATTAAGTCCTGACTCGATTATAATGCTCGTATTGAACCTCGAGGGTCCAATTAAGGGACATTATGACTAATCTCGATTAATGAATAGTTATTTGCAAGAAAGAATTGAAAAATGTTCTGATGTTTTGGTAATGCTTCAAAACTTTATTTTGACAACGGATACGGGTTAGAGGTGTTACATTTAGTGGTATCAGAGCTACAGTTTAGTCGATTTTCAAATTTGACGTAGGAAACACGAGTTTAGCTATAAATGCCATTATATAAATTGTGGTAGTGTGATGACTCCTAATCATTTTTAAATGTGCTTTTCATATAGTAATGTCATCCAACTGAGCTAGAGTGTTTGTATAGACTTTAGAATGCTCAGAAACCCTAAAAATTGGATTTTTCTGTGTGTTTGGGAAACAGGGAACGATATCAACACGGGCAGGCACATGGGCGTGTGGCCTGCCCGTGTGGATCACATAAGTATGTGCCCAGTCCGTGTGGATCCTAAAAACTCTAGTTTTGGCCCCTTTTTTGCTCTTTTTGCTCTCAAATGCTCTCCTAAGTATAGAAACATGAATTTAAGGGATTAGGAGCATCAAGTTCACTAATTCTCATCATAAAACATCCAAAAATATGCCAAGAATGGAATTAAAATATGTTACATTTATGGTTTATCAAATATCCCCATACTTAAACATTTGCTTGTCCTCAAGCAAAATCCTTAACTCACAATTAAAATTAAACTTTCTCAATTCATAATTCTCATCAATAATGTTTTATCATAATTCACAAATAATTACACATTGATAATTCAACTAAAAGACCACTAAAGATTCAAACAATCCAAGTCAAACATTTTTTTAAAGCATGAAAACATAGGTATTTCCCCTAATCTAAGTAATTACCTTTAATTCAAAACCAACAAGAATTGACATCCTCACTAAAGATTAACTCAAATCACTCAAAGTGTTTAAGGTTTAAAAATTAAGCACTCAAAAGTCAAACATGAAAAGTTATTACCATAGGCTTGCACAAAAATCAAATTTCCACCACTATAAAATGAGATGATACATAAATCAAAAGGTCTTTACAGGGTTGTAAAGGGGCTTGGGTCAAAGGTGTGGATAAAGGCTGAAAAAGAAGGTTAGAATTGAGGTCGAATTGATCAATTATCTAACTAGAAAGATAAGCTAATGCTGAAAAATTACATCAACCGAAACTATTAAAGAATAACACGAGCTTCTTCACAGAATATGAAATTAACTACTTAAGCTCAAAACAAAGAAATAATAATAATCAACATATATGTTTTTTTTTTCTTTTTTTGACTTTTTTTAACTTTTTTTGAATGAATAATAAGATAAAATTAAACAACTAAAATAACAGAACATAGTTAGGCAACTAACCAAGTCAAATCTCGACAAAAAGGGAGTCAATAAAAAGGGAATAGCAAATCAAAAAAATGAGTCACGGATTAATATTGATGGGTGAATCAAGAAACGGTTTGTTAGGCTCAAAGGAGTTCACTAAAGGTTAATTATGAAGGTAGGCTTTTTATAGGATAAGTGGGTTAAAACCTAGGTGCCTTTATCATCTCAGTATATCAAATCAAATGTGTGGTCTTGACATGTATAATCGAAGCAAGTTCTAGAATAACAAATCAATATTGACACACTCATAACCAATAATAAAGTGAGCAAGAAATGTGTATGTTCTAAAGGCTCAAAGTCTCACAAAAATTATGGTTTTTGATGTTAATCTTACAAATTTTAAACTTCAAGGTAATACCTCAATTTAGGGAAACAACCTAGAAAATTTTAATTCTGAAAATAGATTTATTATGCTTGATTCTCTAATGTCTTAAAGTTTAAACAACCTATGAATTTAATCTAGAACATATGAGTAAGAATCATAAATCGAAGAAAAATTCACTCTAACAGTGATATGAGAAAATTACTTAAATACAAGACATAAATTAGAGATTTTCTAATAATCACATAAATAACCTCGCCACACTTAAGATATACATTGTCCTCAATGTATGAATATATATAATGACAATATAAGTAGAATATCATAAGAGAGTGAGAGAAGTGAAACTGCCCTAAATTTTGGATGAAGTCCTCAAATTAGTGACTAGCGGAATTGTAGAGAAAGCTAAATGTAACTCATGATTCTGAGCAAACTAACAAGAAAATAAACACAAATAATAAAGAAGATTAAGGGGTTATAACTCGATTAGAAACAATCATAAATCTTTCAAAAGATAATAATGAAAATAAGTTGAAGAGAAAAAAAAACTAAAACAAAATTTAAAAAAATAATAATAAAATAATAATAATAATAAACTCATTGATATTAATAAACTTAAAAGGTAATTGTAATGATAATAGTAAAAAAATACGAAAGAAAAAAGAAGAAAAAATAGAAATAGAAAAATAATAATAGTAATAAAAGCTTATAAAAAATTAAAAAATATATAAAAAATATAAAAAATATAAGTATAAGAATAATAAATTAATTAATTAATTAGTAAAATAAATATAACAATTGAAAAGGAATAAAATAAAATAAAATTGGGGTAATTAACCCTGTTTACACATGGTCATGGACATGCCCGTGTGTCCAGGCCGTGTAGGTCACATGGCCATGTCGTCAGGCCGTGTGTGTTTTCCTTCACTTCTCCCACGCCCATGTGAGATCCTACACGCCCGTGTGGCCAGGCCATTTAACTCTCTGACTTTGAAAAAAAATTAGCTCCAGATTTCACACGGCCTAGGATACGCCCGTTTGTCCAAGCTGTGTGGGTCACATGGCCATGTCGCCAAGTCGTGTGTGTTTTCCTTCGCTTCTCCCACACCCATGTGAGATCCCACACGCCCGTGTGGCTAGGCCGTGTGCTCCACACACCCGTGTGGCCAGGCCGTGTAACTCTCTAACTTTGAAAAAAAATTAGCTCCAGATTTCACACGGCCTAGGACACGCCCATGTGTCCAAGCCGTGTGGGTCACATGGCCATGTCGCCAGGCCGTATGTGTTTTCCTTCGCTTCTCCCACACCCATGTGAGATCCTACACGCCCGTGTGGCTAGGCCGTGTGCTCCACACACCCGTGTGGCCAGGTCATGTAGGTCAAAAACACACTTTTTTTTAGATTTTGAAAATTAATTAATTTAAAAAATTCATGAAATAATGTTAAGAAAATTAGCAATGTTAACACTCAGGCTGCCTCCCAAGAAGTGCTTATTTAAAGTCTAAGCTTGACTTACCTCGTATTCACACAGTTACGGTGGTTCACAGAGTCGAGACTCCTCTTTCTCACTGTCAATTCTATTATCAACATAAGGTTTTGGCCGAGTAATATTTACCTTAAAAGTGCCAAATTTAGAATGATTTACCTCGACTGTACCATATGGGAAAATATTCAGTACCGTAAAAGGAGTTGCTCCGTTTGCATTATGCTCTAAAGTGGTGATTTGAGGGTCCGTTTTATCCAACAATACCTGATCGCCAATCTTAAATTGGTTCATCTCATCCTTAAGCTTGTGATGGAGTCGCTTTGGTTCATCCTGTATTCTAGGTTTCTCCTTGACGTGTGTCTAGCATTCATCTAGTTCATTAATTTGTAATTTTCTTTCTTCATGATTTGCTCTGTTTTTGTTATGTAAACTGGACTGCAGCTATGTCACGTTTTTCCGAGGTGTTTCCTACAAAGAGTGTTGAGCCACAAGGTTATTAACATTAACAGAGCTCGTAATATCATCTCGATCACTAGATATCCTACCAGAATCACGAGCTTGGATTTTAACCATGTCATCACCTACACGAAGTATTAACTCACCTGTACCAACATCTATGATAGTTCTAGCAGTTGCTAAAAAGGGTCGTCCTAAAATCAATGGTACGTTACTATCCTCATCCATGTCTAGAAAAACAAAATCAACTGGGAACATAAATTTATCAATTTTGACAAATACGTCTTCAACAATACCCCTAGGAAATCTAATTGTTCTATCTGCCAATTGAATGCTCATCCTAGTTTGTTTGGGTTTCCCAACACCTAGTTGCTTAAACATTTTGTAAGGCATGACTTTAATACTAGCCCCTAAATTAGCCAAAACATTATTAACACTTAAACTACCAATTAAACAAAGAATAGTAAAACTCCCTAGATCTTTTAATTTGTTAGGTAGTTTATTCTGCAAAATGGCTGAGCATACTGCATTTAGCTCCATATACGACGAATCATCTAACTTTTGCTTATTTTTTAAAGCTCCTTTAAAAATTTAACGGAATTTGGCATCTGCGAAAGAGCTTCAATAAACGGTAAGTTAATATGTAATTTTTTCAACAGTTTAAGGAATTTACCGAATTGTTCGTTTGTGTGGTCTTTCTTTGTCGCATTTGGATATGGCACATGAGGTTTATATTCCTTAATGATCGGTTTTTGCTTGTTGTGGCTCACCTCAACCTTACCTTTACCTACCATATCTTCTTGTCTCGGTTTTGGTTCATCTTCAACTAACCCTTCTTCATCTCGAACAGTAATCACATGAAGTTGCTCCCTTGGGTTAATTTTGGTATTACTCGGTAAGCTACCTTGTGGTTAGTTTGAAATCATCTTGGCAAGTTGACCAATTTAATTTTTGAGCCCTTGAATCAACACTTGTTGATTTTTTAATGCGGTTTCGGAGTTTTGGAAGCGAATTTCTGACACCGAGATGAATTTTGTTAGCATCTCCTCAAGGTTTGACTTCTTTTCCTGCTGGTAAGGTGGTTGTTGGAAACCTAGAAGGGGCTGCGGTTTTTGATGTCCTTGACCATCCCACGAGAAATTGGGATGGTTCTTCCAACTTGCATTATAAGTGTTACTATATGGATTATTCTAAGGTCTAGAATTATTACCCATATAGTGGATCTGTTCGTTCTTTGTGCTAGGGTTGTAGAATGGATATTCTATGTAGTACATTCTTCCTCCATTCGCATCGCACTGCATCACCGGATATACCTGCGTAGAAACACATAAACCATCAATCTTTTTATTTAAGAGCTCTACCTGGTTTGATAACATGGTGACCGCATCGAGGTTGAAAACACCGGCTGCTTTATTAGGCTTTCTCCTCATGACTTGCCACTGAAAGTTATTCAGTGACATCTCCTCTATAAACTCATAAGCCTCCTCAGGTTTTTTATTATTTATGGTACCACCGGCAGCTGCATCGATCATCTACCTAGTTGAGGGGTTCAAACCATTATGAAAAGTCTGAACCTGTAACCATAGAGGTAACCCATGGTGAGGGCACCTTCTCAATAAGTCTTTATACCTCTCTCATGCATCATACAAAGTCTCTAAATTCATTTGCACGAAGGAGGAGATATCGTTCCTCAACTTAGTTGTCTTAACTAGTAGGAAATATTTCAATAAAAACTTCTTGATCATTTGATCCCAAGTAGTGATGGAACCTCGTGGTAAGGAGTTCAACCACTACTTAGCCTTATTTCTCAATGAGAAAGGGAATAATTGTAGGTGAATGGCATCGTCAGAAACGCCATTTATCTTGAAAGTATCACAGAACTCTAAAAAATTAGCCAAATGAGCATCTAGGTCTTCATCCTGCAAACCATCAAACTGAACAAACTGTTGAATCATTTGTATAGTGTTAGGTATCAATTCAAAATTATTTGCAGCAATGACAGGTCTGACAATACTCGAATCAGCCCCAGTGAGAGTGGGCTTAGCATAATCGTACATAGTACGAGGAGCAGGATTATAATTTACAAGATTCGCGGCAACCACAGGAGGTAGCGGATTATTTCAATTTTCAGCCATCTCCTCGGTAGTATTGGTATCGTCCTTGTGCTCTTCCTCTATATACTGTAAACTCTGCCTTATTTCTCTATGATTTCTGTGAATTGTGCTTTCAATTTTGTACAAGCCCAATTTTGGGTCCAAAACCCCTAAACCTACTAAACCCAAACCTACCCATGCCCACACACACAACAAAAGAAAAAGCTAAGGAAACCCTAGCCGTTCAGCACATGCTCCCCATCCCATCCACCGTCTTTGCTGCAGCACCGCCCCATCAAGTCCACCGCCACAAGCACCTGCAATGCATTAACAAGACAAGAAAGAAATCAAGAAGCAAGTTGTAGAAAAAACGCCTATAAAAGGCTGAATCCATTACCATTTGTAACATTCGGCATTAGTGAAATAAGAACAACATTTTGGTTTTAAATACAGAACACAAAAATAGATCCAAAGATAAGCATAAAGTCGCAGCGAAAAACAGAGAAGGCAGTCCAAAGATTTCGAGCCGAAGGTTTATCCATCTTCTTTTTATTTTTCCTTATTTCGGACCCATTCATACATATCTTTCTCTATTTTATATTTTAAAAAAAACAGCATACACGAATATATAAAAAAATAAAAAAATATACCCTTTTTTTGGATTTTCGGCCACCGTGCATGGTGGCCGGCGTGGCAGACGGGGATGATCCGGTGACCGGACCAGAGGGGAAGGAGAGAGGGCCAAAGGATGCTCTCAGGTTTTTTGAAGAAAAGAGAAGGAAAATGAAGTTTTTTGCAAAAACTTGGCCTTTTATAATACTACCAAAACGACGCCGTTTCATTTAGCTGCAAAACACCCCAAAACGACGTCGTTTTGAAGTGACCCGACCCGATCCGACCTGCTCCACTCAAGATCCGCGCGTTTTTGTTTAAAAAGGGTTATTTATCCTTTTGATCCCTCCGCATTTTGAGTTGCTTTAATCTAGCCTTTTTGTCTTCTTAAATTCACCCCGTGTTTTTAATTGTGTTTCATTTTGGTCCATTGCAAACATTGCGCACATAGGGACCAGGGATATTTACCCGATTAGTCCCCATTATTTTCAGAGCATGGTATTATGGTCTTTATCAGCCTATTTCCTTTTATTGCTTGCAATTTATACCTTTTTAATTCACTTTAATTTCAATTAAATCTTTTATTCATTTAGTTTCAGCCTTTTAATTAGTTTTATCATTATTATTATCATATTATTAGACAAATTAATTCTATATTATTATTATTACATCATATATTTTCTTTTCGTATCTACTCACATTATTATTATTATTATTATTATTATTATTATTATATCTTCTTTTTACTTAGGTGGTATTGTTATTATTGTATTAACTAATTTAATATTATTATTGCCACTATTATTTTCCTTTTTTATTCACTTACTGATTATTATTATTAGACTAATCTGATATATTATTACTACATTCCTATTTATATTTATTTTCTTATTCTAAAACTACTATTATTTATCTAATCTTTTTTATCTATTCCTATTGTTGTTATATTTCCATTTATTATATTATTTTCATTATCTTTCTTTATATAATCGTATTTTTTTTTTACTCTCGTTATTATTTTATTTATTTATATACTTTTATATAGTTTTTAAACTTTAGTTTTTTATTATCAACATCATTTTTATTTTTATTACTATTATCACTTTTTTAAATTATTGTTACTATTATATTATTTGTTATTTAATATATCATTATTATTATTATATTTTTACTACTATTACAACTATTATTATTATTATCTTATTTTATCATTTTTGTAATTACTATTACTATTGTATTATGACTATTATATTTTCATCTATGTTTATTTTCCTATTACTCATCTATTTATATTTCTTATGTATTTATATTTTCATTATTATATTTTAGATATTATGTCTATATTTATATTTAGGTATTAATATCATTATTTTACTATTGCTATATTTTTCATACTATTATTATTATCACTATTATTACTATTAGCACTATTTTATTTGCTATTATTTAATATATTATTTTTTATTACTATCATTGCTATTTTTATATTGTTATTATTACTATTATATTATTGTATTATCCTTACCTATTACTCTTCAAATTATCTCATTTTATTTTTATTCCTCGTTCATGGCATATCATTTTTTTTTACATCATTTCAAATTTAAAGATTTTATTCCTTGCATTATAACCATTAATATTATTATCATTACTATCACTCCTTAAATAGTTCTACATAATATTTATTTTTTTACTACTAGTTCTTTCTTAATTTCAAATATTTTTTTAGCTTATTTACTATTTCATTTACTTATTATTCGTTTGACGCATTTATTTTATCTTTGTTTTTATCGTTGTCGTTCACCTTTGTGTTCATGTTTATCTTTTATGATTATCGATTTTTATTTGTTATGCATTTTTTTCTCGTTCCATCACGAATTTAGGTTTTATCCAACCCAATAAAAATTCTTCCGTAAAAGTAAATATTTCGTATTTGGTAATTCGAGACAATCGTGCCCTAACTTACTGGGTTTCGACTTCTCTCATTTAACCTAACTACGAAACACTCTTTTAAATCGCAATACGAGTTTTGAAAAATACTTATCCTCGGGGATACGAGGTGTCGTGCCCTAACTTACCGGGTATGACATTTTGTTAGCTCGAAATAAGATTTTCACAAGTAAAGGCAATATTCGGTGTTTGGAAATTCGAGGAAACGCGCCCTAACTTACTGGGTTTCGATTTTCCTCGTTTACCCTAACCAACCGAATAACATTTTAAAAAGGGGTTAAAATATACGATTTTTTTTAAATAAAGGCAAGCTCGTTCTCAAAGTTCGATATGTCGTGTCCTAACTTACTGGACATGGTATTTATTACTTCGAGACGAGAAGGTCTTTAACATTTGAGCCTTTTTTACAAAGAGGGATCGTATTTTAAATTCTTTCAAGTTTTCAAATTTTCAACACTAAGACATTAATTAATCAACTAGGTACCAATTTTGGGCGTATCGAGGGTGCTAATCCTTCTTCGTGCGTAACCGACTCCCGAACTTGTTTCCTGATTTTTCGTAGACCAACAATTATCGTTTTAGTAAATCTTGACTTTTATTAAAATGATTAATTTAAGGTGATCCGATCACATCTCATCAAAAAGATTGGTGGCGACTCCCTATTTTTCATTTTCATTTTTTAAAATTCAAGTCGATTCTCGTTTTTCAAAAAAATGGTTACGACAAATTTCATTGTCAAAAAGTAGAGGTCTTGAAGGGTTTTTTCTAGTCATAAACTACAAAAACCTACCATAAGCAAACAAAAGAAAAATTAGTAATTAAAAATAAAAATAAAACAAAAATAAAATGCAATAAAATAAAAATGGCTAAATTAATAAAAATCAAGCGTTCCTAATATCTTAGTCCCCGGCAACGGTGCCAAAAACTTGATGATCATTTTATGATTCACTAAACTAGACTACGATCACGACTAAGGCAAGTGCACCTATTGAATGGTAGTATAGTTATGGTGAATCCAGAATATTGTATCCACAAGGACTACAAGTACTAGTATTAACTATCTTTTTAATATTTAGCCTAAAATATAAGGGATTTGTTTTAATCTAAAATTAACTTAACTAATTAACTACCTAATGCGACAAAGAGTGAATTGGGAAAAATACTTGAAGAAAACTTATAAAGAAGATAATACCCAGGAAAGAATCCACCTAGACTTCAATTATTATTCTGACTCTGAATCAAACGATTTATTCACTTGCCTTGATCAGTAGAAATCCCTAAATTATGTTAATATCTCTTTCGAGACTAAAGACAACAGACTCTAGGCTGATTAATTAAAATCTCTTTCTAATTAAAACACCTATCGTCGCATTAACTCAATCTATGGATTCCCCTATTAGATTTGACTCTAATTCAGCAGATTTATGTCGTCCTATTTCTAGAATTGCATGCAACCCTGCTTAATTATGCTAGATCTACTCTTAAATAGGGACTTTTGCTCCACTGAATAAGCACATCAAACTTGGAATAATATCCTAAAAATATTAAAACAAGAATTAAAACACATAATTAAGAACAAGAACAAGTATTTATCGTGTAATTCAGATAATTAAATAATAAGATCCATCTTAGGTTTCATCCTCCCTGGGTATTTAGGGAGTTTAGTTCATAATGTAAAAGGAAAACATCTCAAATTTAGAAAACCTACAAAACATAAAAAAAAATCAAATAAACTTCGAGAGAAATTTGAATGGAGATCTTCAATCTTGAGGTGGATCTTCTTCTGAAATGATTCCAACAGCTTCCTTCGAGTAATTTCTGCTTCTGCTCTCTATGTCCCCATTAGGTCTTATTCTAGTGTGTTTATATAGACTTTAGAATGCTCAAAAACCCTAAAATTTAGTTTTTTCTGTGTGTTTGGGAACAAGGAGCGATATCGACACGGGCTGGCACATGAGCATGTGGCCTGCCCGTGTGGATCACATGGGCATGTGCCCAGCCTGAGTGGATCCTGAAAACTCTGATTTTGGCCCCTTTTTTGCTCTTTTTACTCTCAAATGCTCTCCTAAGTATAGAAACATGAATTTAAGGGATTAGGAGCATCAAATTCACTAATTCTCATCATAAATCATCCAAAAATATGCCAAGCATAGAATTAAAATTTGTTACATTTATGGTATATCATTAACATCATCTTCTTGTTCCCACTCAACCAACCCTAGATAAACTATCTGACCAAGCGGTCAATCTCATCACATACTCATTTAGAATCATTAAAGACTACATGAAATAATTTGCAATGGATAAATGTAAATATTGTGCTAAAGTAGCTCTCACAGCTAAAGATAACTTCATGGCGTCCCAATTATACAGCTTACTTTGAAACTTATCCACCATAAATCTAAGAGTACTTTTGGTGACCATTCCATAAAAAAGAGGAACACCCAAATACGAACTGGGATTATCCACTTTTTGGAAACAAAGCAAACTACTAATTCCACTACCCACCACCTCGTTAACCCCTTTTGAGAAAAAAATATTAGTCTTCCAAGCCTTAATACAATGACCAGAGATATTATAGAAATTATCCAAAATCTCTTTTAGGAGTTGTGTATGACCCAAGTCAAACTCTGCTAAAAATTACCAAATCATTAATAAAGAATATATGTGATAAATCCGACTCAGCTCTAGACAATCTAATTGGATGCCACTGACCATTAGAAATAGCCAAACGAAAACTATACCCAAGCCACTCCATACATAGAACAAAAAAATACAGAGATTAAATGTTAGCCCTGACAAATCCCTTTCGTCGGCTTAAATTTCAAAGTTGGAATCTCATTCCAAAGAACTTGCATGGAGAACCTGATATTCCATCCATAATGACCTTTATAAAAAAACCAGAATATCTGCAACTCTAAGCAAAGCCTCGATAAAATTTCACCACACTCGATCATATGCTTTTTCTAGAACAATTTTAATAGCCATTCCAGACTTCTTGTGGCATTTCCCTCTCATAGAATGAATGACTTCCTGTGCAATGAGGATATTATTCATAATATTCCTCATTGAAATAAAACTTGTCTACTCTTGCGCAATTAATTTAAGGAAGATGCACCTAAATCGATTAGCAGTGACTTTCATGACTAGCTTGTACAAGATTGAACACAAACTGATAGGCCTAAACTATTGGAAAATTTCTAGATGTGCAATCTTAGGAATGAGGACAATGACCGTGTTATTCAACTCTGGTTCAATTGACCCACCATTAAACACCCTTTTAACCCACTTACAAACATCAATTCCTACAACATTCCACTGACTCTGAAAAATAAAGCATGAAAACCATCGCTACCGGAGCTTTCAAAGGAGTCATGTAGAATAAAGGTTTTTTTATTTCCTCATCTGAAATTACCTTCCACATATATGTGGAAAATGGAAAATAGTAGAGTAATTTACTATAATTATCAGTGATTGATATATTAGTTACAAGTTTAAATATCCAACCTTGAAGCATCTCTCAAAGATAATATAATGATTCCATGAGGATTTATAGGTGATTTTCTAATGCCTTCATTCCTTTTGTGGGGCTCAGGAGTTTTGGTTGACCTGTTCTCCCAATACAAACGTTAGAAAGGGGAGATGGTTTACAACACTATGAATTGAAGTAATTCATGTTTATTTTATTAAAGTTTTTTACAGGTAACTCCCTATGATAAAGAAAATAGAATATAATATAATTATTGTCAAATTATTGTGCTAAGGATAATAATTAAGATCAATCTCTAAGGCAACCAAACTAGTTAGTTTGTCTATTCCCATCGTGGTAAGCATGAAAAGCACAAGGTTTTTTTTTTTTCTTTTTTTACAATCTCATTACATGTTTTGATTATATATACTCTTTTAAACATAATATTTAGAATTATTTATAATCCCTCTCTAACTCATTAATAGGAGGATAATGCGCTTCAGCGCATTCGAACTCACATCCTCTTGTATTGATAATAATACCCATTATCTAAACACAATTTTTTTTTTTAGAATATAGAATATCTTACACCTTAACATCTTGTATTGAGAAAGGAGGTGAATGAACATTTAATTCTTATTTAACATATAAATTTTCTTTGTTTTAGTTTAATAAAGTCTTCTTAATTAACTTAGTTTAATTTTAATAATAATTAAAGTTTATTTTATAGATTTGGATTGAATAAAAATTAAATAGTTATTACTAAATAATTTAAAATTTAATCCTTATAACATTAGTCTTATAAATTTTCACTCAATGTACTAGGTAAAATCTTTTTTTTGTTTGTGAATTGATGTTTATTTTATTTCACTATATGTCAAAGATGATACAACCCAAATTATTTGATAGTAATGAAAATAAAGATGATCAAAGCTCGATCACCACCACCGCTCTTATTAAAATAATCATAAGAAAGTTAAGGTTTTTAGTGGAAAAAAGAAAATATCAAAAACACACCATTGAAAATAATGGCCACTCTTTAAAAGCAGCATGAGAATTCAAAGCAATATATATCTTAGTTGCAGGCTTCGGGATTAGCCAAGAGGTAAGCTTCAACAGGCTTGTAAACTCCCTCACTCCCTTTAATGAGAGCCTCGATTTCATCTTCAGTGATTACATTGTCGCCAACAGTGTAAAATTTCATCGAGCTCTTGCAAATGCTTCCTCCACTTGCAGCTGCCTCAAACTTGTTCTCATAGCTGATTTTTTCAAGCTTGTACCCCAAGGGCCCACCTTCGATTAAACTGTAGCTATATGAAAATTTATTTTCGTCATGTCCTCCTATCTGGTGCTTCATATATTGGAATGGAAGGCCTAAACAAACAAGTACTTGTTATCCAATATACTCGTGTAAAACACGTTAAAAAATGCCAATGCCAATGAAAATGAAATATCTAACCTTCAACAAAATTGATCTTTACGATGTTTCCTGAGCTAGGATTAGCTTCAACCTCAACACTCTTGACAGCATTAGGGGCAGCTGTGGGCCAAACCTTGGCGGCTTCAATAGTAAAGGCCTTGAAAAGCCTGACAGGGGCGACTGGAGAGGTAGATTCATAGTCATAAGTGAAAACACCCATGATTCTAATATTACTTTAAATTCAAAGAAGAGAAGAAATGGATGATCGAGTATTTGAGGTGTGGGATGATAGAGATCTGAGATGCTATTTATAGACTGAACTTGAAGCGGAAGAAATTCATTATTCTCATTTTTTAATTGGATTTATATTCAACATCGTTATTAATTTTCACTGAATTGGTACCAGTCAAAATGGATAAAAATCTTCTGCTGTCCCACCTCCCTGCCCCAACACTTACTTTCCTTTTTTTTAAAAAAATTGCCCAACGTGTACCTTATACTTTATTTGGCTAATCTTAAATAATCATAATAAATATTACATCAGTATATGAACCTGCGAAGTTAATTAAGGCGTAAAAATTCATATAAAAGTCTTTAAATAATCATATAAGAGAGCACATGAACACAAATATTTTCTCTTAATGAAATTCATCTATGTAAAAAAATATAAACCCAAATATATGATTGGTCCTACACCTTAAATTATATGAAAAAATATAAACACAAATATATTATTCGTCCTACTCCTTAAATAATATAGACTAATCCCATGAATTAATAGAAAACTGTAGATGAACCTCTAAATTATTTTTCATTTTATATTATAATTTTTAATCTTATTTTGCTCCTATTATGCATTAATTTATCGAGTTTTTTATATATAGCAAGCATTTTGCTTGAGTTTATTTTCTGCTTTTGATTGATGCAAAAGAAATTTTATCACACGTATATGTGTGAAAATTATATATCCAGAATATATATATGTGTTTAAAAATAATATACAATAAATAAAAATATATGGTTTAAAACTAATAATTTCAACAACATATATGCAATATGTACGAAGTTAAAATGAAAAAAATAAATTTAAATAAATTTATAAATCCATTAACCATGTATTCCATCTTTGTATATGTTAATTTTAGATTTTTTATTTAAATATTATCTAAAAGTATATAGCCTTTTTTTATAAAAAAACATGCAGATAATCATTTAATAGAAAAGGTATATAGTTTTTTTTCCAACTGAGTAGCTACTCGATTAACCCGTGACATCAATTCAATTAGTGGTTTAAATAATAGTATAGATACACAATGTGGGTGGGAGAAAACATTTTATTTGAAGAAATATTTTTTAAAATTTATTCAATAATGATTATAGGTGTAGTGGTAAACAACTTGTTTATAAATCTATTAAACATGTATTCAATTCTTGGATATGTTAGTTTTAGATATATTTAAATATTAGATAAAGTATAAAAAGACAAATAGGCCATCAAAATAGTAATAGTAATCATTTAATAAATAATAATATAGAAATTTTATATAATTTATAATATTTATTCATCACAATTATTTAAGGTGTTGTTTGATAAACTAAAAAAAAAGTACTGAAAAATAAGTCTTGAAAAATTAAGTATTAAAAATTTTAAGTTATAAAATTTATTTGATATATTATTTAAAGTTAATTACGAAATATAGTTAAACTATTTATTAAATATATTTTAAATTATAAATAATTATATTCTACATTTTATAATTATTTTTTAAACATTTCACCTTATTGTAAGTAAATTTTTTATAGTAAAATATAATATTAAAATAAATAATTTAAAATTTAATTAATTAAATGATAAATAGCTTTTATCTATTTATCATTTTCCATACTTTTTATGGAAAAAATTTATTGGATTGTTTTTAGTTTGAATTGTTAAATATGTGAAAATATTAAATCGTTGAAAATATTAATTTTCAATTAATTTATTTTTTAATGGTTTACCAAACAAGGTTAAATTTATTTGCATAAAATATTTACATATTTAATTAATAATTATTTAATATAATTAAAGTTTAATTTTAGACATTAATAATGAATTTTCAACCCAATTTATTTAGTGCAAAATGCTAATATTGAGCAACATTTTTAAAAAAAAAAAAAAGAGAAGGAAAATTAGTTCTGGGACTTTGGACAGGTAGACGCCATATTTGGCAGATGATTTTTATTCGTCAAATCCGTGGGAAGACTTGGACTATCTAGAAAGCAAGTTGCCTGCGGAAAACACAGGGTTGAATATGGTAATAATGTTAAAATAGAATAAAAATAGTCTTCTTTTGATCACCTGCTATGAGTTTACTTTTGGCCAAGTGTTTTCATTTGGATGCTCTCCAAATCTGGAAAAAGAAAACAAGAAAATATAATTTTTTATTAACATATATTTGTAATAATACATGTTTTTTATTTGAATGTGCAGGAGATGCAGATTGGGAAGTTGGAACTCTTGGCATTAAGTATTTATTTTTGCATCTCCATAAATATTATAATGTATTATTTGTTTATTGTAATAATTTGGACATGTAAACTTACATGATATTTGCATTTAATAATATTTTTTATTTATTATTATATCCTATTTAAAAATCATTATTAATGGAATTTTTTTTTACTTCACAATATATGTGAAAAATCGAGACGGGAATAATTATGACAAATTTTAGTGATGAAAATGTAATAGAAATGATAGGAGATAAAAAATTAGACGGAGTTTTTATAGCAAAAAATTGAAATGTGACAAAATTTAGTGACGCAAATAGTGACAGAAAAAGCATTATATGGTAACGGCAGCTGCCCGATTTGACAACTAGTGAGTCAAAACGCAGGAAATTGTGACGACTTTTCGTCACAAATTTAATGACCAAGTCTATCAACATTGTGAAAAACCTTATTACTGAGCGGGAAACTGTAACAGAATTTTTCCGTCACTGAATTTGACACAAAATGGATTTACTTCTATGACAGATTTTGTTAGTCACTCTCCTCAAATTCTGGTTGTAACTGTACAACTAAAGTGAATAAAATATTTTAAAATGTATTGCTGGAGAGTTTGTGATCAAAAGGTTGAGATCGAGTCATGGTAATTTAATGGCATCACGTGTAGTAAGGAATAATTTTACACCGACAAATAGAATAGGTCATAAGCTTGGTTTTAAAACAAATATTATTGGATAATACAAAATATTACTTTAAATAAGAGTGAAAAATACATCAACATATCACTTAAATCCACAATATATATATATAAACTCACTCAAAATTTGACAAATTATGCAACTTAAAAGTACCTAAAATGCTAATGTTCTCATTGTAAAAAATAGTGCGATGAAACCCAAAATATAATTAAAATTGAAAAAGTATAAAATAAAGAAAGAAAGAAAGAAGAAACAGAATTTTTATTTCAAGGACTGCTACAAGAGAAGTTATGCACATAACAAACCAAAAAGCAACATTTTATACCAACTGTAATTTGTAACTTTAAAAACAACTTAAATACAAAAAAAAAATATCATCTTAAATAATTTAAGAGAAAATTAAAAGACATGACCTAAAAACAAATTAAAAGACGCAACTTAAAAACATAAATTTGTAACCTCTAGAAAGAGAAAATTAAACACAAAGTTATAACCTAAAAGAATTAAAAACATGCAATTAAAAGAAAGAATTAGTAACCTTCAAAGAATTTGATATACAAATTTAAATACAATAAAAAAAGTATTACACCTTGTGACCCCTATTAATTTAATTATTAATAAAAAGGGTACAATTTGACCCTATTTATTTCATAAAACTCCTTTGAAAAGGAAAACATATGGCCTTATTTATTTCGTAAGATATTTTCAACAACTATATAGTATACAGCATATAGATTACTGAATTAAAAGTAAAAAACACTTTCCTTTGCGTAGTTGAAAACAAAATTTAATGGAAAATAAAAAAAACCAAAAAAAAAAGGTAAAATTTTCTCTCATAGTGTTTACGAATTGGATTTTGAAAACTTAGACTATTTCTGACAATTATCAAATTAATAGTATATGAACAAATTTAAATAATTTATTCAACGGAAAGATATAATAAAAATTATAAAATTTTACAAATCTAATTAACAATTAGTTGAAAATATAATAGAAAATATTGATAATAAATTTTGTAAATTTAAAGATTAATAGTTCTAGAATGATAATTTATCATGAATAATAGTAGTATAAATAATTGATAAATTAGTTGGACAATTGATAACAAAAATGAAAAATACAAGTGCGATAATTTAATTGTTTATGAGATTCAATTTCTCCATTCAACTATCAAATGATCAATTTAAATATCAAAATTAAGGATATTGATTTTTGTAGACTAAAATACTAAAATCCCTTAAAAATATTTAAAAATAAATTAAATTCCTAATTAAAATGTGTAATCAATTAAACTCTCGTAATTGTCTAAAGTTGGTCGCAACCCATTAACTCCTTGTTGATGACTAAATTTAATAAATCAAGTGGTGAAACATGATTAAATTTAATAAATCAAGTGGTGAAACATGATTTGCTAGAAACCCTTTCAATGTAAAACCATCTACTCACATTATCATCACTTTTATCCACATGGATTTAATGTAAAGTGAAGACATGGATTTATAAAATAAAAGTAAATAATTAATTGAAAGTAGAATATATCAGTAAAACTTATAATTACTTTAAGAACCTCGGTTGGATCTATGTCCAACTTGATTTTTAAACAATATGTTTAGATAGATGTTTGAACACAAGTTCAAACAAAAACACTAGCAGTAAGCAAATAAGAGAATGAAAGAAATAAACATAAGAGATTTGTTAGTGTAGTTCGGATTCACCAATCTTACTCTACAGAGTCTCGCTCAGTAAATTATTGTATTTAACAATTGATCCAACCCCATATTGATTAAATCTCAATCTACCCTTACACAAGAAGCAATTGTAGCACTAATAGAAAATCCTAACTTATTACAAATCACTCACCTAAAACCTCACTATACAATCAATAAAACTCTACCAAATAATGCCTATGAAATGAGTGCGATAATACGAAGAAAAATCGCCAAATAACAAAACAAGTCATCACAACACTCTTCAAAAAGTTGCATCCATTCATATGAATAAGCTGCCTATTTATAGGCCAAATAAGGCAGCCTTCCACCTTAGTTTATGTAAAGATAAAATTAGCCTTAACAACATAATAATCTTGGATAAATAAGGTCCAAAACTTATTCCATGATAGAGCCTGAAAAAACCAAGAACATAAACACATAAATCACCAAGGATAAAGGCCAAAATAATAAGTATAAGCCTCATTCGATAAAGCATGTCAATCTCAAACTTCCTTCAGCAGTCATACTCAGTCACTAAGGTTTGATGTCACGCCCGAAATATAATGGGTTAATTGAAGTGATTAATTAAGAAATGAGATGTAGACTGAATGGTTAAGAGTTAGTCCCACATGTTAGAGATCCTAGGTTCAAGTTTCCTCCCTCTTATATTTTTCTTATTTGTGTTAGTATGTTTCCCCCTATTGACCCTAGTTCGAGTCGCCCATCTCCCTTCTACTTCCTTTTAAATTCAGCCAAGAATTGGGATATTTACCCTTGTCACCCCTAGGGTTTACAAACCCTAGCTCTTTAGTCATTCATTTTCCTATTTTGATTAGGATTATCTCTTTACAAAATTTTAGTAAAATCCTTCTAAATCCTATATTTTTGTTCTTACTCTTTTCTTTTCCTCTCCTTTTCTCTCATATTTTCATAATAATTTCATTCTAATCTTTGATAAATATTTTTCTACCCGAATCAAGTCAACCTCCATTCTATCATTCTTTTTATCGGGTTTGTAATTGTCATCAATAGTATCTCTTTTCTTGCTAAGAATCGGTAAGTACATCTCATTTCTGATGTTTAGATCCTAAATTTTGTAATATTTCTATCTGGTGATAATATCATGTTCGATTAATCATTCTTTTATGGTTTTTATCAAATCTTTTGTTAATCTTGTCAAATCTTGAAATCAACTGTTAACCCGTGAGAATTTTTGGTTTGAAGGACATAACTTAGGTGAATCAAATCAGATTTGATTGTGAAGAACGTCGATCGAACTCTCGATGAAAGGTGTGTGTTCCTTGAGTAGTGAATTGAGGCAAACCATATGTAGGATTAGGGCCACACGGTGTTCTACAAAGGCGTGTGAACCACACGGGTTGACCACACGACCATGTGCCTCTGTAAACCCTAGGCTAGTTTGTGAACCACAAAGCCACAACTCTTCCACACGGCCGAATCTCTCATGTAGGGTAATATTTACGTTTGCCACATGACCACAATCTATTATACGATTATGTAACCCTTCCACACAACTTATAGCTTCTCACACGATTATGTGACCCATGTTTTACAATTTTGCCCAAAATTTTTTAAATTGTTCATTTTAGTCCCTATATAATTCCTGATTTAATTTTAGAGATTTTATTCACTCGATTGAGTCCTTGATATTATGAACATGATAGAATCTATGAGTTAATGATTGAATTTCTACTGTATAATAATGATATGTGTATGTTACATGTCTACACTCACTATTTTTCTAATGAACTGATACTATTATTCTTACCACTGTATTACCGATTGCATGTTCAGCATGCTTACTATTATTGTTGAATCGAATACATGTTAAGCATGCCTACTTCTAATGTTGAACTGAATACATGTTAAGCATGTCTGTTGTTTCTACATAACACTGTTAGAAGCATGTCATACTGCATTGCATGGGGTGGGAATTGAAAGGAGGAAGTACTCGTAGTTTAATAATCTTCAACACTAGTAGTTCATCCACAAATTACTGGCAACTTGTCTACAAACTTTCTAAATTAAAAATACTGGTGGTTCAAACATAATTTTTACTACTAGCAATTTACTTGCAAATATTGGTGGTTCATCCACAAACTAGAGAATTATTGGTTGGAAGAGTTTTGGAAACTCTTACTGTGGAGTGTAGTGGGGTATAGGTAGAAACTTTCTTATTATTTATGCATTGCATTAACATTCATAAGCATGCTCAAAGGAACTGTCTAATTCTACTATGCTATACAATTGCAATTTTGCTAAGTGTAATAGCCCAAATTTGCCCGGGCCTTAAACCAAATAAAACAGCAATAAATAAGTGTTACAGTCCAGTTTACAAAAGCCCAAGTTCGGGTATCTTTGAAGCCTAAAATTCTTACACCTGGTTACAACCCAAATACAATCGTGGCCCAAATTTTAGCAGGCCCAACGAGTCCCAAACACACAAACCCCAAATCAGAAACTAGAATCTATAACTCTAAAAACAGTGGCTATAAAAAGCCCTTTGTAACCTGTAAACGATACGCATACAGAGACAGAAATAAAAGGCAAATATAAACAATTTTTTCAAAGAGGTGAATCTTCTATTTTATTTTTTATTTTTCGTGTTCAAAGCATATATACATACACAAACAGTTTGATAAATAGCTTTAAAGTGCAGAAAAAGGGTTTTACCTTTTCGGTTTTTTTTTTGCATCAAAAATCGAGGTTTCTAACCTCCGAAGGTTGTGTACGATGGCGTAAAGGACGACGCGTGGGCGCGTAAGACGCGTGAACTGCCTGATGATGGAGGCTTGGCCAGAGCTCCGAGGGCCCCTTCTCCTTCCTCTTTCATAGGATTTTTAATTTTTTTTAAAAAAACGCGGATAGAAATAAAATTTTAGAGTTTTTTTTGTATTTATAAGCTTCCCGAACGACGTCATTTTGGGGTGATCGTTTAGTGACTGAAACGGCATCGTTTCAAGGCCTCAAGATCCGCGTGTTGACCCGTAACCTGGGGAGGATCCGCGTGTTTTCGATATTTGGGTTAATTGCCCAATTGGTCCTTTAACAATTTTAATATTTATAATTTTATTTTATTTATTTTTTAATTTTAGTTCTAATGTTTTAATTTTGTTTCAATTTGGTCATCACAGTGCTTTAAAATTTAATTTGGGGAAACGGTGTTGTTTTGGGATTAGGGCAATTTTCCCAATGAGTCCCTCGATTTTAACACGCATTCCAGAAGGCCCAAATTTTTTATTATTATTTAAACTAGCCCTAAAACTTTAACTTTATTTCATTATAGTCCTTTTAAATATTTTTTTAAAGATCTATTAAATACTTTATATCTATAAATATTAATTATAAAAATAGTATATATTATTTTTATGTATTATTTATTATATTATTTTTTACTTATAAATTGTATTTGTTCATATATTATATATATATATTTTAAAAAATTATGTATTATTATTTATTAATTGTGTAAATTTTAATTTTTATTAAATAATTGTATATATATTATCCTTCATTATATTTACATATTATATTATTTTTATATTACTTATTATATGGTTTATATTATTATATATTTTGGTTATAAATTATATTATACACTAAATATTTACTATATATGTATTATCATTTACATTACTTTTATTTCATTATAAAATATATACTATTTTATCACCTATTAGTTACATTTTTATTACTAAATAAGTATGTGTAATATTAATAATTAGTACATTATTAAGGTATTATACCCTATAATATAACTTATATATATATATTTAAAAAATAATTACTCACTTTATTTTATATTTTAATACGAGTTAAATCTTTTATATATTGTTATATTTTATATCATTTATATATTAAATGCTAGCTTCATAATATTATTAAGTGTTGCTTGTTTGATATATATATGTTACTACATTATTATTATTTTTTATATATTATCACATTCGTTTTGTATATATATTTATATGTCTAATTGTATATCATGCATTGTTCTTTTTTAAATTAATTATTGCTTTGTATGGTCGTATGTTTTGCTTATTCATTTTCAATATATACGATGTATATTATAATATGTATGTTGTTGTGTAATTGAGATTTGCTATATTTATGTATGTATCTAGTATCGGACCTTTATATTATTGCTATCATATTTGCATGTTTTAGTTACTTATTATTGTAATATGCTATCTTGTATGTTATATTCTATAATGTTAATATGATTCCTCATGCATTAATTAAAAAACAAGATTCCAAAGTTTTCAAAAATTAAAAGGCAATGTTTGATGTTTGGAAACTTCGAGAAAGGTAGTGCCCTAACTTACTGGGTTGCGACTTTTCTCGTCGAATTCAGATAGTCAAGCACCCTTCTAAGTGATTTTGAGTTTTCAAAACTTAAACAATTATTTCAAGATTTCAAAACATAGTGTCCTAACTTACTGGATATGGCGTTTTGTTGTTTCGATATAGAAATTTTCGAAAGACGAGCTTAGTTTTGAAGGTTTTAAAATGTTGCGTCCTAACTTACTGGATGTGATGTTTTGACTCGTTTAAAATAAGTGAGCCTTAATTTTCAAAATTAAGACATTCTAATTAAAAGAGGTTTGCATCTTAAAACTTTCAAATTTCCGACATTAAAGACACGTGATAATCAATTAGGTACCAATTTTTGGGCATTACGAGGGTGCTAACCCTTCCTCGTACGTAACTGACTCCCGAATCTGTTTTCTCGACTTTCGTAGACCAAAATTAATGTTTTAAAACAAAACATTTTATAAGGTGATCCAATCACACCTAAAAAGATTAGTGGCGACTCCCGTTTTTGTTTTTCTTAAAGTCGATTCCCATTTTCCAAAACTCGATTTAAAAATGGCTTCGACAGCTTGGCGACTCCACTGGGGACTAATAAGAGAGTCAAGCCGTGTAATTGATTATCTCTTGTCTTAATGTCGGAAATTAAAAATTTTAAAATTTAATCCTCTTTGCATTACATGTGTTTGTATTATTGCATGTGTTGCTATATTCTGATACGCATTGCATTTGCATGACCGTTGTGGTCACACCCTTAAGTGGGAGTGAGAAGCTACACCTTCGTGAGGTTTTCACCTCCGTGTAGGATAGTGGATCACTTTTGGGATACATCTGTACTTATGGTTTCGTGAGAGTTTCATCTCTGTGTAGCCATAGAGAAATGTATTCCCCTGAATTGAACTCGATTCAAATGAGCCTATAATGGGTGAGGATCGAGGAAGCTGCTGGTTCGGGTACCTCAACTTTAGAACAAAACCACATATAGAAAGACCATAAGGGCTAGGCTTAGATAGAATTATACTTTAGCTATCATCCTTGTAGGTTATCTTTGTGTTTATTAATATCATATGATACTGACTGTTTTCTCTCTTTTATGCATGCCATTTTGCATTTAAAAGGTATCGATTCACGGTCAGTTTCTAAGTTAGAAAGTTTTATTATGGAGAACGGACTTCTTGATAGAGTGGAGGGCAACGCCAACGTCCATAGATGGTCAGAGCAAACTCAACTAGGAAAGGGGGATAGTATAGTTGTGGGATATATATCGGAGCTATCAGACTACACTCGTATCAGTGCCACATAGAATAATCTACAGGAGCTTAAGGAGATTTGGGATCAGTGGGGCAATGAGACTAAACAGTCATTCTACAGTAATTACGGAGATTTGCCTTACTTACTCGATATTCGGATAGATAAGCACTTGTTCTGAGCCCTCGCTCAGTTTTGGAACCCAGCATACAGTTGTTTCAGTTTTGGGGAGGTAGATTTGGTGCCCACTGTGGAGGAGTACACGGCCTTACTTCGTTGTCCCAGGTTTCAGAGTGATAGGATTTATTCTCGAGCTGCTTGTGTCCCAACCTTTTGTAAGAAGCTGATGACCATTACGAGAATGAGCGAGCAGTGGATCGTGGCTAGAATTAAGGAAAAAAGAGAGAGTAAATGCATTTCGTGGGGAGCTTTGAAAGATCTAATCCAGACACATCCAGAAGAGGCGAAGAGGGTAAACATTTTTACCTTAAGCTTATACGGCTTGATGGTTTTTCCCAGGGCCTTGGGATATGTAGACGAGGTGACTACGGATCTCTTCCATCTACTTAGCAAACAGGTCACTTCTATTCCTGCGATTTTGGGGGAGACATTCAGGTCCTTGAATGCATGTAGGAGGTCCAGTGTAGGCAGGTTTGTTGGTTGTGCTCAGTTACTTTTAGCTTGGTTCTACAGTCACTTCCGATTGATAGATAGGGTGGCTTGTCAGGTCTTCTTCAAGGATTACTTCCCATTGAAGGACATAGCAGCTTCAACTAGGAAAGTTGATGTTCCTGAAAAGAATTGGATAGCGCTACTTCAGAACCTTCAGTCGAAAAATGTTGAGTGGAAGGCTCCGTGGATAATTCCTGGTGAGATTCTTTACCGATGCGGCGGTTTTGATTGGGTCCCTCTGTTGGGAATTTGGGGTGCCATTGGTTATGCCCCTTTGCTGGTGTTGAGACAGCATGGATTGAGGCAGTTTGTACCAGCAACTCATGGACTGGCTCAAAGTAAGTTCTTGTATAGAGGAGCTGCTTACAAGAAGAAGGTTAGTGAGATCTCTAGTGCTTGGAACCAGACTTATCGATTAAAGGGAGTAGTTATTAGCCTTGCTACGACTCCGGAGTACGTTGAGTGGAGAGGTAGAAGGATTAATGATAACACCCCTAAGCCAAGCGTGGAAGGAGCTCGATCGATAGAAGAATATTTGCAAGAGACGCCCTTAGAGTTAGAAATTATGAAGCAAGAGTTCAAGAGAAAGAACTTGGAATTTGAGAAGAGGATAGCAAAGCTCGAAGAAGAAAAGATATACTTGAGCCTAGACGTCGACATTCAAAAGATAGAGGTCGAGAAAGAGAGGAAAGAAAAAAAGAAGGTCGAAGAGGACCGAGACGTTTTAAAGGAGCACTACAAAAGGGCACAAGTAGCTTTGAAAAGAGCAGGACTAGGAAGGTTTTCAGATTAGTGGAAGAAGAAAGTCCAAGAGGAAAAAGCTAAAGCTGAATATTGAGAGAAGAAGTTCCAAAAGATGAAATCACGGAATTTGAACATAGAAAAAGAAAATCAAGGTTTAAAAAATAAGGTAACTGAGCTCGAGTGATCCCTTCATCTGCATCGAAGTCGTGATTCTACGGTTGAGGTAAAGAAATTAAAAAGCAAAGTTGAGGAGTTGGAATCAGGATTGCAGGATAGTAGCTTGGGGTACGAGAAGATCATTTGAAGGGAGAGCTTCATCAGTCTAGAGGACAAGTCAGAGAAAGGGATCACGTCACTGGAGAAGTCGTAGCCCAGATTCGAGAGGTCGCTGAACACGTGCAAGACTTGGCAATACGAGCTGATGTATTGAGTTCGATGTATGAGTCATCGTCAGATAAGGGACGAGAGTTAGCCCTTTTATTAGATAGAGTTAAAACTTTGGGCATTAGGGCAAAAGCATATTTGTAATCCTTTTATATGTAAAGATATTCTTTTTCTAAATAAAGTTTTCTAAATGAGATTGAATCAGAATCGATGTCCTTTTTGCATTCATGCATTTGCATCTCATAGCATTTTATCGCATCGTTTGCATTCTAAGTTATAGAAAGACCCTAATTAGTTGAAATTACCACAGAAGTAGAAAAGAAAATCTGGAAACCACGCATCAGTACAGAACTCGTGCAAAATCTAGGAATATGGATCAAAGGTTTGAACAGCTACAAAAGGACATGCAGGACCAATTGCAAGAGCAACTGGTCAAGATGCAAAATGACATGAGGGAACAAATGCTAGAGGCTCAGAGGAATATGATGACTGAGATGGCTCAGTTGCTAAGGGCCACTAATAAGGGAAAAGCCCCTATGGTAATTACTGGTGAGGAGGAAGAGGATCATCCTCCAGGCTTTACTCCACCCACGGGCCTACACAAACTGAGGCACTTCCTAGGAGGTCGTCTCTCACTATAAGGCCTCAACATGGACCGGTTGATGCTGGGATCCACATGAATAACTCAACTGGTTCGAGATTCAATTTGGGTGACAACCCTACTAATCCTCTCATTCCTGACTTGGACATGGCTGAAAAGGAAGATTTGAGAGCCGAAGCTACAAAACAGTTGGAGGAATGTTGTAGATGGTTGGAGGAGAAATTTAAGGCTCTAGAGAGTGCTGATGGGCATCATGGAGTTGATGCCAAAGACTTGAATTTGGTCCCAGACTTGATGCTTCCCCATAAATTCAAAATGCCGGAGTTTGAAAAGTACAATGGGACTACTTTCTCAGAGGACCACATTACGATATTTTGTAGGAGGATGATCGGATATGTGAACAATGATCAACTGTTGATTCATTATTTCCAAGACAGTTTAGTGGGAGTGGCAGCCAAGTGGTACAATCATTTGAGCCGGGTTAGAATAAATTCATGGAGGGATCTTGCGCAAGCATTCATGCAGCAGTATAATCATGTGACTGACATGACTCCTGATAGGATCATGCTGCAAAACATGGAGAAAAAGCCTAATGAGAATTTTAGGCAATATGCTCAAAGATGGAGAGAGGTTGCCATGCAAGTCCAACCACCGTTGTTGGAGAAGGAGATCACCATGTTGTTCATCAACACTCTGAAGGCTCCATTCATTACTCATATGATTGGAAGCACTACTAAAAGTTTTGCGGACATAGTCATGGCAGGAGAGATGATTGAGAATGCCATAAGAGGCGGAAAAGTTGAGAGGGAAACGGCCAAAAGATCGGCCCCAAAGAGAAAAGACAATGAGATGAACAACACAAGTAACTTCAATTCGAAGGCAATCATAGTTGGGCAACCCAAAGTAGCTGCGGTTGGGCAACAAAGTTCTCAAAGGCAGGAATCGGGTACAAGGCATGAGAGGATGCAATTCACACCTATCCCTGTGACGTATCGAAAGCTTTATCAAAGCTTATACGATGCACATGCTATTGCCCCTTTCCACTTGAAACCATTACAGCCTCCATATCCTAAATGGTATGATGCAAACACTAGATGCAAAACTACGCTGGAATATCGGGGCACTCAATTAAAAATTGTACCGGATTCAAGAAGGCCGTGGAGAGGTTGATCAAGATGTGGGTTGTGAAATTTGATAGTACCCCAAATACTGAAAAACCTTTGCCAAATCATGACAGTCAATGAGTGAATGCCATTGGCGAAGCTAGTGAAAGTAGGATGAAGGAAAATGTTGCTAAGGTGAGGATGCCTATAAAGGTGATTTGGGAGGAGATAATGAAGAGAGGGATGATAACCTCTAGGAAGGAAAGAGAAAAAAAGGGGAACTACTGTGAGTTCCATGGAGAAGAGGGTCATAAGATCCAAAATTGTGAAGAATTTAGAGCCTTGGTGCAAGGCTTTATAGATAATAAAGAGCTACAAATTTTTAAAGGTAGCTCTTATAAAAGAGAAATAAGTGTGCTGGAAGGTGAACAAAAAGGAACCACCCGGCCAAGGATCATTATCTCCTTGCCAGGGAATAACGAAGTGGGGATACCAGCAGTGCCCAAGGTCATTATCCATAAACCTACTCCTTTCTCTTACAAGGATAGCAAGAGAGTACCAAGGAATTATGACTGTTGTGTGACAGTACCAGAGGAAGAAAATATAGCCAGCGCATCTAAAGACGTGCAAGTGAAAGGTTCCCACATGCGGAGTGGGAAGCGTTATGATACGGGAGGCATCAGAGTGGAGCCCACAGAAACAAAAGGTGTCGAGGTTGAGAAGGAGAAAAAGACCGAAGTACCAATCAATGAGCCAGTAAACCGAAGTACCAATCAATGAGCCAGTAAAGGAGGAGGAGGCTAAGGAATTTCTGAAGTTCCTTAAACATAGCGAGTATAGCGTGGTTGAGAAATTGCGTAAGCAGCCGGCTCGCATATCAGTATTGGCTCTACTTTTGAGTTCTGAGGCCCATAGGGAAGCATTGATAAAGGTGCTTAACGAAATATATGTCACCCATGACATATCCGTTAATAAGTTAGACCGATTGGTGAACAACATTAACGTGGATAATTTCATCTACTTTAATGATGATGAAATCCCACCGGGAGGCAGAGGGTCAACTAAGGCCCTGCATATTACCACTCGATGCAAGGGGTACACTCTCCCAAGCGTGCTCGTTGATAATGGATCGGCTTTAAATGTTCTACCATTGTCTACATTAAACAGATTACCCATTGATGATTCTCACATGAAGATGTGTCAGAATGTGGTAAGAGCCTTCGACGGTACAGAAAGGAAGGTGATGGGAAGAATTGACATTCCCTTGGAAATCAGGCCGAACATGTCTGAAGTGGATTTCTTGGTAATAGATATCAAGCCTTCCTACGATTGCTTATTAGGCAGGCCATGGATACACTCAGCTGGAGCGGTGCCCTCATCGTTGCACCAAAAATTGAAATTAGTGACCGATGGGCGGTTAATAACCATCAATGCGGAGGAGGACATTATAGTCGCAGTCACTAGTAAGGCCCCTTATGTCAAGACAAATGAAGAATCTATTGAGTGTTCTTTTCGTTCTTTAGAATTCATAAATACGGCTTTCATTTCGGAAGGGAGTGAGCTACCAGTGCCAAGGATAGCAAGAGTTACGAAGATAGCTCTACAAATGATGGCAAGAAAGGGAGCCTTACCAGGAAGAGGTTTAGGAAAGTATCTGCAAGGAGGGACTCAGATCCCAAAGTTGATTGAGAAGAAAGACTGCATTGGTTTGGGCTTCAAGCCAAACTATAAGCAAAGGAGGAAAGACATCGAGAAGCACTAAGAAAGGAGAATGGCGCGTTTAGATGGAAGAGAAGTGGGGTGGGAACCGATGACATTCCCTCCTATATCTAAAACCTTCATATCAAGAGGATTACTTGCAGAGGAGAGTCATCAGATTAATGCTGCACACGATGAAGGATCGGAGCAAAGGAACGTTGAGGGCATTCACCCTTACGAATCGGGAAGCTCTCTGAATAATTATACTGCGGAGGAACTCTCTGTAATCTTTAGGAATTTTTCAGAGTAATTCTTGAAACGTTCTCGTTACTCTAGAGCCTAGAAGTAATAGAATTACATTTGTGAAATAGGCTTATGATCATCTATTATCTTTTTAATAAAACATAACTTTTATCAATTCAACGAGTATTGTTTCATTTTTATCAACCAATATTCTGTTAAAATTTTGACAATTCTTATTCTTTCATTCATGATACATAAATAATCATTCTTCAATTCATTCATTCTTTGTATATTCTTTATACTTCATAGGTCCCTAGATATCAATGACATGAGTATTGATATTAAAAATCCTGATTTCTCTCGTGAGTAAGACATGTGTTTAGAGAAATCTTAAGATTTTGAAGATGTCCAGGATTGTGATGTGTCTCCAGATCTATTAAGAATGGTAGAACAGGAGGAGAAACAAATTATGCCCCATGAAAAAGAGGCAATAGAGAATGTAGCCCTTGAGGAAGGGAAGGGGGTGAAAATTGGGACACTTATTGCCAAGGACACAAGGCAAGAACTGATCGAGTTGCTACGTGAATTCAAGGATATCTTCGCATGGTCCTATCAGGATATGCCAGGGTTAAATACTGATATTGTGGTATATCGTCTTCCATTAAGATAGGATTGTAAGCTAGTCCAACAGAAGTTGCGGAGAATGAGGCCAGATATTGTTCTGAAAATAAAGGACGAAGTTAAGAAGCAGTTTGATGCGGGTTTCTTACAAGAGGTAAAGTACTCGGAATGGGTAGCTAACATTGTGCCTGTTCCTAAGAAAGATGGGAAGGTACGAATGTGCGTTGATTACCGAGATCTGAACAAAGTTAGCCAAAAGAACAATTTTCCTTTGCCACACATCGACACTTTAGTAGACAACACGGCAGGATATTCGTTGTTCTCTTTCATGGATGGTTTCTTGGGGTACAATCAGATAAAGATGCATCCAGAGGACATGGATAAAACTACCTTCATAACCTTGTGGGGTACCTTTTGCTACAAAGTGATACCGTTTAGGTTGAAGAATGCGGGGCAATATACTAGCGGGCCATGGTAAACTTGTTCCACGATATGATGCATAAGGATATGGAGGTGTATGTTGGTGATATGATTGTCAAGTCGCATACAGAAAAAGAGCACATTGAGGTCTTGAGAAGATTGTTCTTGAGATTGAGAAAGTTTCAGTTGAAGCTCAATCCAGCAAAGTGTACCTTTGGAGCTAGATCGGGAAAGTTATTATGCTTCGTAGTCAGTGAAAAGGGGATTGAAATTGAATCAGACAAGGTCAGAGCCATACGAGAATTACCTCCACTACAAATTCAGAAGGAAGTTCGAGGATTTTTAGGAAGACTGAATTACATTGCTCGATTTATTTCACAACTAACTAAGAAGTGTGATCCCATCTTTTGCCTCCTTAGAAAGTACAATCAAGGTACTTGGGATGAGGAATGCCAGAATGCTTTTGAAAAGGTCAAACAGTACTTGTTGAATGCTCCGGTGTTATCCTCGCCCAGTCCAAATAGACCACTAATACTGTACTTATCAGTATTCAGCAATTCCATGGGATGTGTGCTTGGCCAGCATGATGAGTCAGGAAGAAAGGAGAAGGCGATATATTACCTCAGTAAGAAATTCACTGAATGTGAAATGAGATACTCGTCTATCGAAAAATTGTGTTGCGCTATGATTTGGACAACTCGTAGGTTAAGACAGTACATGCTATATCATACTACTTGGCTTATTTCAAAACTTGACCCTTTGAAGTATATGATGGAGTCAACAACGTTGAATGGGAGAATGGTGAGATGGCAAATTCTACTTTCAGAGTTTGACATAGTCTATGTGAGTCAAGAGGCTATAAAAGGAAGTGCAATAGCGGAATTTCTAGCTAGTAGAGCTCTAGAAGACTACGAGCCGTTGAATTTTGATTTCCCAAATGAGGAGTTGATATGTGTAACAGCTACAGAGGATCATCCTTGGAAGTTGAGCTTTGATGGGGCATCCAATGCAGTGGGAAATGGAATTGGGGCAGTTCTGGAATCCCCGAATGGCGATTATTATCAATTTACGTGCAAGTTAGATTTTGATTGCACAAATAATATGGCCGAGTATGAAGAATGCATCATGGGACTCCAAGTAGCAAAGCACGAGGAATAAGAACCTTGGAAGTATATGGAGACTCTGCGTTGGTAATTTATCAGCTTAGAGGTGAATGGGAGATAAGGGATTCTAAATTGATCAATTATCGAAAGGTAGTTTTGGGGTTACTTGAAGAGTTCGATGACATCACTTTCAATTATATCCCGTGAGACGAAAACCAAATGGCAGATGCTCTAGCAACCTTGGCTTCAATGATTAGAGACAATAAAGAGGAGGAGACGAGACCCATTTAGATGAGTATTTTTGAGGCTCCCGCTTGTTGTTGTAACATTGAGGAAGAAGAAAAGGATGATAACCCTTGGTATCAGGATATATTGCAATATGTGAGAGATCATAAATACCCAAAACAGGCAATTGAAAATGGTAAGCGAACTTTAAGGAGATTAGCTTGTGATTATATTTTGGATGGGAACATCTTGTACAAAAGGAGAAAGGACCAAGTACTGTTGAGATGTGTTGATGCCGTGGAGGCTAAGTTAATTTTAGAAGAAGTTCACGAGGGTGTTTGTGGGACACACGCTAATGTTTTCAAGATGGCTAGACAAATCATGAGGTTTGGATATTATTGGTCTACCATGGAAGGGGATTGTATCAACTACGCCAAGAAATGCCATAAATGTCAGATTTATGGAGACAAGATACATGTACCACCTTCACCCCTACATGTTATGACTTCTCCATGACCCTTTTCCATGTGGGGCATGGATGTCATTGGGCTAATATCACCGAAAGCTTCAAATGGACATCGGTTTATCTTCGTGGTCATTGACTACTTCACAAAATGGGTAGAGGCCGCTTCTTATACAAATGTTACTAAGTCGGCTGTGAGTCGATTTTTGAAGAAAGAGATCATTTGTCAGTATGGGATGCCTGAAAGGATCATATCAGACAATGCATTAAACTTGAACAACAAAATGATAGTAGAAGTTTGTAGTCAGTTCAAGATTAAGCATCATAATTCCTCTCCATATCACCCAAAGATGAATGGGGCAGTAGAAGCTGCTAACAAAAACATCAAGAAGATAGTAGGGAAGATGACTGAGACTTATAGAGATTGGCATGAGAAACTACCATTTACACTCTTAACTTATTGAACGTTCGTCAGAACTTCTACAGGGGCAACTCCTTTCTCATTGGTTTATGGGATGGAAGCAGTGTTACCCATTGAAGTAGAGATACCGTCTCTCCGAGTCTTGTTAGAAATAAAGTTGGATGAGGCTGAATGGATACAATCACGATATGATTAGTTGAACTTGATTGAAGAAAAGAGGCTAAGGGCCATTCGTCATGGTCAGATGTATCAGAAGCGAATGATGCGGGCTTACGACAAGAGAGTGCGACCAAGAGAATTCCATGAGGGAGATCTTGAGTTGAAAAAGATCTTTCCCATTCAGAAGGACTTTAGAGGAAAATGGATGCCGAATTGGGAAGGACCGTATGTCGTGAAAAAGGCTTTCGCTGGGGGTGCATTGATCTTAGCGTAAATGGATGGGAAGAATTTGCCCAATTTAGTGAATTCAGACTCAGTCAAAAAGTACTTTGTCTAAAGGAAAAGAATTCAGAGAGTCAAAAAGTACTTTGTCTAAAGGAGAATAATTCAGGGCGAAAACCCGCAAAGGGCGCCTTGTGACCAAAGGGGTTTTGAGTTGAAAACCCGAAAGGACAGCTCAAATTTTGAAGAACACAGGGTAATCTTGCTATATCTGATTGAACGAAGAGTGAAGCACGTTGCATATCGGGGCATCAACAAAACACTTTGGATCATTTAAACACATATTGAATTCAAGAAAGACTTCATGGAGCTGGTGTATAGATGCTTAAGCGGCGATATCTAGGGAGTCTAACTTTGGTCCTGTCTGCTATCTTTAAATTCTATTTCTTCTCAAAGATAGGCTTTCAAATTAATTTTCCTTGTATTTTTAACAAATTATTTCAAATCTAATTATTCTCAAGATTAATTCATCTTCCATTATTCTTAAAGTATGTTGCATTGAAATAGTGATAGATGAACTAAATAATTTTCACAAATGAAGTTTTACGCATTACTCTGGAAATTTCTAGATGATACAAGAAACTAAAACAGGACAATTGTTCAAGAAATTCATGTAAGTGAGGGTTGAAAGAACTTGAGGAATTTCTTTCTTCCAGTCCAAAATAATGATTGGACAAATCAAACGATTTGACTCCAAGAAAAAATCATCTTACAGCTATTCTCAATGGGTCATAGCATTTGAAGAATGATACAAGCCTATAGGCTGAGTAGGAATAATACTTTGAAAGAAGTAAAGATAAACGAAGGAATGAGTGGTGACATCTGGAATAGAAGTCATATCCATAACATTTTGCATCATAACATGTGTAATTAGGGGCATTTGATTCATTTCGATTATAGCATCCTAATCATCAGGCATGAGCACATATGCATTCTGTAGGTTATGTAGATCAAAGATGATGCGCCTTAGCCCCATAAGCAGTAGGGTAACAGACCAAAGCATAGCAGATCTGGCCTTCACGTGTTTACACTGAAGCAGATCCAAGATAACAAATCTGGCATCTCCATTTCGACAGAGAGCAGATACATAGCAGATCTAACCTTCAGATGATTTCACTGAAGTAGATCCAAGATGATTTGGCATCCTTGTGTTTACAAGGGACAAATCGAAAGCATAGCAGATCTGACCTTCACGTGTTTACACTGAAGTAGATCCAAGATAACAGATATGGCATCTCCATTTCAACGGAGAGCAGATACATAGCAGATCTAACCTTCAGATGATTTCACTGAAGTAGATCCAAGATGATTTGGCATCCTTGTGTTTACAAGGAACAAATCGAAGGCGTAGCAGATTTGACTTTCGGATGTTCCCACACCAAAAAAGATCCAAGATAACAGATCTGGCATCTCCATTTCGACGGAGAGTAGATACATAGCAGATCTAACCTTTAAATGATTTCACTGAAACAGATCCAAGATGATTTGGCATCCTTGTGTTACAAGGAACAAATCGAAGACATATCAGATTTGACTTTCGGATGTTCCCACACCAAAGTAGATCCAAGATAACAGATCTGGCATCTCCATTTCGGCGGAGAGCAGACACATAGCAGATCTAACCTTCAGATGATTTCACTGAAGCAGATCCAAGATGATTTGGCATCCTTGTGTTTACAAGGAGCAAATCGAAGACATAGCAATTTTGGCTTTCACGTGTTTACACTAAAGCAAATCTAAGATGATTTGACATATCTGTATTGTCAGGGAACAAATTGGAGAAGCAGATTTGGCGTCTCTGTGTTCGACGGAGAGCAGATCGAAGATATCAACATGACAGTCATGAGTTTGCAAGGAGCAGATTGAGGAGCCCTGATCTGATAAAACCGGGCAAATTTGGTTTTTCTATAAGTCTTTGCTCAATTTCTATTACACAGCAATGAGCAAAGAGGGGCAGCTGTAATAGCCCAAATTTGCCCGGGCCTGAAACCAAATAAAACAGCAATAAATAAGTGTTACGGTCCAGTTTACAAAAGCCCAAGTTCGGGTATCTTTGAGGCCCAAAATTCCTACACCCGGTTACAACCCAAATAAAATCGTGGCCCAAATTTTAGCAGGCCCAACGAGCCCTAAACACACAAACCCCAAATCAAAAACTAGGGTTTCCAGCAAACCCTAGCGCCGCAAGCACCCATCGTCAAGCCTTTGTGCCGTAACCCAACGCCAGTCAATACCCGATTGGCGCCGTGATCCTCGGGAGTACCTGCAAAAAGGGAAAGAAGAGCGACAGAGCACGACAGAAATGGCAAGAAATTAAAAGAAAATACTTACCTAATCTGTAACTCTAAAAACAGTGGCTATAAAAAGCCCTTTGTAACCTGTAAACGATACGCATACAGAGACAGAAATAAAAGGCAAATACAAACAATTTTTTCAAATAGGTGAATCTTCTATTTTATTTTTTATTTTTCGTGTTCAAAGTGTATATACATACACAAACAGATTGATAAATAGCTTTAAAGCGCGGAAAAAGGGTTTTACCTTTTCATTTTTTTTTTTGCGTCAAAAATCGAGGTCTCTAACCTCCGAAGGTTGTGTACGACGGTGTAAAGGACGACGTGTGAGCGCTTAAGACGCGTGAACTGCCTGATGACGGACGCTTGGCCAGAGCTCCGAGGGCCCCTTCTCCTTCCTCTTTCAGAGGATTTTTAAATTTTTAAAAAAAAACGAGGAGAGAAATGAAATTTTAGAGTTTTTTTTTTGTATTTATAAGCTTCCCGAACGACGTCGTTTTGGGTTGATCGTTTAGTGACCGAAACGGCGTCGTTTCAAGGCCTCAAGATCCACGTGTTGACCCGTAACCTGGGGAGGATCCGCGTGTTTTCGATATTTGGGTTAATTGCCCAATTGGTCCTTTAACAATTTTAATATTTATAATTTTATTTTATTTATTTTTAATTTTAGTTCTAATGTTTTAATTTTGTTTCAATTTGGTCATCACAGTGCTTTAAAATTTAATTTGGGGAAACGGTGTTGTTTTGGGATTAGGGCAATTTTCCCAATGAGTCCCTCGATTTTAACACGCATTCCAGAAGGCCCAAATTTTTTATTATTATTTAAACTAGCCCTAAAACTTTAACTTTATTTCATTATAGTCCTTTTAAATATTTTTTAAAGATCTATTAAATACTTTATATCTATAAATATTAATTATAAAATAGTATATATTATTTTTATGTATTATTTATTATATTATTTTTTACTTATAAATTGTATTTGTTCATATATTATATATATTTTTTAAAAAAAAATTATGTATTATTATTTATTAATTGTGTAAATTTTAATTTTTATTAAATAATTGTATATATATTATCCTTCATTATATTTACATATTATTTTTTATTTTTATATTACTTATTATATAGTTTATATTATTATATATTTTGGTTATAAATTATATTATACACTAAATATTTACTATATATGTATTATCATTTACATTACTTTTATTTCATTATAAAATATATACTATTTTATCACCTATTAGTTATATTTTTTATTACTAAATAAGTATGTGTAATATTAATAATTAGTACATTATTAAGGTATTATACCCTATAATATAACTTATATATATATTTAAAAAATAATTACTCACTTTATTTTATATTTTAATACGTGTTAAATCTTTTATATATTGTTATATTTTATATCATTTATATATTAAATGCTAGCTTCATAATATTATTAAGTGTTGCTTGTTTGATATATATATGTTACTACATTATTATTATTTTTTATATATTATCACATTCGTTTTGTATATATATTTATATGTCTAATTGTATATCATGCATTGTTCTTTTTTAAATTAATTATTACTTTGTATGGTCGTATATTTTGCTTATTCATTTTCAATATATGCGATGTATATTATAATATGTATGTTGTTGTGTAACTGAGATTTGCTATATTTATGTATGTATCTAGTATCGGACCTTTATATTATTGCTATCATATTTGCATGTTTTAGTTACTTATTATTGTAATATGCTATCTTGTATGTTATATTCTACAATGTTAATATGATTTCTCATGCATTAATTAAAAAACAAGATTCCAAAGTTTTCAAAAATAAAAAGGCAATGTTTGATGTTTGGAAACTTCGAGAAAGGTAGTGCCCTAACTTACTGGGTTGCGACTTTTCTCGTCGAATTCGAATAGTCAAGCACCCTTCTAAGTGATTTTGAGTTTTCAAAACTTAAACAATTATTTCGAGATTTCAAAACATAGTCTCCTAACTTACTGGATATGGCGTTTTGTTGTTTCGAGATAGAAATTTTCGAAAGACGAGCTTAGTTTCGAAGGTTTTAAAATGTTGCGTCCTAACTTACTGGATGTGATGTTTTGACTCGTTTAAAATAAGTGAGCCTTAATTTTCAAAATTGAGACATTCTAATTAAAAGAGGTTTGCATATTAAAACTTTCAAATTTCCGACATTAAAGACACTTGATAATCAATTAGGTACCAATTTTTGGGCGTTACGAGGGTGCTAACCCTTCCTCGTACGTGACGGACTCCCGAATCTGTTTTCTCGACTTTCGTAGACAAAAATTAATGTTTTAAAATAAAACATTTTATAAGGTGATCCAATCACACCTAAAAAGATTGGTGGCAACTCCCGTTTTCGTTTTTCTTAAAGTCGATTCCCATTTTCCAAAACTCGATTTAAAAATGGCTTTGACACTAAGAACTTTTATTTAGTATGCTTTGTTTATTGTTCTGCACTGGTTTACTTGTGATCAGACTCATACTGACTTTTTTAAGCTCACTCCCCATTTTATTTCAATATTTATAAATAACTCACCAAGTTAGGACGCAGACTCGACACCCGGAAGGTCTCGAATTGGATCATTTTTTTAAGAATATTTTTTATTCCTTATTTGAAAATTTATGTTATTAAAAAAATGTATTGTTTTATTTTTGAACTGTGGCATGAGACTTAAGTTTTGGGATTTATATAACATAGATGACATTTATTTCGATTATAAGAGGTAGCAATATGGGTTTTAATTGATTATGCATGAAATATTGTTTTATTCAAATTGTGTGCGTATCACTTTTCTGCTACATAACTAAGTAAATAAGGTTTGATAAATATAAACATTTATAACTCTAGAATTCAATTTTTGCAAAAAAAAAATCGTTAAGATCATCAAATTTTAGAAACTAAATTGTAACCCTTTTGAAACACACTAAGTTTTCTTCAATAATTAAAGTAAACGTTTTAAACAATTATTTTTAAACTTCGATAGTTTTTTAGGCCATTTCGGTGGCAAATGTAATATTTTGAATTTGATCTTAATGTCTAGGTTGGGTTTGGAGGATTACAATTGATGATATCAGAGCCTAGGTTATCTAAACATGTAAATTTTTGAATGAATCTGCATGTATGTCATAGAAAGGAGTATTTTGGGAAAAATCATGTCACAAATTTTTTAAAAGTTATTTTTCTACAAGAAATTAAATCTGAGACTCCAATGTCGGTCATACTTTAGTTAACCATTACTCTCGAAACATTAGACAAACTGTAAACCTTAGATTGTGAACAATAAGAATAAATAATAATGATTGAACTTTTGTTAAAAAACTGTAGATATACTATTAGATTTTAAAATTTCGAGAATAAATTATGAACACTCAAGGTAGACGTGACATGGGTAGGCCGCATCGGGCTACACCCATTGACCCGCCCACTGTTTAAGGAGAAAACCCAATCCCTGAGGAGGAGTACATAGAGAATTCTTCTGCCAATGGTGGCGGATGGTATGAGAACGAAGATGACGCAGTGTCACAAGTGATACTAAGGGTTTTGCAGAGGGTTGTTGGAGCCCAAATTGGATCGAGGAGCCGTGGATCTATTATGAAGAGGCTCCAGTCTAATAGGGTTGAAATATTCAGGGGTGTTGCTGCAATGACCCCTATCATGGCTGAGTATAGGATGGAGTCGACAAAAAAGATTCTAGAGGATCTAGATTGTACTTCAAAACATAAATTAAAGAGAACTATGTCTTTAGTAAATGGTGAGGCTTACCATTGGTGGTAGCCTATTGTGAAGTATACATAGGCTGAATGTTTGACCTGGAAATATTTCCAAGAAGCCTTCCAAAAGAAGTATGTGGGCTCAAGGTATGTGGAAGCCCAAAGACTTGAGCTTATCAAGTTGAAGCAGTGTAATAGGACTGTGGTAGAATACAGGATAAATTTCTGAGGCTTAGCTACTATACCCAAGGTATGGTCACCACAGGGCAGGACAAGTGCAAAAGGTTAAAATACAGGTTGCTCCACACAACAAGTTACTCCACAAAATGACAAGTGCAAGTTCTGGCCCAAAATCAGGCCCACAACTAGAGCTTTGGTCAGTTACCTTTGACGGGCCTCAAAAAGCATAAGGCATGAATCGATTTGGTGGTCGTAATTAGTGTATATGTCATACACCTTAGCTTGCTAGATATTTCATACAACCATCTCTATGACAAGAGAAGTTAGTTCATCTAAATTATTTTCAATAAAAGATGAATTTACCTCATTTACCCTTCTCGATATTTCTTGTCAAAACTCGAACTGTTGTGAATTGGATGCCATGAATAAAATTAATTCCTTAGCCTTGTGAGGGGCTTTGTTTACCAAAGCACCACCACTGGCAGCATTTATGATCTTTTGTTTCATCAAAAGAAGCCCTTTGTAAAAATATTGGATGAACAACTATTTTGAAATTCCATGTTGTGGACAACTTGAACGCAACTGTTTAAATCACTTCCAATATTCATGAAGGCTTTCCATATCTTCTTTCTTTACACCACAATCTCCTTCCTGATAGAAATAGCACGTGAAGCAGGGAAATATTTATCCAAAAACAACCTTACTAATTTAGTCCACGTGTTAACAAATTCAAAAGGTAAATAGAAGAGATAGTCTTTTGCTTTATAAGCTAATGAAAATGAAAAAGCTTTCAATTTAATTTTTTATTACGCTATGGGGTCCTATGTTGGAGCACACCACATAGAACTCTTTCAAATGCTTGTAAGGATCTTTTTTCTGAAAACCATGGAAAGTCAAAAGTAAGTGAATTAATTCAAATTTAGGTTCAAAAGGTACCTCAAGTTTAAGATATTGATTGCATAGTGGTTGTTGATTTGGTTTTGGTGCAACCAACTCTCTCAAAGTTGTATTAATAACCATAGCTTTTCCAAATCCACTGACCTCGATTTCACTAGAAGACAAAAATGACTTGCTGTCAATATTTGATTAAGTTGTAGAAAACAAGATGTTTCGATTTATTCTAGTTTCCTTTTTCAAACTTCTTACAGTTATCTCAATCTTGGGTTCGTACATGAGTTCACATGTACGGAAAGATTGGGGCATAAAGAGAATTCAAAACTAAAATAAAAGTAAAAAAATAATTAATGATGAGTAAAAATAAATTAAAATTAAATAAAATCACCAACACTGATCCTTGAAAACAATGCCAAAATTTGTTAGGTTGTCGATGTTGAATCTAGTGCCCTAAATATAGTACACTAATTTTGTATACTTGTATTTTTTGAACAAATTGGTTTAATAATAATATCCATTAATTACATTAATACCCTTTGTATATTTTTCTCAATATTTTTGCACACAAAACAAAATGGAAGCAAATATTGACTCACTGACTGTAACACCATAAAATCTTAACTTTTGATTTGTTGAATTTTGTCATTAATCAATATTTGCTTCAGTGGTTAGGGGTTTTAATTCTGTGTTTGAGGTCTTTGGTTCAAGTTACATTCTTTTGGGTAAGTTCAATTATTTTTATGCCTAGGCCTGACTCTGTTCGTTGGGCTTAAATAGTATTCTCGATCAATTTGTGTTAGAATGAGCTTGCTGGTTCAGTGGTAAGGTGTTAGCTTATTTCGTGGTAAAATGTTCAAATCTCTGTGTGAACAAAATGAAAATATCTTTATGCTAATCTCTGTGCTGCCATTGTGGATGAGTTTGAATTATTCTTTAAAAATCTAGTTAGTTAGTGGGATAGAATTTGGCTTCTTGTTTCAAAATAAAATTAATAGGTTTTAATTAAAATTAAATTTTATTTTATTTTCTTTCTAAAACTTCCCCTATTCCATCATTCCATTAGTTTTCTCTTTTTTTTCTCTCTCTTTTATTTTTCTTCCTTCTCACGTTTTTGCTCCTATTCATTTCTTTTTGTTCTTTTGCTTGTTTGTGTGCTCTTTCTCTTTTTTGCCATTGCTTCTAATTGATTATTGGTTCTTTTGTTTTCATTTGATTGGGTTTAATTCGCAGAGGTAACATTTTATCACTTTTTCTCAATTCCTTCGCTACAATTGATCGTTGGACATATGGGTTTGTTGAAATTTAGAGATGGTGTTGCGAAGGTTTGTATTTTGGGTTATCTAATCAATTCGATTCATTTTAAGGGATGTTTGTGAGACAATTGGTGATCCTATAGCTAAACTTCGTGTAATTGTTATCTGTTTAGTGGTAAGGGTTTCAATTGTGTTTTTAAGGGTTTTGAGTAGTTCGTTTATGAGCACCTTTTGTTTAAATTCGTGAATTGTTACTGATATGGGTTGTGTTAACTGTTGGTGTAGGTGTAGGATTATTCTTTTTTGGAACTACATCAGAAAATACCCACGTGTAACAAAAACATGAAAAATAGCGAATGGAGAAAGCCAAAAAATTGCACAGTCGATGCCACAGGGTCGTGTGGTAGGCCGTGTGCTGGACCGTGTGAGACACATGATCTAGGCTATTTAGGCCGTGTGGGTCACATGGGCTAGCCATTTAGGTTGTGTAGGCCAATGGGCCTATGGGCCCAAAATTTTAAATTTTTCCCTAGGGTTATAAACATTGCTTGGATTGAACATAGGCCTTCCATAGGGCCGATATGTAATTAATTGAGCTATAAAACATAAATTCTGCTCGTCTGTTAGTGTAAAACTTGATATAATTACACATGTTTGAAATTATATAAGATATGTAAAAATTGTAACATGCTAAGTATAATTTAAAAAATGTTATGTATGCTCTATATATGTCATGACAAGCATGTACATCATAAAAATATCTGACAACTATTAGTTCTGCATTTTCATCTGGGATGAGATTTCTTATATGGAGGAAGTGTGGACAATTTAATAACCTGCCGTATTTGGTGGCTCTGCCACATATATTTCTATAAATGGCGATAAACAACCTAATTAACTTGCAGCTCAGCTGTAAATATTATGTAAAGTGTCATACCGACACTATGTGGTGTGTAGGATTGGATGGCTGTATAATACCTCAAATGATGTGTTGAGATGGTCGAAGATGGTGTGTAGAGGATGGGGGTAGGATTATATTTCTGCATTTGTTATGTTCTATAAAATTCTTTTTCTGATATATACATAAATTTATAATTGATTGACCTCTGTATGATTTGTTACACACTGAGTTACAAAAACTAACTTTCTGTTGTCTGTTACTTTCAAGTAATCTTCAGATTTAAGTGGGTCGGTGCGATGGGAGGTCAGTTATAATAATCTTTTCATAAATTTAATTTATTTAAATTTGGGTTTGAGAGTTTTTTAAATTTTGGACTATTTAGACGTTTTGGATTGCTTTGGTTTTGAACTTCATTTTCATTTTTCGCATGATGTTTAAACTTTTTATTAACAATGTTCATTTTCTGAAAAACAATGAAATTCAAAACAACAAACTATGCTTTCCAAAATTCAACTTTCTAAGAATTTCCGCTGCAAATTATACATTTTTAGAAAAATGTAAACAAACAACGTTTTCAATAAAACAACTAAGTAAAATATGCTTTCAAATAAATCGGGTTTTTGTGTAAATAGAGTTTACAATGTTTTACAAAACATACAAATTCGGGATTTTCCATCGATGTACGGTAACATCTCCAGATCTGACAGTAACGTCTAGGCTGGGTTTGGGGTGTTACACTGATTATCTAATGTTTAACTAATACTAAGTGGTATTATGTGGTCAGATTGTAATACGAAAAGATAGCTTGTATTAGTAGATGAACCTAAACATACCCTTAGTCTAATCGGAAATGAGCAAACCAATTGAAGACTAATATGTCGTCTATTAAGTTCAATTGGGAAGATGTTTTATCTTAGGCATCAGATTAGATGACTCCCAGAAGATAGGCATATATGTCACTGACTGGAGTAACAGTACATTGATCAGGACCCAAGTAGAATAGATTCTAAATCCGTTTATGAATTAATTCACTTGTGACGTTCACAATACAATCTAACTTCAACATTGGATTTGGAGTTAACCAATTCGTGTTATATGAAAGTACATTGCAGAATCTTTCTAAAATTATACCAGATATGACCCTTATTCATTTTTGCATTTCATTATACATGTCAAAGATGATACAACAAAAATTCTTGCACTATGATGAAAATGTAGCTGATCAAAGGGTGATCATCACCACTCTTATTAGTTAAATCAAAAGATAATTTAGGCTTCAAGACAAAAAAAAAATCAAAATCACATCAACTTATATATTAGTTGCAAACATGAGGATTAGCTAAGAGGTAAGTTTCAATAGCTTTGTAAACTCCCTCGGTCCTTCCAATGTGAGATTTGATTTCATCTTCAGTGATTACATAGTCCCCAACGGTGTAAAATTTCATTAAGCTCTTGCAAACGCTTCCTCCATCTGCAGCTGCCACGAACTTATTCTCGTACCTGATTTTCTCCATCTTGTCCCCCAAAGGTCCACCTTCGATCAAACTGTAATTGTATGAAAAATTGTCTTTGTCGTGTCCTTCAATCTTGTGCTTCACATACTGGAATGGAAGGCCTAAGCAAATAAAATACGCCTATCAAGCATACCCGTATCGAACATATGTTAAAAAAAGGATAAAAGAAAGTGAAAATTAATTAAAGGACTAACCTTCAACAAAGTTTATCTTCACGATACTTCCGAGCTTACCATCTTCTTGGAGCTGAACACTCTTGATTGCATGAGGGGCAGCTTTGGGATAAACCTTATCACCTTCAAGAACAAGGGCTTTGAAAAGCCTAGCTGGAGAGATTGGGGAAGTTACCTCAAAGTCATAACTCAAAGTCATAAGTGATAACACCCATGATTCTTAATTACTTGGGAGTTTGAAGGGTTTTCTTTTTTCAAGTTAAAAGGAAAGAAAAATGGATAGAGTGTTTTGAGGTGCGAAAAGAAATTAGAAGCAAGATGGTATTTATAGACTGAACTTGAAGCTTATGAACTTAACTATTTTCAATTTTTAACTAGATTTATTTCTAGTATTGTTATTAATTTTCATTGAGTTTATATTAGTCAAAAATTGCATCCCATAATTTCTTAATAATATCCCACTCTTTTCAGTTATAGTTACAGCTTGTTCATTATTATTTTTTATCTGCTTGATTTTTTCTTTTTCAAACATGCTTAACATAATATATATATATGTATATTATAGAGAATAATGAAATATGATTGAAAAAAATAGGATTCAATTAAGGGTTAATATATATTTTTTGGCTCTTGAAATTCGCCACTCTAACCGGTATCTAAATTTTAATTTCATCACATAATTTGGTACCTCAATCGTAACATAATTAAAATGTGTTAATGTGGCACTGACAATTAATAACATGGCACATGTGACAGAAATTTTAAAAATAATAAAATTTTTAAAAAAATTATAATTCTTTCCACATAAAGAATCAACCTAGACAAATGTGGTCTAAATTCATTTCTGAATCTGAACAACTATTTGGTCAAGTTCATTCTAAATATTCTTTTTTAATATATATTTTTTATATTTTTATTTTTTAATAATATATCAAGACTTTTTTATTATCATTTTGAAATTAAATATATATATTTACAAAATTATATAAATATTATTTTAAATCAAAATGAATCTAAACAAATAATTGTCGATTTTCACTTGAATCAGGACAACAAATTGTCCAGGTTCATTTCAAACTTGTATTTTTTATTACTTTTATATATTTTTATTTTTTTTCATAAAATATCATATGTTTATATTATTAACTTTAAATTAATAATATATAAAATTTGATTTTTTTATATATTTTATAAATTTTCAAATTTTATAAAATCTGAGGTAAAATAATATGTTTTCTAAAATATCTATATCTACTATTTTATGAAAAAAATTAAAATATATAAAGTTACTAAAATTTCTAGAATAAACTAGACATTCTATTGTTTGATTGATTTGCATCCAAACAATCATTTTTTTAAGTTCATTCTAACATAAAATAATATTTATAATTTTTTTTATAAAATTATATATCTTTGAATATTTGATTAGATTTTATATACTTTAAATTTAAAAACATTATAACAATATAAAAAAACCATATATACTATAAAAAATTTAATATATATGAATTTATTAAAAATCATGTTCGGAATGAATTTGGCTATATTCATTACAAGGTGGAATTATATTTATAATTTTTTATAAATTTATATATTTTAAATAGTTTTATTTCAAAATAATAATATAGAAATCTAATATTTTATGAAATAAAAATATAAAATTAATAAAAAAATATTTTAAAGAGAATCTAGACAAATGATTGCTCCAATTCATTTGGTTAGATTTTATATAATTCTAAAAATAATAAATAAAAATTGGATATATTTTACAAAATTAAAAATACATAAAATGATTAAGAAAATGACTGGACTAAATCTGGGCGATGTAAAATTACATTTATATATTTTTAAATATTATTTAGATTTTAGATTTTTTTAATTTCTAAATAATAATATAAAAACATTATATGTTATAAAACATTAAAAATATGTAAAAAAATACTAAAAAACATATCTAGACTGAATTTGGTCAAATAATCGTCCAGATTCATTTCCATAAAAGAGACAAATTTATAATTTTTATAAATTTGATATATTTTTAAATATTTTTAAAATTTTTATTTTTTACTTTTATTATGTGTTAAAATGTGAGTATACTACGTATCTCCATATTATCTGCTACTAGTGTTAACTTTAACAATTGTAATAACTTGAAGTATTAAAATGTGACAGAATTAAAGTTTAAATACTAATTTAATAAAAATAATAATAGTCAGATACAAATCACCAAGTTGGATGACAAAAATATATATTAACCATTCAATTAATTTGATTTGGTAGACGATTTTTATCAAGCACTCGTTAAAAATTATTGAATTTCTTTTATTAGATTCAAAATAAATTGGGTTATATATATATATATTAAAATATCATTTTAATCGATATCGTTAAACATCAAATCAGACGGCCAAATTTTCGGTATGACAAGACAAAGGTAACTTTGAACTTTGATTTTCTAGTTTATAATCATAAGTGAGAAAAAAAAATAAACAGAACAAAATAAAATATAATTAGAGTGAAATTCTTGGGAACTATCTAGAAAGCAAGTAGCCCGCTGAAAACGTAACTGAATAATATATAATTATCAAGTTCATATAAAGTTTACTTGACTATTACTGTAAATTGTTTCATGAGAGGACTTGATTTGGTTTTGTCATTCAAGAAACAGTGTTTTACGGATAAAGAGTTCGTGAAAATTATCACTTACTATTCAGATTACGTTGTTTAACTGAGCTAACCAAATCATAATTTTTATTAAAAAGAAATTTATTCTAGAATTACATATTGAATTATTTTTGACGTTGGATTAGAATTTTATCAATGTTTGTCAAATTACTCCTACTCTCATACTAAAGTAATAATTTTTGTGCTTCTCAAGTTAATATGACCAAATGCTACTCTAATATTAAAATAATAAAAGAATAAACATGGTAAGATTTAGAAAATAAAAATTCAAAAATAATAATTTTTGTGCTTCTGGATATTATTTTAATGATTTAATTTCAGGTTTATGAATTGAATTTTTTGTATTAGATAGGGATAGAATTGAAGATCTAGTTATTGATTCCAGTTTAGAATTTTAAGTTGATTTCTTTGGCCTCCAACTTATCACTTCTTTTCATCTGTTACTACAACCTATTATATATTAGGGTTAATATTAGTATTTGATTCATTCACAAAAAAAAATTAATTCTATAATTGTAGGTCAAGTATTGCACTGAATCTCTCTTTTTTTTTAAAAAAATATATATTTTTATTATTTTTTATATACAGTAATTTCCTATATAAAATATGTACATTATATTTTACCAATATATACTAAAAAAAGATTTAATTAAATTCTTATTATGTATTTATTTTTAGTATAATTATAAATTTAATTTTTAATATTCACATCTTTTGTCAATTTGAGTATTACTTTTTATGTGAAATTTGACTGCTTAATTTTTAAAAAAAAAGTTGAATTTCACTGTAAATCTTTCAAAAAAGATCAATTTATTTTCTATAACTTTTTTAAATTTTGAATTTTTGAAAGTTTTTATAATTTTTAAAATATTTATTGACTTCATATATAAGACAAACAACATTGTGGCAGTATAAAATATAAGTGAACTATACGTCAATGGCTAAGTCAACATCAATTAGAAAAAATAATATTTTAATAATAATTTTTGTTATAAAAATTATTTAACTATTTTTAAAACATTAACAATTAAATTTAATTAAAAATAAAAACTAAATTAATAAAATATATAAACATTAACAAACTTAATTTATTATTATACTTTTATGTTAGAGGGAAACTGGCGTCTCATTTGATAAGACAAATTACCATAAAAGGTTTAAAAAAATAATAAAGTCAATTACCTTCTAGAACTTTCATTGCGTGTCATGAGATATAAAAAATCCAATAAAATCATGACGCGTGAAATTAATGAGTTACGTTTAAGGGTAAATATATAAATAATCACCCAATTATTGTCGTGTTTCTATTTTGGTTACTCAAGCTTAAAAATTTCTATTATAGTTATTAACATTATTGGAATTTAATATTTGGATAAATCATCCATTAAGTCATTAATGGAGTACTAATCTGACCACTTTTCATTGGCATAATAAAAATATTTGCCTTTAATGTTTGAATATTCTATCAATTTGGTTTTAATTGAAAAAAACCAACAAATTTAATACTCAACTTTACACATTATGTCAATTTAATCTTGATTATTAAATTTTTAAATTTAAAAATAAAACAAAAACTTGAAAAAATAAAAATAAAAATCATTTAAAAGTTCATCCTTGATAAAAATACATACAAATTATAAATAAATGAATACCCATTTTTTTCTTAACATGAAATTTATTTATTGAAATGGTTTTACAAATAAATTATTTTGAAAAACCCGACAAACAAAGCATAAATCATATTCAATTTTTTTCATTTTTTTAGTTTTATTGTATAAATAATAATTTATTTATTATACGTTTAGCCTTGTTCCTTAGTCCACACCAAATTTGCTGAGTGTTGGGCACCTTCTTCACCCACAACCATCAACACGAATAACCCTTACTCTGAACTCATCGATTTCCCTATCCTCCATCATCATGCCATGGAACTAGGAACTGATTGTGGAGCTGTCAGCATGGTCTTCCACTTACTGGGTCCCCAAGACTTCATCCTCACTTGTAGATCTCCAATCATGCTTGCCTTTAAACATAACCTCAAACGCAACAAAATCGTTCTAAGAAACAACCTAAAGATATTGATTCTTGATGTATAGGTTTAACCCAACCTAAACATGGTGATTGTTGATGTTGAAAAAAGAGAAGAGTTAAATCTGTTTAAGTCTTCTTCATGTGTTTGCCCTTAAATTGTTTCATTTGTAAAACTATTATTTAATAAAAAAATGTTACGTTAGAAAATGAGAAAAATAGACATTCATTTATCTATAAATACTTTTGTAATTTCGTAATCTTTTTTTTATAAAATCTTATGATTTTTTTATCGAAAATGAATTTTTAAATATTTTTTAAATTTTGAAGAATCAAAACTAAATTAACATAATATTCAAAGTTGAGGCTTAAATTTGTTTTGTTTTTTTAGAATTAGGACCAAATTGATAGAATCTGTAAACATTGAAGGGCTAAAATTATAATTATGCTAATGAAAAGCAACCAAGTTAGCATTCCGTTAGTGATTTATCGGATGAGTGACTAAAATATTAAATTTTAATAATGTTAAAGACTAAAATAAAAAATTTAAACCTAAGTAATCAAAACAAAAACACACTAATAGTTAGGTGATTATTTGTATAATTTACCTTAAGTTTAACTTGAAGTGCGTTTGTTAAATCATTTGAAATTTTTCAAATTTTTTTAAATAAACTTGATAATTTTATTAAAATTTTAATTAATACGAAGTTTTCAACAAAAAAATGTTGAATAAGATAAGTAGAAGATAACTATTTATCACTTTTAATGTTGGGAATGGTAAGTAAATTTTATTTTAATAATAAAATATTTTTTGTTAAAAATTTAGATATCCAAATTAGTATATGTAATGTTTATATAAAATATACAAAATAAAATAATATATTAATATCCATATGATTAAAGTTAAGAAATAAATTATTTTACAAAACATTACTAACATTTTTTTTTTGGTATTTTGCATATCTATTTTAAAGTCCATGTTTGAGGTTCGTGATTGTCCCTCTCAACAATGTCATCTCCAAAGTTTGAATATACGTTCTCCCTTTATGAGTGTAATGTACCTTACAATTGCAACTTACCACTTTGTTGACTATGTCCTAGATTTGTTTTTGTTATTTCAAGATTATGTAATATGTTAGTTGTTACTTAGGTGGAGTTTGTTTCTACTTAGTTGGTTGATTAGTTCCTTTTTTGGTACATTTAGTTCCTATTTTATTTGTTTTCTTTTAGTTATTTCATTTCTTAAATGTACCCTACAAAAGAGTTGAACGTTATGAAATAAATGCAAGTAAGTTCTCTTCTCTTTTGTGTCTATCAAGTGTTTGCTGAATTTTCTCTTTAAGGATTTTTTTTTCTCATGCCTCTGTTTTCAAATTCAAACTTAACATTTGGTATCAAAGTCAGTTTGAATGAAAACAACTTGTTAGGGAAATGATGACATCTTAAGCAACATTTGTCCAATCATTTATTCCTCATTTTAATGGTCATTATGATCATTCGTGCATGCTGATGAAAATTTTTTGATGCCCAAGGAGGAGTGGAATGTTGTTGATTCAAGTATAGTAGAACTAGCAACTAGAGCATTGTTGACACAACAACAAAAGGAAGAACTTGACACTTTAAAGTTGAAGGATCTCAAAGCAAAATATTATCTGGCACCTTTTAACTTAAAAATAATATAAATATCGAGTATTTGATCACTAATTGAGTGAATTTTGTTTATATTTCAATAATGGGAATCATTTAATGAAGAAAGTGATTTTATGATATTTTGCATTAAATTTATACATAATTTAATTATTTTTGGCTACTTATTGATCTTGACATTACTTAATGCAGTTAGACCAAGGAAATTATGCATGATTTATTCATAAAATAAAGTTACATGGGCATGCCCAAATTCACTCTACATGGACAAAAAATACATGTAAAATGAGTCATGAAGAGTTTGTTTTTTATCTAATTGAAAATGGATCAATTGATGGACAAGTCTGGTAAGCAATTGAGTCACCAAACCGTCCAGACAAGGAAGATCAAACCCAAATTCAAGTTTAGAACAAACTCAAATCAGAAAATGGCTTACAAACTTTGGCCAAGAAATCGTCCACCCCTTGCTTGATTCAAGCATGATATCATGCAGGAATCAAGCAACCAAACAATTCCCTCTTCCACAATATGTGGCTAGCCAAGCAAAGCAGTAAATGGGAGGATTTTTCACACTATTTTTAGTAAACTCATCCACCAACCTTCACTATAAATACCTACCTCCATTGCTCATTTCAAATCATCCCTCATCCTTCACTTAACATTCATCATTCATTTCCTCTTATCATTCAGTAACCTCTCACTTCGCTCATTCATATCCCCTTCATTTAGTTAGTAATTCCTTGAGAAAGTTCTCCCTTAGCTGGCCACCTTGAGGAGTATCTTGTGAAGGAAAAATTAGGAGGATTGGAGGAAACCACCACAATCAATTCCAGAGGATTTCCAAAATTATTCTGAATGTTTTCTTTGTAATACCCCTACCCGTATTCATTGCCGGAATAGGGTACGAGGCATTACCGGAGTTTACAAATTAATTTTTTTTATATTCAATATAGCCCTTTTATAAATATCTAACCTTCCCTGTAATATTAAATCGAGACCAATCCACATCAACCAAATCAATTCAACATATTTTCATGATAGATTCATGCATTTATATAAGATAACGTCATCACATATCTATAACCAGGTTTGTTAACCATACTAATGGCTAACTTTACATTCATTTCACGTTAACATTTACTTTGTTAGCTTATACATGCCATTGATTTCCAAAATAAAGTTTCTTTATATACCGAAATCCTGAGGTTGACAGTGTGATGTGTCTCCGACCAAATCCGACCTTCGAGCTCTTAACACTACAAAACAGGGAAAAAGGAAACGGGGTAAGCACTTTGTGCTTAGTAAGCTCATGTAACAAGAATTATACTTACCTAATATTTTCAATACAATACAATAAACATCCATATATCCATTCAATGCATTATTACCCTAATATGCACAAACTCAACATTCAAGTTAGTACAATAATTTCCATGTACCAATAATATATACTATGATTGATGAGCTCATCAATACCATGATTTCCATTTCCTTGTTATTTTTCCATATTTATCCTGTTGAATTTCTTGGAATTTTCGATGGATTTTCAGAGATACACTTTTAGTGTATATTTCCGGGTCCGTCAATTCATATTCATGTGCGCACATATCCATTTCAGAGAGCACACTCCCGCGAACTTCAACCTTGCAGTGGGATTACCAGTCCAGGCTAAATCCCCTGCAACGACAATTACTCTAATGAGCTTGGATCTGAATTACCAGTCCAGGCTAAATTCAAACCCTAATTCGGATTATCCGTCCGGGCTAAATCCATTTTACACATATTCTTCGGGAGGGCTATATCAGGATAGGATCACCCGTCGGGGCTAGATCCTTTTTACCGTCAATTCCTTTTTAGAGATCCATCGAATTTTCCTTTCATTCAAACGGGATTTCTTCCCATTTTATCAAATATATCAATGTTTCATAAATTTTCATACAATGAACACTCAAATCATATTCACATTAATAACATACAATCTCAAGCATTTAAGAATATAATTCAAGTTACACGAACTTACCTCGATACTTGTTTGTAAACAATAAAAATCTACTAATCCCGAAATTTTTCCTTTCCTCGATCTAGCTTCCTATTTGAATCTTCCGGATCTAAATAAATAAATTTAATTATCAATTTAATACATTTCATGTTCATATGCAACATTCTCTATAATTCAACTATTATTTATAGTTCATTCAAAGCTGTCTACTTGAGTCATAGTCACTAAATTATTTATAACTTGAGCTACGGAACTCAAAATTAAGATCCGTTAATTTTACCTGAAACTAGACTAATATATATTTTTACCATAAATTTTTCAGAATTTTTGGTTTAGCCAATCAGTCCAGTTTATTCTTCAAAGTCACCCCTATTCTGTTGTCTAACAGTTCTGACCCTTCTTCACTAAAAATAAATTATCTCTTTATACAGAATTCAAATGATGTTATTGTTTGTTTCTATTAAAAATAGACTCATTCATAATTCTATACATATAAATTTAAGTCCCTATTTATTTGTATTAAATTTTTTATAATTTTTCAAAGTCAGAACAGGGGAACCCGAATTCATTCTGACCTTGTCTCACAAAATTCATTATAAGTCAAAATTTACAAATCCATTACTTACAATATTTCTTCTATGAGAAACTAGACTCAATAAGCTTTAATTCCATATTTTGTTCATCTTCTAATTCGATTCCTAAAATTTTTGGTGTTTTTTCAAAGTTAGTCTACTGCTGCTGTCCAAACTGTTTTAGTGCAAGCTGTTTATTACCATTTTTCCCCTAAGCTTTTAATAAATGATAATTTCGTCCCTACTCAATTAGCCTCTCAATTGAGCTGATTTTTCTCAACTAACATTTTATTCTATCACCTTAAACTAGTTTACAACCTTTAGGAATCATAATTTCAGCAATAGACTTTAATTCCAAACATTTTCACAATTAGGTCCTAAAAATCAATTTCCATTGAAATTGCCTAATAAAATCATCTCATAAACAAATTAAAGCTTTAATTTCATTCTATTTCATCATAAACTTACAGCACTCAACCATGGTGACTTTCAATTTCATCCATGAAATAAAAAACTAATGAATTTAATAGTAGGACCTAGTTGTAAAAGTCTTAGAAACACAAAAATTACAAGAAAAAGGCAAGGATTAACACACTTGGTGCAAAAATTATGAAATACAAGCTTAGAGAACCCTCCTATGGCGTTTTTATCTGCTGGAATTGAAGAGAAATGAAGAGAAATCTAGATATTTCCTATTTAGTCCTAGTTTTATTTAGTTAATTTTGTAATATTCCAATTTTACCCTTAATTTATCAATTTTTCTGCTGATTTCATACCCTTGCCGTCCAGCCCAAATAACTTTTGGGTCTAATTCCTTTTAAATCCTTTCTCATTAGACTCTTAAGCTATTTAATCACTCTAGCAACTTTTACACCTATTACAATTTAGTCCTTTTCATTTAATTGACTACCCAAACATTAAAATTTCCTAACGAAATTTTAATACCACAGTAATAACATTTCATAAATATTTATAAAATTATTTTCAACTCGGTTTTACGAGATAGAGGTCCCGATACCTTATTTTACCCAATTTCTTCAATAATTTCTTTTTCTAACTAATCACTAAATCGATAAAATTTTCCTATCAATATTTTCATACGATTTTCCTATCATATAAATTTTCAAGCAAAAATATTGAAAGAAATTTCTCTTTAAATCGGATCTATGGTTACGAAACCATTGTTCCGATAACCTTGAATTTAGGCCATTACATTCTTCATTAATCTTTACTATTGTTCTTGTTATTCAACATGTTTCCAATTTTGCTTTAATGTTTAGCTTAATTTTTTTTAGCTAGGATGATTGCATCAATTCAATAAATTTTATTTAAATCATGTTATGATGTTTTGTGCTTCAGTCAATCATATTTTCAATTAAACTCAAACATTTATTTCATTCATACGTGATTGGATGCATTGAAATTACCTGAGCGATCCTAACCAGATGACGACTACTGGACACAATAGTTCAAAAGTGCATGCTTAAATTAGATCCTAACCCGACTAAATTAAAGGTTCATAATAACTTTAACGAGTTATATTATCTTGCTTAGTTTTTAGGTTTTGTGATTAAATTGTTTCAAATCTAACCTGTCCCTGTTACTTCACATGGATTCTAAGAAACCTCTAGTTTAATATGATCAGTAAAATGCATGTTTTACTAAGTAAAAGATTCCGAAATGACTTAATTTGGTTTCAAACTCATGAAAGATTGAGTTGCCATGAAATATTTTCCAAAAGATTATTAACATGATGAAAATGAACTAAGTTAATTGATGTGATTATTCTAGCCAATTCATGTTGTCGTTGTTGAAATCCTGTGAATTCTGCTGCTAAATCAATCTCATTCATTTTATTGCATGAATTGCATTTAGGGATCATTTTGCATCTAAGTAGTTATTTTTACTTAACATCAATCAATCAAAACTATTGTGGTTTTCTCAACAAATTGTTAACTTTAATTTTACAAAATATTGATTAGCATATATAGTCCTTGTGGAGACCATAACTCTTATACTTATTACTTGATAATGACTGTGTACACTTGCTCAAACTATGCTGTACAAGTTTTTGGCGCCATTGCTAGGGACTTTTAATTTAATCGTTATTTGTGAAATTATTTCTTGCAACTTGGTTTTTTATTTTTATTTTTAATTATTTTTTATTCTTTATTTTTTGTGATTTTCTTTTTAGGTGTTCATGAGCATAGATCGAATCATTGATTTACTCCCTGTAGACCTTGAAATTGAACAAACATTTAGACAAAGAAGACAAGAAAGATTAGCCTAGAGACAAGCTGCAGAAATGAACCTTGAGAATCAAAAGGATGTTCAAGGGAATAAAGCCGTTAATGCTCAAAATCCAATTGGTATTGCCGATGATGGGGATCGACCTATAAGATAGTATGCCGTGCCACTTTTGAACGAACTAATTCCAAGAATTAGGAGACCAAAGATTGGGGCACTGTAGTTTGAATTAAAGCCTATGATGTTTCAGATGCTTCAAATAATAGGCCAATTCAGTGAATGCCCATAGAAGATCAACATCTTTACCTTCGAATGTTTATGGAGGTGAGTGATTCCTTCAAGATAGCCACTACAATTGAAGACACACTGAGGTTGAAGTTGTTTCCATACTTGTTACGAGATCGAGCACGAGCATGGCTTAATTCATTGCCATCCAATTCAATTTTTACTTAGAAAGAATTAGTGAAAGCTTTCTGGTAAAGTATTTCCCACCTAGCAAAAATGCTAAGTTGCAGAATGAGATCACCACTTTTCAGCAGATGGATGATGGGTCCCTATACGAGGCATGGGAAATATTCAAAGTGTAACACCCCTCACCCGAATTCAACGCCAAAATAGGGTTACGGAACATTACCAAAATTATAACACATATAACCATACTTTTCTCATACATTCCATTAATTCATACAATCATCATTCATTCTCAAACAATTTTTCCCTTATAATAGCTTAAGAGGCCTTAAACAATGGTTTAGGAGCGGTTCAGGACTAAACTGATAACTTATAAAACACTCACGAAACTTTGAAAATTTTACTCAAAATAGAGGATACACACCCGTGTGAGCAGGCCATGTGTCTCACACGACCACCAGACACGCTTGTGTCACAAGTCGTGTGAAAACATGGGGTACATACTAAATTGGGTCACACGGCCAACCACACGCCCGTGTGCCCTTAGAAGTGGCCACAAACGCCCGTGTGCCTGGCCGTGTGCTAGGCCGTGCCAAACCTGTAGGGTATACTGACTTATACAACACAGCCAAGTCACACGTCTGTGTGCTAGGCCGTGTGCCAATTAGAGGGTATACTGACTTGTACCATATAGCCAGTCACACGCCCATGTGTGAGACCATGTGGAGCATACTGACTTCATTTAGCTTCAACACCAGAGGACACATGACTGTATAACATGACCGTGTGTCACACACGGCCGAGACACACGTCCATGTCTCTACTTGTGTGGACAAAAATACGCTATTTACAAAGCCATTTTGCCACCCATTTTGCACATCCTAATCAAGCTCAAAGTTGCAACATTTTATAACTTAATAGGTAGCCAATCCACAACATTTCATACACATTTTATACCAGTTCGACATTATATTCAAATACCTAATTAAAATCATGCATTTTCTATTCACATGCCTATCACATATTAAGACAACATTGCATATTTTATTTCATCTTCTACTTGCCAAAACATACCATATTTAAGTACTTATACACAATCAAAACATTATATCAAGTTAAGCTAAATCACATGGCTTTAACATATACCACAACATGTATCAAAATCACCACTTTAGTAACTATAACTATCATCATTATAACTAGCCTATACATGCCATATTTACAAATATCCATAAGTTCAAAAGTACCAATCGGCAACTGGATAGTGTGATGCATAACTCTAACTTTATCTGAATCGAACGCACTATTGAACCTCTATAAAACATGGAAAAGAAACAGAGTAAGCTTTCTAGCTTAGTAAGCCTGTATAATTCAGAATTTAACTTACCATTTAAACATATATCAATTTCACTTGCCAAATGCCTATACACAAGCATTCATCAAAATGTTAGTCTCATAAGTACATATAATTAACCTTTATCTCAATTTCATACATCAATGTATTATATCATACCAATTTCATGTAACTTGTATAACATATGTAACAATTCATTCTCATTCATATAATTGACAATTCATTTATATAACCAGGAATTCATCCGTATAATCGTTAACAGAATTATGGCTGTTGAACCTATTAGAATATTGATAGATACTCAGGTGATACACACTAAGTGTATTAAGCGGTAATCCGTCAATTCATCATCATATTCACTCTTTCGAGCTATGATCGATAAGCTTCTCCTGAGATGATGAATAGTAAGCTCTATTGAGCTGAAATAGTAAGGTCTAACGAGATGAAAACAGTAAGCTCTTACGAACTGATATATCGATAAACTCATAGGAGATGAAGTGAGTCCACAACACATGTAGGATCTCGACCTAAATAGTAACCCTAGTGACATGTCACTCGCATCTTACAAATTCCTACGGTTCAAACGGGTTTCGGTAACCACCAGGCTATATCCATAAGATATTCGTATTTCAAAATAGATCTTTTATTCAATTACATACATTCATTTCTAATAATTACAAGCATTTAAAAGTTTGATTCTAATTATACTAACTTACCTCGTATTGCTCGGATAACAAATATCGGTTAATCGTCAACCTTTCTTTTTCCCCGATCTAGATTCAATCCTTGCTTATCTTGATTTAAATATTATCAAAATCTGCCAATTTAATCAACTATTTATTCAATTTAGTCTAAAACACACATTAGGGCTATTTTACACATTTTCCCCTAAACTTTCACATTTTTACAATTTAGTCCTTATCACATAAAATTGCAAATTCATGCAATTTAGTACAATTTCATACTAGCCGAATATACTACATGATACTAGTAGCCCATATCTTCAATTTATTAACACTTTTACCCACATAATTTTACATTTTCACAAATTAATCCCTTTTGTGATATTTTTGTCAAAAATCACTTTACAAAACTAGTAAATCTATCAATAAACCTTCATAATCTATCATCAATATCAATTTACTCAAATATTTAGCAATGGCAACATGATAAATCTTTAATAGTTTTGAAAATTAAGGTATGGGCTAGCTAGAATACGAAACAACGATCTCGAAAACATAGAAATCATTGAAAACGGATCAAAATACATACCTAATTGCTTGAATTTTGCTTAGCCAAATGAAGAACCCTATTTTTTCTTCTTTTTCTTCTTAATTTTCGGTTACAAGATGATAATGGGGACTTTTAATTAACTTTTTTTTATTTATTTTATGATTAATAACCAAATTACATAATTAACCTTAATAATAAACCATTTAATACACCTAAAATATGTCCATATAAGTCCACCTAAAAATTAATGGTATAATTACCATTTAAGGCCACCATAATTAAAAGCCAAAGGTATTTGACACCTTTAACTAGTAGAACATGCATTTTACATTTTACGCAATTTAGTTCTTTTTTACCGAATTAAGCATTCAAACAGTAAAATTTCTTTACGAAACTTTCACACAATAATTCTATCATGTTGTAAACTTTAATAAAATAATAAATGAAATATTTTGACTTTAGATTTGGGGTCTCGAAACCACTATTCTAATTTGCTAAAAGCGGCTGTTAAAACTCTCCCCCTCAGGGATTTTCGTCCCCGAAAATCTTACCAGTGAATAGGTTAGGGTACTGTTTTCTCATAGCTTCCTTGGGTTCCCATGTAGCTTCCTCATTCCCGTGTTTATGCCAAAGAAACTTCACTAGAGCTATGTGTTTAATTCTTAATTCTTTGATTTCATGAGCTAAAATCCTAATCGGTTCTTCGCTATATGTCAAATTAGTTTGTATCTCAACATTTACCGGAGAAATCACATGTGATGGATTGGATCTGTATCGACGTAGCATAGAAACATGAAAGACATTATGAATCTTTTCAAGTTCTAACAGTAAAGCTAGTCGGTACGCTATAGGCCCTATTCTTTCGACAATTTTATATGGTCCGATAAATTACGGACTCAGCTTTCCTTTACAGCTGAATTGAAGAACCTTTTTCCATGGTGACACCTTTAAAAACACTTGGTCCCCGACTTGAAACTCAATTTCTTTACGTTTCAAATCCGTGTATGATTTCTGTCGATCTAAAGCTACTTTTAAATTGTCATGAATCGTTTTCACTTTTTCTTCAGTTTCTCTGATCAATTCAACCCCGTGAATCTTTTTCTCACTTAATTTAGTCCAGTATAGAGACATTCGACATTTGTGACCATATAAAGCTCCGTAAGGTGCCATCTTTATGCTCGTTTGGAAATTGTTGTTATACGCGAATTCAATCAACGGTAAGTATTTTTCCCAACTACCCTCAAACTCTAAAATACAACATCTCAACATGTCTTCGAGAATTTGAATAACTCTCTCGGTTTAACCATCAGTCTAAGGATGAAAAGCTGCACTGAAATTCAACTTTGTTCCCAAAGGTTCTTGTAGTTTCTTCCAGAATCGTGACGTAAATCTCAGATCTCTATCAGATATAATAGATAGTGGCACCCCGTGCAATCGAACAATTTCAGAAATGTACAATTCAACTAATTTATCAAGTGAGAAATCTATACGTACCGATATGAAATGAGTGGATTTAGTTAGTCGATCAACAAAAACCCAGATAGCATCTTTTTTTTTTTTTGGAGTTAGGGGCAATCCCAACACAAAATCCATTGTAACTCTATCCCATTTCCGCTCAGGAATCATCACAGGCTGCAGCAAACCTTATCGTACTTGATGTTCAACTTTGACTAGCTGGCAAATCAAACATTTAGAAACAAATTCTGAGATATCTTGTTTCATGCCTAGCCACAAGTAAAACTGTTTCAAATCATTTTTCATTTTGGTACTCCTCAGATGAATAGATAAGAAACTATTATGCACTTTGTGCAAAATCTTTTGAATGAGTTCTGAATTTCTCGGTATGCTAACTCTAATCCTAAACTTTAAACAATCATTAATTCCAATTTGAAACTCTGAATTAGGGATAGTCTCACATTAAATTCGTTTAACTTACAATTCACGGTCATCTTTCCGAGCTTCGCGAATTTGTTGAAGAAATGTCGGTTTAGCTTTTAATTCAGCTAAAATAGACCCATCATCCCAAATCATCAACTGGGTATTCATTGCTCGTAATGCAAAGAATGATTTGTGGCCCAGGGCATCAGAAACAACATTAGCTTTTCCCAGGTGATAATCATTCACAAATTCATAATCTTTCACTAACTCGAGCCATCTTCGTTGTCGCAGATTCAAATCTTTTTGTGACATCAAATATTTGAAGGTTTTGTGATCCATATAAATGTGACATTTTTCATTGTATAAGTAGTGTCGCCAAATTTTCAATGCAAACAAGATTGCAGCCAACTCTAAGTCGTGCGTCAGATAATTCTTTTCATGTGATTTCAATTGTTGAGAAGCATAAGCTATAATTTTTCCTTCTTGCATAAGAACACATCCCAGATCGTTTAATGACGCTTCACTATAAATCACAAACTCTTTCCCTAATTTAGGTTGAATCAGAACTGGTGCTTCAGTTAACAATACTTTCAGCTATTTGAAACTCTACTAACATTTTTCTAACCACTCAAATTTCATATCTTTTTGAAGTATCCGTGTCATCGGTGTCGCAATTATCAAAAATCCTTTCATAAATCTTCAGTAATAGCTTGCTAAACCCAAAAACTACGAACTTCAGGCACATTTCTTGAAGATTTCTAGTAAACAATAGCAAAAATCTTACTAGGGCCAACTCTAATACCTTCAGCTAAAACAATATGCCCCAAAAATCCAACCTCTCGAAGCCAAAACTCTCAAGTGCTCAGTATGTTCATATTCATCTCTCGAATAGATCAAAATGTCGTCAATAAATACAACAACAGATCTATATAAATACGGTCGGAATATTCGGTTCATCAAGTTCGTGAAAACTGTAGGAGCATTAGTTAATCCGAAGGGCATAACAAGGAATTCATAGTGTCCGTACCTTGTTCTGAACGCGGTCTTGGGTACATCTGAGTTTTAACTTGCAACTAATAAAAACCTGATTTCAAATCAATCTTTGAAAATATTGTAGCCCCTTTCAACTGATCAAGTAAATCATCAATTCGAGATAGAGGGTATTTGTTCTTTATAATCACTTTATTTAGCTGTCTATAATCAATACACATTCTCATCATTTTGTCTTTCTTCTTTACGAGCAATACTGGTGCACCCTAGGGCGAATAACTTGGTCGTGCAAAACCTTTGTCTGTCAATTCTTGCAACTGAGATTTCAAATTTTTTAATTCTGCTGGAGCCATTCTGTATGGAGCTATTGATATCAGTGTTGTTCCTAGTACTAATTCAATACCAAATTCAACCTCTCTAATCGGTGGCAAACCTGGTAATTCTTCTGGAAATACATCCAAAAACTCACAAACAATAGGTACAGATTCAATCTTTGATTCAGACACCTTTGTATCCAGTACGTATGCTAGATATGCATCATAGCCCTTTTTCATACATTTTTGAGCTAACATAGACGATATCACATTAGGTACTTCACTCAAATCATCAGAATCAATCTGAAGAGTTTCACCATTCTGACATTTCAATTCGATAATCTTTCATCTACAATTCACAACTGCATCATGCATGGTCAACCAGTCCATACCTAAAATGTAACATCCCAAAATAAGGCCTAAACAAAACAGTGGTTGCAAAACCACGAATTTGAGATAGAAAAGTTTATTCCGATTAATTTTTATAATTTACCGAGTGATTAGATGCATGTGTTAGAGTATCGATGAAAAATTTTATAGATAGCATGCTTAATTTGCCTACTAGGGCTTAATTGCAAAAGTTGATAAATATGAGTTATACATACTAAAGGATTAAATTGAAGAGTATAATTGGAATAGAGGTCCTTAAATGGTAATTAGACCATTAGGATTTCATGGACAAAAATAGACATACATAGATAAAAATAACTAAAGTTTTAATGAAGGGTATTTTAGTCATTTGGTAATTAAAAGATTAAAAAAGGGAAAAAGATAGCAAAATGTGCCCATCTTCTTCATTAGGCCGAAATTTCAAGGGTTCTTCATAGCTAGGGTTTTTTCAAGCTTCCAGGCTTTATAGTAAGTGATTTCAAGCCCCGTTTTTAATGTTCTTTACGTTTTTGAAGTCCCGATAACTTGATTTAACTTATTCTAGCAATAATTTAACCTAAGGTTCATATTTTGAAAAATACCCATAGGTGAAATATGTTTATTTTGATGTTTTATGATAGAATATGAAGCTTGAAATTATGTTAAACGACTTGAGCTAAGCGATTTTAAGCGAAAACGTGTAAAGTGACATAATCAGTAAAAATATCTAATGGTCATAAGTACATGTTAGAGTGGGAATTTGATGTTGCCGTAGGTAAATAAATTATCAGCATATCATAAAACATAAGAATTAGGGATAAAGTTTCATTTCCGAGCCTTGGGGAAAAAGTGTAAATATGCAAAAATTTAAGGGCAAAATCATAATTTTCCAAAGTTAGAATAAAGGACTGTTTTGATAAATGTGAATATTAAATAAGTTAAATTTTCTATTATAGATCAATAAGAACGAAATTCGAGGTTAGACCGAGGAAAGAAAAAGGTTGAGGACTAAATCAAAATATTTGATTGTATTTTGTATCGAGGTAAGTTTACAGTAAATAAATACAATGTTTTATTATTTATAATTAATGATGTTATTTTTCAGCATCTATATATTTATTTTTTAAATTTATTCCTTGATGATTCAAGCAAGAATTGACGGAGAAATGATACTTAAAAGTCTCAGTTGAACCTTAGGAATGTGTAGGATACAAATGTCATGACATTGGTAAGTTCTACAGGGCAAGGAAATCATGTAAAACCATGTCAATACATGGCATTGATAAACTACTATAAGGCAAAGATCCCATGTAAGACCATGCCAAGGCATGGCAATGGTGAGTTCATAAGGCAAGAATACCACGTAAGACCATGTTAGGACATGAAAATGGTAAGTTAAAAAGGAAAGGTACCCGTGTATCCTTAGTATTCCAAATGGTTCAACGGAAAATTCAAAGAGTGTACCAAAGGGAAGGTAAGATAAGTCCATGTTTGAAAGGTTCAGGTTATCTTGATAATTCATTTAGAATGTTGTTATTTATTTACATGCAAACTTACTAAGCTTTATGCTTACTCCCTTTATTTTCTCTCTTTTTTATAGTACCGCAAAGCCAACTCAGAAAATCGTAAGGATGTTGGAGATCGCCTCACACTATCAACGAGTTATCTCGGTATTTTGTGACTAGAAATACTTTAAGTTATGGCATGTATAGGGACTTGGCTATTTTGTGTGTATGTCCTTATGATATGATTAAAGAATGGCATGTGAATACTTGGTAATGATTAGCTTATGATATAGCTAAATAAGAACATGTTTTGGTATTATGTATGCCTAAATGAGGTTTGATGCAAAGAAACTATGTAAGAGTAAGAGTTGGCCATGGAATAGTTAGGAAACAACAGCAGTGATGTGGTTTTGAAAAATCACTAAAAATTTAAGAAATGGAATTAAATGGTGAATGAGATATATAATTAAATTTTATTGAGTCTATTTTCATAGGAAAGAAACAGAGCAAGCAAAGGAAGTCTATATTCTGAGATATTTAAATTTTTGTAAGACTAGTTCAAAGTGACTAGTGATCCCCTATTCCAACTTTGGAAAATCACTGGAAATTGTACAAAAAGAATTATAAGTCAAAGTTTATATTTCTAGATTCCTTAGTGAATCTATTTTCATTAAAAACAAATGTAAACATTATCTAATTTATGTATAATGAGATAATCAATTTTTAGTGAAGAGAGGTCAGGTCAGTTGAACTACGAAGTAAGGGAACATTGAATGAATAAACTGTAGTAACTGGCCAAACCAAAAATTCTGGAAACATTATGGTAAGAATACATATGAGTCTAGTTGTAGGGAAAATTTATAGATTTAAATTTTGAGTTTCGTAACTCAAGTTATAAATAATTTAGTAACTATTACGCAGATGGACAATTTTATTATGAATAGTGACATAAATTGTTTTGATTTGTGTAAGTAATCGAAAAATTTTTAATGTTTCCGGTTTGGTCCCAAACTATTCCAATTGCAAGTTTTAGGGCATTAAGGGCCCTTTTATGGATTGATTGGATGAATGTGAGTGAATTAATTTTTTTTTAAAAGTAAATTTTTTTATGCCCTGAACAGGTAAGATAAGTCTGGTAACACATCGTGCTCGACTCTAGCGACGGTCTCGGGTAAGGGGTGTTACCTAAAATCACATCAAACTCATCGAATGGTAGAAGCATCAAGTCAGCCAGAAAATAGAACCCCCATGTCATTAAAGGACAATTCTTACAAATTTTATCAACTAAAACAGACTTGCCTAATGGGTTCAATACTTTAATTACAAACTCTGTAGACTCGACATGTAAACTCTTTTTAAATACTATGTAACACCCTGATTTTCGGGATTTTTGTAATTTTTGAGAATTTGGTAAAATTTTTAAAATTTGGTATTTGGTTGTGAAATTCATAATTAGAGTGTGTAAATGGGCTTATGGAAGGCCCATGTGTTGGCCAAAACCCGATAGAATTTTTGAATTTTGGACTTAAGGAGTTAAGGGCATTGGATAGGTGGCTTTATTAAAAGATGTGGGTAAAATGTAACACAAGAGAGCCCCTGGAAAAGTGGTTAAGTGACGCCACTAAGGAGCTAAAAAAGTGGCGTCATTATGGTGGAAAGGGATCTTGGGTTCGATTCACTAAGCTAGCAATTGTGTTGTTATTTTTAGGTCTTGAGCATGCAGGAGTTTAAAGTCGAATGGAACTCTGTTGGAGAGAATTTGAATCAGTCAAATGCATGAATTTAGGAGTGATAAGGGGAGAGATTTTGGGGATTTGAATGGAGGCTTAGTGTTGGCCGAATAGTGGGAATTTAGGGGGGAGAAATCGGTTTAGGGGTTTTAGGTTAGTAATTCGGCATTAAGGGCTTTAGTGGTTCCGTTTGCTCTTGTTTGAACATCATAGGGTTATTTCTTTTCTTCCTTTTCTTCTCTAGCCGAAATCACCACTCCTTCCATTCATTCTTTTTCTTCTTTCTTTTCTTTTGCCAAAGCCAAACTACTACCCCCTTTCTTTTCATCACCCTTGTCGAATAGCTACAAGAGCCGAAAATTTTGAAGTTGGTTGTGCCGATTTCATTTAGACCTGCATCCTTCTTTTCTATTCATTTGTTGTGATTGATCCCTTCATCCGCTAAACTCTAAAAGTCCCCGACGGCAACACCAATACAAAGCCACCACGCCATTTTTTTTCTTGGTCCTAAAAGCTGAAATACCTTAGTTCTAGGGGCATAGCCGAACTTGTGGACCTCTAGGATTTGAAGGCTGCTAGGTGGTTGAGGGCTAAGTCTACTTTGGGTCTAAACAATGCAGAAGGGAAGACTGTGGTAAGTACTCGTTTTCCAAATCGATTCAGTAGTGTAAATGTTAAGAAAAGCCAAAACCCCCTATAGTTTAGGGAGGTTGTCGATTTAAGGTATAGGCTTCACTGGGCCTTTTCTTTCGATTTTTCTGGTTTGTATAGTGATATAGGCAAATTTGGAGGAGCAGCAAGGCTTGGAATATCGGTTTGGATAAACTTGGATCGAATCATCGGACCCTGTGTAGGTAAGTGATCTATGGCTATTAGGGGTTCTTTGGCCGACTATGGTAAGGTGGATTTTGGGTTTGGTAAGCATGAATTGTAAACTAAAAATAATGGTGATTAATTTTAGGTTGTGGGAGACCTTGTTAGCAAACGTCACAAAACAGGTGTGTAATAACCCTCGTAGTAGCTTAGATTAATATTTGCTGAAAAACCAAAATGCTAAAATTTCGGCATTTCGGGAACTTGTGATTTTGCATTTGGTTATAGACGCGATAAATATGATATGATCGCTGTTTGGATCGATGGAACAGGTAAGAGCACAATTTTGTGCACGATGGTAAGTTGGGCATCAATGGGCTGGAATTGGGCCCAATGGGCTTTCGGGCTCATTTGTGTGAAATTCATAGAAAATGGAATTTGGAAAAGTTACATGTTAACACGGTTGGTATTGTTGTAAAATTTGGGTTAATTGGGCTTAGTGGGCTAAATCGGCATTCGTAGGGCCCATTAGGGGTTTTAGGCCCAAAAGCCCGAATTTGATAAGTGGGTTAAAGATCATTGTTTAACCACTCGAAAATATTGATAATTGTTAACGAACCTAGAAACCCATGATATTTGGTAAAATTACGAAATTATCCTTATAATATGAAAAATGACCATTATACCCCCTAGGGTTTAATTATGAATATGATGCATGAGATATAGTTATACATGATATGACATGGTATGCACATGATATGTTATGAGATACACATGATATGCTATGATACACTCATTACATGCATGGGTTGGGTTTTATATAAATGGAGGAAGTGCGAAAAGGGCTTTGCCTCTGTTTACCAAAAAGGGCTTTGCCCCAGTTATTAAAAGAGGCTAGGCCTCCAGTTATATGATAAAGTAGCTATGCTACCAGTGAAGAGTTTGGTTGGGTGGGTTGAGTTATTCCCCACATGGAGAGCTTGGTTGGTACGGGTGGAGAGTAGCGGATGGTGGGTTGAGTAGTCTCCCCAAATGGGCTTGCATACATTCATTGGTATTTCATGTGATATTGAAATGGGCCTATGGGCCATACCGTTTACAGTAAAGGCTTCGGCCCAGTGATGTGATTTATGAAAAGGCTTCGGGCCAGAAACCGTTAAACGAAAGGCTTTGGCCCAGTATATGTCGAGACTGAATTAGGGCTTAGGCCCAGTATGCTGATATTAGTTTGGGCTCTGAAAGGGGCTTGTTGCACACTGAGTTTCCAAACTCACCCCTTTTCTTAACCTTGCAGGTGGACCTTAATATGGAGACTTGGAGCCAGAGGGGATTCAGAGTGGTCGTGGTGATCACTTTCGAACTTTGCAATAAGTAACCAGTTTTTTTTAGTCTTATCTTAGTTATTATTATTATTTGGTTTTGGGTTGTAATAAGGCCATTTTAATTATTTCCCTGGGATTATTTTATTTTATGCTCTATATTTTACTGATAATAATCCAAAATTGGTTAGACTTAGGGCGCGTTTTCAAAATGATACTTGTTTTCAAAATAACGCAACGATACAATTAATCGGTTTATCAAAAATATCTACTTAAATGAATTCCAACTCAATCTTTTTCCAAAACCTAACCTCGCACCAAAGTGTGGCAATGGTTGTGGGCATGTCTAAGATTGGATCCAATCAAGAGCTTGGTACTTAAGCAGCCTTCATGGCTCACCTCCTCTGTTTTGGATACCTACTTGTTGCACAGCTTCCATTCACTTTATTAACTTAGCAAAGACTATCTTTAAAACAGTAAAAAGAACGTTGAAAGAGGCATGGATTTTCTCAAAAACTTCAATATGACACGTCGGATCTAGCCTGAATGTTTGGGCCGGGTTTGGGGTGTTACATTTAGTGGTATCAGAGCCAGGTTGTAACAACTTGGCTGTGGGTTTAAAACGGGTTTAAAAATCAAGAATTTCAAAACAATGGTATTTTAAATCAATTTTTAAGAATTTCTAAAAAGGAACCTTTTTTTTGACTTATTTTCTATGACCAAATACGTGTTTTTAGGTTTTAAATGGTTTGGAGAAAGAAGTGGCACACTGAATCCCCGGCACTAAGTCTGTAAGTATACTTTCTTTTACACCGAGTGATATTGATAGAACTGAAACCCTACTATGATACTTTAGATAGGGCAGAGCTGTAAAATAGTAGGATTGAGACTGTAGCTAGCCTACGACGTTGCGAAAACAATCCCTGAATTATTATATTTCTATAAGACATATCGTGATAAACAACTAAAATTTTAAACAAATGTCATAAAATTCGTAATCAGATAATTGATATGAGTACAAGAGGAACTCGTGGACGAGGCCGCGGACGTGGTCGCGAAAGGGTGCAAGCTGAATCTTCATCCTCAGGGCATAGGCCAGCTGAGGAGGTATCCATGCCACAGACAACTGAGACTGGGTCACATGATCGGGCTGCGGGGGACGATGCTTTGTCCCAAGTGATGTTAAGGGTTTTGGAAGGGTTGTTAGAGCTAGCACCGGGACAGTGAATAGGGGATCCATCTCTGAGCGACTCCGGGCTAACGTAGTAGAGGTATTTAGGGGCGTATCTAGAGTAGCCCCAAACGTGGCTGAATATTTGCTAAAGGCAACAGAGTGGATTATGGACGACCTAGATTGCTCTATGGAGCAAAAGTTGAAGGGGGCCGTGTCGTTGCTACAAGATGAGGCATACCAGTGGTGGATCACTGTAAGGGAGAGTACCTCGATCGAACGAGTAACCTGGAAACTGTTCAAGACTGCTTTTAAGGGGAGGTATGTTGGAGCTAGTTATGTGGATGCCCGTCGAAAGGAATTTTTGAATCTGGCTCAGGGTAATAAGATTGTTGCGGTGTATGAGGCGAAATTCTTGAGGCTGAGTCAATATGCTAGCGGGATAGTTGCGAGCGAATATGAGCACAGTGTTCGATTCAAGGATGGCCTCCGCGATGAGCTTAGGGTGGTGATAGCTCCATAGAGGGAGTGTGATTTCGCTGCGTTGGTAGAGAAGGCTAAGATAGTCGAGGAAGTAAAACAAACTGAATAGCAGAATCGTGAGAGGGATCGACCCAGATTCAGGAGGGATTCTGGACCCTCGGGTGCTGCATATAGAAATGCTAAAAGAGCTAGAATGGAGGAACCGGCTCGAGTAGTTCCGGTGAATACCTTTAGACCGTAGGCTTGCAGAGACTGTGGCAGAGTGCATATGGGGGAGTGCTGGAAATGAACTAGAGCATGTTTTCGATGTGGGTCAAAGGAACATTAGTTTAGAGAGTGTCCTCGGAGAGTAGCTTAGGATCAAGTTGCGGAGCAAAGAGGTGTCCAACCGTTCCTAGGAGGACCACCACCACAGAGAGGCCGTAGGCAAGGTAGAGGTGGTAATGGTAATGGACGAGGACGTGGGGAACCTGGCAGGGGTGCTAGACATGCTGAAGCTCGACAGCCGGCGTTGGTTTATGCTACACTGTATCGTGAGAAGGGAGATGCTTCTGATGTTATAACCGGTACATTCTTCATTCATAGCACGCCTTACACTGCTTTGATTGATGTTGGTTCCACTCATTCATATGTTTCCTGTAATGTATCTGGGGCGTTGGGTGTGCTTCCTGAGGAGACTGTGAGTGGGGTATCAGTGATAAGTCCTTTGGGACACTCGGTTAAGGTAGATAAACTCTTTTGGGAGGTGCCTTTAGAGGCACAAGATAGGTTATTTGTAGGAGATTTGATGGAGCTGCCATTTGGGGAATTTGATCTTATTTTAGGAATGGATTAGCTAACTAAGTATAGGGCGACGTTGGATTCTGTTGTTAAGAGAATGGTGCTAAGAACTGTCGAGGATGAGGAGATAATGGTCATAGAAGAGCGAAGAAACTATTTGTCCAATGTTGTATCGGCTTTAAGGGCTTAGAAGTTGATTCAGAAATGTTGTGAGGCATTTTTAGCATTGGTGAGTTAAGCTGAACCTGAGATGATGATTGTGGAGTCAGTTAGGACCATCAAAGAATTTCAAGATGTTTTTCTTGAGGAGCTTCCTGGACTACTCCGAATAGAGAAGTCGAGTTCGGAATTGAGTTGTTACCTGGAACAGCTCCAGTGTCCATTGCACCTTACCGGATGGCACCAAAGGAGTTGGTGGAACTGAAAGCTCAGATTCAAGAACTGTTGGATAGAGGGTTTATAAGACCAAGTGTTTCTTCGTGGGGTGCACCAGTGTTGTTCGTAAAGAAGAAAGATGGGACCATGCGGATGTGTATTGATTATCAGCAGTTGAACAAACTGACAATCAAGAACAAGTATCTTTTTCCAAGAATCGACGATCTGTTCGACCAACTGAGAGGAGCTTCAGTATTTTCTAAGATCGACCTTCGGTCAAGATATCATCAGTTGAGAGTTAAAGAAGAGGATATTCATAAGACGGCATTTAGAACTCGATATGGTCATTACGAGTTTCTGATTATGCCTTTTGGTTTGACTAATGCACCTGCAGCATTCATGGATTTGGTGAATCGGGTATTTCAGCCGTACTTGGATCAGTTCGTAGTCATTTTTGTCGATGATATCTTGGTGTACTTGGAAACGGAAGAGAAGCATGATGAGCATCTTCGTATTGCGCTGCAAATGCTAAGGGAAAAGCAACTCTATGCAAAGTTCAGTAAGTGCAAGCTTTGGTCGAGTGAAGTAACTTTCTTAGGGCATGTTGTGTCTGCTGAGGGGATCGAGGTAGACCCTCGGAAGATTGGGGTGATTCTGGAGTGGAAGCCACCAACGTCAGTAACAGAAATCTGAAGTTTTCTGGGGTTGGCAGGTTATTATCGAAGATTTGTGGAAGAATTTTCTGTGTTGGCAGCGCCGTTAACGAAACTTATAAGGAAGGAAGCACCGTTTGTTTGGACAAATAAGCAGCAATAGGCTTTTAAGAAGTTAAAGAAGGTTCTGACTGAGGCACCAGTGTTGATTCAGCCAGAGTCTGGTAAGGATTTCACTGTGTACATTGACGCGTCACATGTAGGTTTGGGCTGTGTGTTGATGCAAAAGGGTAAAGTGGTCGCTTATGCTTCACAACAGCTTAAGCCTCATGTGGTAAACTATCCTACTCATGACTTGGAGTTTGCAGCGGTGATCTTTGCGCTTAAGATATGGAGGCACTACTTGTATGGGGAGAGATGCATTATCTATATGGATCATAAGAGTCTTAAGTACTTGCTGATTCAAAAGGAGCTGAATCTTAGACAGCAAAGGTGGAAAGAGTTGTTAAAGGACTATGACTGTTCGATTGAGCACCATCCAGGTAAGGCAAATGTCGTGGCTGATGCGTTGAGTCGAAGGACTGTGGCGGAATTGAAGGCAATGTTTGCTCATTTAAGCTTGTATGACAATGGAAGCTTATTAGCAGAATTACAAGTGAGATCGACTTGGGTGGAGCAAATTAAGAAGAAGCAGTTGGTAGATGAGTCGTTGGTTTCTCGGTTTCAACAAGCTAAGAAGGGGGAGAATTCAGACTTTGGATTAAATGGGGATAGGGTTCTTTGTTTTCGAGGGAGAATTTGTATACCGAAGGACTCTGATTTGAGATTGATGATTTTGAAAGAGGCTCATGGTGGACCTTGTGCTATGCATCGAGGAGGGAGTAAGTTGTATCGAGACTTGCGAGAGCTATATTGGTGGCCTGGGCTTAAGTGAGAAGTGACCGAATTTGTGGGAAAATGTTTGACGTGTGAACAAGTAAAGGCCGAGCATCAACTGCCTTCAGGATTGTTACAGCCAGTGAAGATACCACTTTGGAAATGGGATAGGGTAACCATGGATTTTGTGAGTGGTCTGCCATTGACACCTTCCAAGAAGGACTCGGTTTGGGTGATTGTGGATAGGCTGATAAAATCTGCCCATTTCATACCTCTTCGAACTGATTACTCACTTCAGAGGTTGGCCAAGTTGTATGTGGCAGAGATAGTGCGGTTGCATGGGGTGCCAGTATCGATAATTTCTGATTGAGACCCAAGGTTTACATCTCGGTTTTGGAAGAAGTTGCATGAGGCATTGAGAACGCGATTGGATTTTAGTACGGCTTTTCACCCTCAGTAAGATGGGCAGTCAGAGAGGGTCATTCAGATTCTAGAAGATATGTTGAGGGGTTGTGTTATCGACTTTAGGGGCAGTTGGGAGGATTACTTGCCGTTGGTGGAGTTCGCGTATAACAACAGTTACCAAGCAAGTATTCGGATGGCTCCTTACGAGGCACTGTATGGGCGAAGGTGTCGTTTTCCTACTTGTTGGGTAGAGTTGGGGGAAAGGCAAGTACTTGGACCGGAGTTAGTAGCGGATACTGAAGACAAAGTTAAGGTGATCAGGAATCAGTTAAAGGAGGGAGCAGATCGAGAAAAGTCTTATGCTGATCTGAAGCGTTAGGATATTGAGTAAGCTGTAGGGGATATGGTCTTTTTGAAGGTTTCGCCTTGGAAGAAGATTTTGAGGTTTGGTAAGAAGGGCAAGTTGAGTCCACGGTTCATTGGGCCTTATCAGATCCTTAAGCGGATAGGGCCGGTGGCTTATCAGCTAGAGTTACCTCTAGAGCTGGATCGTATTCACGACGTCTTTTACGTGTCCATGCTAAGGCGATATCGTTCTGATCCTACTCATATCGTGCCAGTTGTAGAAATTGAGGTGCAGTTAGATTTGACCTTCGAAGAAGAACCTGTGCAGATACTTGATCGCGACGTCAAGGTGTTGAGAAGGAAGTCAGTCCCATTGGTGAAGGTACTTTGGAGAAACCATGGCAAAGAAGAAGCTACTTGGGAGTCAGAGGAGGCGATGCGTCAACAATACCCTCAACTATTTGGATCAGGTAAAATTTCAAGGCCGAAATTTCTTTAAGGAGGGTAGAGTTGTAACACCCTAATTTTTGGGATTTTCGTAATTTTTGAGAATTTGGTAAAATTTTTAAAATTCGGTATTTGGTTGTGAAATTCATAATTGGAGTGTGTAAATGGGCCTATGGGAGGCCCATGTGTTGGCCAAAACCCGATAGAATTTTTGAATTTTGGACTTAAGGAGTTAGGGGCATTGGATAGGTGACTATATTAAAAGATGTGGGTAAAATGTAACACAAGAGAGCCCCTAGCAAAGTGGTTAAGTGACGCCACTAAGGAGCTAAAAAAGTGGCGTCATTATGGTGGAAGAAGATTTTGAGGTTTGGTAAGAAGGGCAAGTTGAGTCCACGGTTCATTGGGCCTTATCAGATCCTTAAGCGGATAGGGCCGGTGGCTTATCAGCTAGAGTTACCTCTAGAGCTGGATCGTATTCACGACGTCTTTTACGTGTCCATGCTAAGGCGATATCGTTCTGATCCTACTCATATCGTGCCAGTTGTAGAAATTGAGGTGCAGTTAGATTTGACCTTCGAAGAAGAACCTGTGCAGATACTTGATCGCGACGTCAAGGTGTTGAGAAGGAAGTCAGTCCCATTGGTGAAGGTACTTTGGAGAAACCATGGCAAAGAAGAAGCTACTTGGGAGTCAGAGGAGGCGATGCGTCAACAATACCCTCAACTATTTGGATCAGGTAAAATTTCAAGGCCGAAATTTCTTTAAGGAGGGTAGAGTTGTAACACCCTGATTTTCGGGATTTTCGTAATTTTTGAGAATTTGGTAAAATTTTTAAAATTCGGTATTTGGTTGTGAAATTCATAATTGGAGTGTGTAAATGGGCCTATGGAAGGCCCATGTGTTGGCCAAAACCCGATAGAATTTTTGAATTTTGGACTTAAGGAGTTAGGGGCATTGGATAGGTGACTATATTAAAAGATGTGGGTAAAATGTAACACAAGAGAGCCCCTAGCAAAGTGGTTAAGTGACGCCACTAAGGAGCTAAAAAAGTGGCGTCATTATGGTGGAAAAGGGATCTTGGGTTCGATTCACTAAGCTGGCAATTGTGTTGTTATTTTTAGGTCTTGAGCATGCAGGAGTTTGAAGTTGAATGGAACTCTGTTGGAGAGAATTTGAATCAGGCAAATGCATGAATTTAGGAGTAACAAGGGGGAGACTTTGGGGATTTGAATGGAGGTTTAGTGTTGGCCGAATAGTGGGAATTTAGGGGGGATAAATCGATTTAGGGGTTTTAGCTTAGTATTTCGGCATTAGGGGCTTTAGTGGTGCTGTTTTCTTTTGTTTGAACATCATAGGGTTATTTCTTTTCTTCCTTTTCTTCTCTAGCCGAAATCACCACTCCTTCCATTCATTTGTTTTTCTTCTTTCTTTTCTTTTGTCAAAGCCAAACTACTACCCCCTTTCTTTTCATCACCCTTGCCGAATAGCCACAAGAGCCGAAACTTTTGAAGTTGGTTGTGCCGATTTCATTTAGACCAGCATCCTTCTTTTCTCTTCATTTGTTGTGACTGATCCCTTCATCCGCTAAACTCTAAAAGTCCCCGACGGTAACACCAATACAAAGCCACCACACCATTTTTTTCTGTAGTCCTAAAAGCCGAAATATCTTAGTTCTAGGGGCATGGCCGAACCTGTGGACCTCTAGGATTCGAACGCTGCTAGGTGGTTGAGGGCTAAGTCTACTTTGGGTCTAAACAGTGCAGAAAGGAAGACTGTGGTAAGTACTCATTTTCCAAATCGATTCAGTAGTGTAAATGTTAAGAAAAGCCGAAACCCCCTATAGTTTAGGGAGGTTGTCGATTTGAGGTATAGGCCACACTAGACCTTTTCTTTCGATTTTTATGGTTTGTATAGTGATATAGGCAACTTTTGAGGAGCAGCAAGGCTTGGAATATCGGTTTGGATAAACTTGGATCGAATCATCGGACCCTATGTAGGCAAGTGATCTATGGCTATTAGGGGTTCTTTGGCCGACTATGGTAAGGTGGATTTTGGGTTAGATAAGCATGAATTGTAAACTAAGAATGATGGTGATTAATTGTAGGTTGTCGTGGGAGACCTTGTTAGCAAACGTCATGAAACAGGTGTGTAATAAGCCTCGTAGTAGCTTAGATTAATATTCGCTGAAAAGCCGAAATGCTAAAATTCCAGCGTTTCGGGAACTTGTGATTTTGCATTTGGTTATAGATGCGATAAATACGATATGATCGGTGTTTGGATCGATGGAATAAGTAAGAGCACAGTTTTGTGCACGATGGTAAGTTGGGCATCAATGGGCTGGATTTGGGCGCAATGGGCTTTCGGGCTCACTTGTGTGAAATTGATAGAAAATGGAATTTGGAAAAGTTGCATGTTAACACGGTTAGTATTGTTGTAAAATTTGGGTTAAGTGAGCTTAGTGGGCTAAATCGGCATTCGTAGGGCCCATTAGGGGTTTTGAGCCCAAAAGCTCGAATTTGATAAGTGGGTTAAAGATCATTGTTTAACCACTCAGAAATATTGATAATTGTTAACGAACCTAGAAACCCATGATATTTGGTAAAATTACGAAATTATCCTTATAATATGAAAAATGACCATTATACCCCCTAGGGTTTAATTATGAATATGATGTATGAGATATAGTTATACATGATATGACATGGTATGCTCATGATATGTTATGAGATGCACATGATATGCTATGATACACTCATTACATGCATGGGTTGGGTTTTATATAAATGGAGGAAGTGCGAAAAGGGCTTTGCTCTAGTTATTAAAAGAGGCTAGGCCTCTAGTTATATGATAAAGCAACTATGCTGCCAGTGGAGAGTTTGGTTGGGTGGGTTGAGTTATTCCCCACATGGAGAACTTGGTTGGTACGGGTGGAGAGTAGCGGATGGTGGGTTGAGTAGTCTCCCCAAATGGGCTTGCATACATTCATTGGTATTTCATGTGATATTGAAATGGCCCTATGGGGCATTCCGTTTACAGTAAAGGCTTCGGCCCAGTGATGTGATTTATGAAAAGGCTTCGGGCCAGTAACCGTTAAATGAAAGGATTCGGCCCAGTATATGTCGAGACTGAATTAGGGCTTAGGCCCAGTATGCTGATATTAGTTTGGGCTCTGAAAGGGGCTTGTTGCACACTGAGTTTCCAAACTCACCCCTTTCCTTAACCTTGCAGGTGGGCCTTAATGTGGAGACTTGGAGCTGGAGGGATTCAGAGTGGCCGTGGTGATCACTTTCGAACTTTGCAATAAGTAACCAGTCTTTTTTAGTCTTATCTTAATTATTATTTTTATTTGGTTTTGGGTTGTAATAAGGCCATTTTAATTATTTTCCTGGGATTATTTTATTTTATACTCTATATTTTACTGATAATAATCCAAAATGGGTTAGACTTAGGGCGTGTTTTCAAAATGATACTTGTTTTCAAAATAACGCAACGATACAATTAATCAGTTTATAAAAAATATTTATTAAATGAATTCCAACTCGATCTTTTTCCAAAACCTAACCTCGCACCAAAGTATGGCAATGGTTGTGTGCATGTCTAGGATTGGATCCAATTAAGAGCTTGGTACTTAAGCAACCTTCATGGCTCACCTCCTCTGTTTCGGATACGTACTTGGTGCATAGCTTCCATTCACTTTATTAACTTAGCAAAGACTATTTTTAAAACACTAAAAAGAACGTTGAAAGAGGCATGGGTTTTCTCAAAAACTTCAATGTGACACGTCGGATCCGACCTTAATGTCTGGGCCGAGTTTGGGGTGTTACATACTAAATTCATACAGATATATAAATGGGTTGATCCAGGATCTATAACGCAACTATATCAGTATCAAAAAGAGAAAAAGTCCTGGTAATAACATCTGGCGATGATGCCTCCTCCCGTGCACGAATAGCATAAGCTTAGGCAATTGCTCGTGCTTCAGATCTCATATTAGAATCTGTCGTAACACCTTGGTTACCACTCATAGTTCTAGTGTTTCGAGGTGGCCTCCCTCTAGTAGCGATATTACTTACTTTCGCCGATTGATCTCTTTCAACTAAAGACTTTTCTGGACAGTCTCGAAGATAATGACCAAGAGATCCATATTTAAAACAAGCTCCGCTCATCATCCTACATTCACTGTAATGTCGCTTATTGCAGTGCTTACATTCAGGTCCAACATTTCTAACACTACCTACACTAGCAACAGATTTCGTTTAAGGTTTAGAGCTAAAATGTCTCGCAACTCTATCTCTAATCGAAATTCCCGTAGAGGCAGTAGAACAAGGATGATATGCTCTAAATTTCATTGATGCTGACTCATGTGATTTGCTCACAAATCTCTTTCTCAAGTCTCTAGCTTCAGAATTGGCTTTTCTTTTCTCTTTACTAAGCTCTTCAGCTTTGCAAGCTCTGCCTACTAGAACGACAAACTCTTTCAGCTCAATAATCCCAACTAACAGTCTAATTTCTTAATTTAATCCATCTTCAAACCTTTTACACCTTATAGCCTCGTAAGAAACACATTCACGAGCATATTTGCTGAGTCATACAAACTCTCTTTCGTATTCTGTTATCGACATACGACCCTGTTTAGTTCAAGAAATTCCTTTCGTTTCTGATCAATGAACTGCTGGCTGATGTATTTCTTTCAAAATTCAACTTGAAAGAACTCCCAAGCAACTCTTTCTCATGGAACCACAGATATCAAGGTATTCCACCACTAATACGCAGTGTCTCTCAACAGTGATACAACACATTTTAAACATTCTTCAGATGTGCAAGATAGTTTATCAATTCTCAAGCCAAAACTCGGCTCTCTCAGGGTCATCGTTAACAGTGGCTCTGAATTCCTCAACCCTGTGCTTCCATATCTTATCAACAGGTGGTTTATTTAATCACGAATGATCCATACCTTGAAGAACTACAGGGATCGGTTGGGGAATAGGTAGGGAAGGGGATTGTTGAGCAGCCGAGTTCGTACGAATGTATTGTGTGAACCATTCGTTCATCATTTGAAAGAAGGCTTCTTTACCCTCACTTCCATGACTACTTGACACGGGTCGAGGTTCAATAGGCGTTGTCCCTTGAGCAGGAGCAGGGGCATTACTCTCAACTTCATCAACTATAGCTCGATCAGGATTTAATTACTATATAAAAACACATTTGAAAATGTCAAGAGACATCACACTAGCACAATTTATATATATGGCATGAATAGCTAGACCCACAAACGCTACGTTAGTCCTAGAATTGACAAAACCGTAGCTCGGATACTAATAAATGTAACACCCCTTACCCATATTCAACGCCAAAATAGGGTTATAGAGCATTACCGAACTTATAACACATATAACCGTACTTATTCTCATACATTCCATTAATTCATACAATCATCATTCATTCTCAAACAATTTGTCCCTTATAATAGCCTACAAGGCCTTAAACATGCTTTAGGAGCAGTTCGGGACTAAACCAATAACTTATAAAACATTCATGAAACTTTGAAAATTTTACTCAAAACAGAAGACACATGCTAGTGTGAGCAGGTCGTGTGTCTCATACGATCACCAGACACGCTCGTGTCACAAGCCGTGTGAAAACAAAGGCTACATACTGAATTGGGTCACACGGCCAACCACACGCCAGTGTCTCTAGCCCGTGTACCCTTCGAAGTGGCCATACACGCCTGTGTGTCTGGCCGTGTGCTAGGCTGTGCCAAACCTGTAAGGTATACTGACTTATACAACACAGCCAAGTCACACGCCTGTGTGCTAGGCCGTGTGCCAATTATGGGGTATATTGACTTGTACCACAGAGCTAGTCATACGCCCGTGTGTGAGACCGTGTGGGGCATACTGACTTTATTTAACTTCAACATTAGGGGACACACGGCCGTATAACATGACTGTGTGTCACACACGGTCGAGACACACGCCCATGTCTCTACCCGTGTGGACAAAAATAGGCTATTTACAAAGCCATTTTACCACCTATTTTGCACATCCTAATCAAGCTCAAATTTGCAACATTTTATAATTCAATAGGCAACCAATCCACAGCATTTCATACACATTTTATACCAATTCAACATTATATTTAAATATCTAATTAAAATCATGCATTTTCCATTCACATGCCTATCACATATTAAGACAACATTGCATATTTCTATTTCATCTTCTACTTGCTAAAACATACCATATTTGAGTACTTATACACAATCAAAACATTATACCAAAATCACCACTTTAGTAACTATAACTATCATCATTATAACTAGCCTATGCATGCCATATTTACAAATATCCATAAGTTCAAAAGTACTAATTGGCAGCTGGATAGTGTGATGCGTGACTCCGACTTTATCTGAATAGAGTGAGCTATCGAACCTCTATAAAACATGGAAAAGAAACAGAGTAAGCTTTATAGCTTAGTAAGCCCATATAATTCAGAATTTAACTTACAATTTAAACATATATCAATTTCACTTGCCAAATGCAATACACAAGCATTTATCAAAATGTTAGTCTCATGAGTACATATAAACAAACTTTATCTCATGAGTACATATAAACAACCTTTATCTCAATTTCATACATCAATGTATTATATCATACCAAATTCATGTAACTTGTATAACATATGTAACAATTCATTCTTATTCATATAATCGATAATTCATTTATATAACTAGGAATTCATCCGTATAATCATTAACAGAATTATGCCCATTGAACCTATTAGAATATCAATAGATACTCGGGTTATACACATTAAGTGTATTAATTGGCAATCCGTCAATTCTTCATCATATTCACTCTTTCAAGATATGATCGATAAGCTCTTCCTGAGCTGATGAACAGTAAGCTCTATTGAGTTAAAATAGTAAGCTCTAACAAGCTGAGAACAGTAAGCTCTTACGAACTGATATATCGGTAAGCTCATACGAGCTAAGGTGAGTCCGCAACACATGCAAGATCTCGACCTAAACAGTAACCCTAGTGACATGTCACTATTATCCTACGAATTCTTACAGTTCAAACGGGGCTCGGTAACCATCAGACTATATCCATAAGGCATTCATATTTCAAAATAGATCTTTTATTCAATTACATACATTCATTTCTAATAATTACAAGCATTTAAAAGTTTGATTCCAATTGTAACAACTCGGTTTTAGCTAAATAGGAATAGTGGTTTCAGAACCACAAATTCGAGGTTTTAAAATTATTTTTATTTTTAGAGCTTGTGAATGTGTATGTGTGAAAATTTCGTGAGCTAATTTTATCGTTTAATAGCTCAATTTGAGAAAAAAAACTTAATCGCGTAAAATGCAAAAGTAGCATACTATAAGTTAAAAGTCGTTAATTGCCATGATTTATTATATGAGATGTCCTTATGATGTAATTAGACCATGGTTAATGGAATTTATCATAAATGACCAACCATTATGTGTTTTATTAATGTATTAAAAATGGTTATTTTGTAATTGTAAAATTAAGTTTAATTAAACAAAACTAAAATAAAAGATGATTCGTTAATAAATCTTTTCGACCAAAAATAGAAAGAAAACAAGGGTTAGGAAAATTTCTTGCATTCGACACTTTTATAGCTAGATTGAGGTATGTTCTTTGCTCGGGTTTTGATGATTTTTATGTTTTCGTAATCGTTGCTTCAAGTATTAGCTAGCCCGTGCTTTAATTTTTGAAATTGTTAATGATTTTGAAAAATGCCATTGATGAATCCTTGAGATTTGTGCTAGACGATGATGAAAAATGGAAGATAAATGATAGATTATCAAGTTTTGTTAAGTGATTTTGAGTAATAATGCCTAAATAGGATTAAATTGTAAAAAGTGTAAATTAAGGGGTTAAATTGTGAAATAAATAAAAATTTTAAGCTGCTAGGGGTTCTTAAGAAATTCGGATAAGCATGGATTAAAATGAATTGTGTGAATTTTGTGTATTTATGAAATAAGGACTAAATTGTAAGAAATATGAAAGTTTAGGGCCAAAGTGCAAATTGGCTTAAATATGTGTTTGTGGATGAAATTGAAAGATTATTTGATTAAATTAGTTGAATTGGCTATAATTTAGATCAAGAAAAGAGGAACCCAGACTTAGGTTGAGGCAAGAACAAAGTACTTGACTAATCGACTAGTTTCTTTGTTTTTACGTCTAAGGTAAGTTCGTAAGTGATAAAAATTATTACAATTATGTTTTTAATGCTTTAATATTGCATAAATTGTATATATGCAAGTACGATTATGTACAACGACAAATTGACTATGTTTGGCACTTAGTGTGCGATTCGCAATAGCTTCAGCTATATAAAGCACTTGTGTGCGAATTGGAATAGATTTGGCTATATATGGCACTAAGTGTGCAATACCAAGATAGTTTCGATTAAACGTGATGGCACTAAGTGTGCAATATCATTATAGCTTCGGCTAATCATTTATGCACTAAGTGTGCGAGTTCTTTGAGTATGGAAAGGTTTCCAAATAGTTTAACGTATTGAACAATAAGGTGCAAATGAAATAAATAAATACGAAAAGTACAGGTACGTATGATACCTATGTAGTAGTTGATATTATATGTATAAAGCTTGATGGATTTGTATATATATGATAAATGGTCATGGATTAGAATCGAATGATGATATGAGACTTACTAAATGTTTATTAATTGTTAATTTGTATATTATGAACTATTGAGTAAATATTTAATACAAAATTACTAAGCTATGAAACTTATTGTGTGTTATTTGTCTTTGTTTTATAGAGTATCGAAGCTAGCTCAAACATCAGGGATCATCGGGAACCATCATCACACTATCGACTACTTGTTGGTGTTTTTGGATTGTTGTAAATATGGTATATGGCATGTATAGGTCAATGAGTTGATGATATGTTTTTGAATTATAATTTAAGCCTTGAGACTTGGCTTACTTTTGGTTGAAAATGTTGGTATGTATTTTGTCATTTAAGTTGGCCTAAGTGATATACATAATGCCTTATATATATGGGTTTGATTTGGGTTTGTTCTCTTTAGTTGTTGATAAAGTTTAATGATGTGTTTTGTGATATGAAATAGATGATAATATGATGAATTAATGTATATGGAACTTATGCAAGTTGTGATGATTTTAGCATGATGATTTGGTAGGTTTTGAATGCGAAATTGAGTAGTTGAAATGGTTGATGCTAGATGGTATGATATGTGTGTGAATTGGCATGTTTTGGCTGCCTATAAGTGTATAGTAATGGTATCATTTTTGATTGTTAGGTGTGTTTGTGAGAAGGGTGGCAAATTGGCTTTACAAATGGCCTATTTTTGTACACATGGTCAGAGACACGGGCGTGTGTCTCAGCCGTGTGTGACATGCAATCACGTTACATGACCGTGTGTCCCCTGTGGTACCCTTTCGAATTAAGGCAATAGACCCTACAGTTTTGACAAGGCCTAGACGCACGAGCATGTCTATTGGTCGTGTGATGCACACGGGTTGGCACAAGTCAGTAACCTCCCTAGTTTTCCCACGGCCATGGCACACGGGCGTGTCTTAGGCCATGTGGTACAAATCAGTATGTATGCCCTGTTTTCACACGGCCTATGCCACGGGCGTGTCTAGTGACCGTGTGAGGCACACTACCTGTTCACACGGGCGTGTGACCCTTAAATTAAAGAGAATTTTCTAAGTTTCTCAAAGTTTTATATGTGATCAGTTTAGTCCTGAACCACTTTTAATCATGTTTTAAGGTCTCTTAGACCTATTTAAAAGACTTTTTGTAATAGCTCGATTTTAGCCAAATTAGAACAGTGGTTTCAAAACCACAAACCCTAGGTCATAAAATTATTTTAATATTATTTTTGGTGTTTACAGCATGTGAATTTATATGTGTGAAAATTTCGTGAGCTAATTTTATCGTTTAGTAGCTCAATTTAAGAAAAAAGACTTAATTGCGTAAAATGCAAAAGTTGCATTCTATAAGTTAAACATGCTTAATTGCCATGGCTTATTAAATGGGAGGTCCTTATGTTGTAATTAGACCATTAATTGCCATGACTTATTATATGGGAGGTCCTTATGTTGTAATTAGTGGTGATGGACCTAAATGGTCTTGAATTTTGTGTTTTATAATGGTTTTAATTAAGGTTAAATTTGTAAAATGTTAAATAACATAAGTTAAATAATAATAAAAAATAGAAAATGGAGTTATTGAAGGGAAAAGAAAGCCTTTACACTCATTTTAGGGCTCGACACTTACAAGCTTGATTAAGGTATGGTTTTAGCTCAGTTTTTGATGATTTTTATGTTTTTGTGATCGTTGCTTTGAGTACTAGCTAGCCCGCATCCTAATTTCTGAATTTTTTGAGGAATTTGTTAGTTGTCATTGATGAATGCTTGAGCTTTTGAATGATTGTCGATGAATATTGAAAGCTTGATGATAGATATTAAAGTTTTGTTAAGTGATTTTTGACAAGAATGCTTAAATAGGATTAATTTGTGAAAAGTGTAAATTGAGGGGTTAAAATGTGAAATAAATGAAAAATATGGTCTTCTAGGGGCACTACGGTTAAATTAAATTTTTTGAATTTTGTGTATTTGTGAAATTGGGACTAAATTAAATAGATGTGAAGGTTTAGGGGCTAAAGTGCAAAAATGCCCAAATGTATATTTTTGGATAAAATTGAATGAATAGGTGATTAAATGAGTTAATTTTGAATACATATAGATCAAGAAAAGAGGAACTCAAACTTAGATCGAGGCAAGAACAAAGTACTCGATTAATTGGCTAGTTTCGTTGTATCTACGATCGTGGTAAGTTTGTAAGTGTTAATTTCATTACAAATGAATTTTATATGCTTTGATATTGCATAACATGTGTTTATGAGATTGCATATAATGTTTGAATAGTGAATACGACTATACGGAAGTATTCAATGATGAAATCGACAAGCGAAACTTCCCGATTAAACCTTAAGTACAGTTATGATGATAATGTAATGTCATTAAGTTAATACATTGGCTTTGGGCCATGATATCGACACTTTGGGTGCGAATAATACCGATTTTTAGCTACTGGCCATGATATAGGTATTTTGAGAGGAATTACCTTGATTTGGCTACGGGCCATGGTATAGCTACTTCGGGATAAGTTACCTTGCTTTGGTTACTGGCCATGATATATGTACTTATCGATTGTGATCATTGAGTATCCAACTTCTATCTGTAGTGGTTCAATGGATAAATGAATGCCATGGTTGAGAAAGAGGTTAATACGAGGTGGTATGGGTATGTACGAAACCTATTCAAATACTATATTGAGAAAGTTTAATGAAATGGTATTTAGTCATGTTTGAATCATGAATAAGGTTTGTGTTAATGTAATGTTGATTCGGTAATGTGCAAATGGTTGAACAATATTATTTGATGAATTGAGTTATTTACTTACGAACTTACTAAGCTATGAAGCTTACTGTGTGTTATTTGTCTATGTTTTATAGATAGTCAAAGCTAGCTTGGACTCGGGGATCTTCAGAAGCATTGTTACACTAACGATCAATTTGTTGGTACTTTTGAAGCTTGTATATATATGGTGTATGGCATGTATAGGCTAGTGTCTTTGTGATATGTTTTTGGAGACTTGATTTTAGCCATGTGATTTGGTTTGTAAATGTTGGTTTATATTTGGTCATTTAATTTGGCCTAAATTTTGTGTTTGATAAGTAAGTTATACGATATAAATAATGCTTATATGATGGCTTGATTATGGATTGTTGAAAGGGTAAGTTTTATGGCTTGAAATAGGTGTTAAGATGATGATGAAATGCATTTAGAAGTTCTGCAAATTTGATGATTTTAGCATATTGAAATGGCATGTTTTGGTTATGGAATTGAGTAGTGGAAATGGTTGTGTACAAATTGGCTGGTTTTTGGTTGCTTATATATTGAAATGGTACCATTTAGGTTGATTTCTGAGCTTGAGAAAGGGTGGCAAATTGGCTTTGCAAATAACCTATTTTTGTCCAAACGGGCAGAGACACGGGCGTTTGTCTCAGCTATGTGTGACACACAGTCATGTTACACAGTCGTGTGTCCTCTAGGGTACCCTTCGAATTAAAGTTAGTATACCCTAGAGTTTTGACATGCCTTAGACACACAGGCATGTCTATTGGCCGTGTGCAGCACACAGGCTGGCACATTGGCATGTGGTCGGCCGTGTTACCCAAGTCAGTAACCTCCCTAATTTTTCCCACACCCATGGCACACGGGCGTGTCTCTGGCCATGTGGTACAAGTCAGTATGTATGCCCTATTTTCACACAGTTAGTGACATGGGCATGTCTAGTAGCTGTGTGAGGCACATAGCTTATTCACACGGGCGTGTGATCCTGAAATGTTGGAAAATTTTCTATGTATCTCAAGGTTTGCGAATGTTATCGGTTTAGTCCCAAACCACTTTTAAGCATGTTCTAAGCTCTCGTAGAGCCTTATAAGGACAATGTGAATTTTTGAGGATGGTTTATGTTAATGAATGCATAAATGTATGCTAATGTGGAGTATTGTTCGGTAATGTCTCGTAACCCTATTTCAACAACAAATACGGGTTAGGGGTGTTACATTTTATTAGTATCAGAGCTACGGTTTAGTCGATTCTAGGACTAACGTAGCGAGTGAGAGTCTAGCTATACATGCCATATATATAAACTGCGATAGTGTGATGATTCCTGACATTTGAAATGTGCTTTTATATAGTAAATAGATCCCGAAAGAGCCGTAGCTGACGATGTAGAGAGTAATGCACCTGATCTTGCTCAAAGGACAGCGTCAGCTGAATTTAGGCTGGGTTCTAGTAGTCAGAGGGGAGAGGCTAAGCAAGACTTTTTTCAAATGACGAATGAGTGGTTCGTGGAATTCGTTTGAACGAATCCAGCTGCTCAACAACCTCTATCCCCATCTGTTTCTCAACAAGTCCCAGTAGTGCCACAAGTGATAGATCCGATTCGATCGAATAAGTCGCCAGTAGATAAGATTTGTAAACACGGGGCTGAAGAGTTTCAGGCTACAGTTGAAGACGAAACTGAGAGAGCTGAGTTCTATCTTGAGAATACTATCAGAGTATTCGATGACTTGTCTTGTACTCCAGATGAATGTATAAAATGTGTTGTATCCTTGCTGAGAGATAATGCATATCATTAGTGGAAAACATTGATATCAGTCGTTCTGAAGAAACGTGTCACCTTGGAATTCTTTCAATCCAAATTTCGAAAGCAGTATATAAGTCAAAGATTTCTAGATCAGAAACATAAAGAGTTTTTGGAATTGAAACAAGGCCGAATGAGTGTGACCGTACTAAAGAGAATTTGTACGATTGAGTAAATATGCTCGGGAATATATTTCTACTGAAGAGATTATGTGTAAACGATTCGTTAATGGATTGAACGAGGATATAAAGCTATTAGTTGGGATTCTGGAAATAAAAGAATTTATTGTTTTAGTTGAAAGGGCTTGTAAAGCTGAAGATCTTAGCAAAGAAAAGAGGAAAGCAGATTCAGAGGTTAGAGACATCTGAAAAAGATCGATGAGTAAGCTGTATCAATCTTCATCAAAGAAATTTAAAGATTCGTGTACTCACCCAAATGCTTCGATGGGATATTCGAACAAGGATTGGCTAAGCTACATCAGTAGCTAGTGTTGGCAGTATAAAAGATAATAAACTTGAATGTCAGCATTGTGAACGATGACATTTGGAGAATGCTGGAACAAAAGAAATAAAGCTTGTTACAAATATGGATCGTTGGATCATTTTATGCGAGACTGTCTAGAGTTGATGGAAAAAGAGGATGTTCAGAACACGAGGCCGAGTAACACTGTAAACAGGGGTAGACCACCTAGAAACACAGGTAATATGAGTGGTAGTCAGAGAGCAACTAAAGACTTTGCTGTGAGGTCTGAGGCAAGAAAACCTACTAGAGCCTATGCTATTCGCGCTCGCGAAGAAGCGTCATCGCCAGATGTTATAATCGGTACTTTCACTCTCTATTATACTAAATTTATTGCGTTGATAGATCCAGGATCAACTCATTCATATATATGTGTGAATTTAGCATCCAGTAAGACTTTGGTTGTAGAGTCTATTGAATTTGTAATTAGAGTATCAAACCCCTTAGGCAAGTGTGTATTGGTTGATAAAGTGTGCAAGAACTATCCATTGATGATTCGGGATAATTGCTTTTTGGCTGATTTGATGTTGTTTCCATTTGACGAGTTTGATATAATCTTGGGTATGGATTGGCTAACGTTGCATGATGCTGTTGTGAATTGTAAAAGAAAAACGATAGATTTGAGATGTTAGAATAATGAGATTATCCGAATTTAGTTAGATGATTTAAATGGCTTACTGGCAGTGATTTTATTGATGTTGGCTCAGAAATATATGAGAAAGGGTTGCGAAGCTTATTTTACTTATGTGCTTGATACGAAATGACAAAAAAAAAAGATTGAATCAGTGCCAGTTGTGTGTGAGTATCTAGATGTGTTTCCTGAAGAGTTACTAGATTTACCACTGATTCAAGAAGTTGAATTTGGCATTGAATTAATGCCGAGTATAACGTCGATATCGATAGTTGTGTACAAAATGACACCGATAGAGTTAAAAGAATTAAAAGCTCAATTACAAGAATTAACTGATAGAGGATTTGCATGACTGAGGTTTTCGCCTTGGGGCGCTCCTGTGTTGTTTGTGAAAAAGAAAGATGGTAGGATGAGAATGTGTATAGACTACAGACAGTTGAATAAAATGTCGACCAAGAATAAATATCCTCTACCGCGAATTAATGATTTGGTTGATAAATTAAAAAGGAGCTATAGTGTTTTCAAAGATAGATTTGAGATCTGGTTATTATCAGTTGCGAGTTAGAGACTTTAATGTGCCAAAGACAACTTTCTGAATGAGGTACGGACACTATGAATTATTAGTTATGTCTTTCGAACTAACGAATGCACCTGCTGTCTTTATGGATTTAATGAATCAAATTTTCAGACAGTACTTAGATCGATTTGGTGTTGTATTTATTGATGATATTTTGATATATTCACGAGATGAAACTGAGCATGCCGAGCATTTGAGAGTTGTATTACAGACTCAACTAGATAAACAATTATATGCAAAGTGTAACAACCCGATTTTGGGGCTAGTTGGAATAGTGATTTCAGAACCACTAAACTGAGGTCGAGGAGATTATTTTAAATATCATTTTATGTATTGTGGCATGACTAGATAAGTACATGAAAATTTTGGTGAATTAATTTTAGTGATTTCTTGCTTAATTGTCAAAAAGGAATAAATCGCATAAAGTGCAAAAGTCCTATTTTGTTAGATAAGGGTGTCAATTAGTTAAAGAACCTAATTTGGGGGCCTTAAAGAGCAATTAGACCCCCTAATTCTTATGCTGGTCGGCCATAGGGGACCAATTGATGAGAAAGTCAAAATTAGGTGGTGTTTCGTCACCAATTTTGACTAGCTTGAATAAAATAAACAACAAAAGGTTTCACTTCTTTCACTCTTTCTTCTTCCACCAAAAAATTGGCCATTAGAGGGGTTTTTGAAGCTTGAAAATTTTAGCAACTTTAAGCCTTCACAAGTAAGTGATTTTCACGACTTTTCTTGATGATTTTTACATTTTTGGACCCCTTGAAGCAAGAGCTTTTAAATGCAGGGACTATTTTGCAAAATGGTTGAAGGTCTAAGGTTTTTCCGTGAGAGCATTTAGGTTATTTTCTGAATTTTTATGGAAGAATATGATCATTTGGTGAGCAATAAACAACTTTTATGAATGGATTTCTCATGAAAACCCTAATAGGGACTATTTTGCATGAGTTGTAAAATAGATGATAAATGTGTGAAATAGTGGAAATTTTGGATTATTATAAAATTAAAAAGGGTTCGGCTAGGCTTATAATATGAAGAAATTCAATAAAAAGTTATTTTTGAGCATAAGGGTAAATTGGTCATTTTGTGAAAGTTTAGGGGAAAAATAGTCATTTTGCCCAATTATGAACTTTCGAGCGCTTAAACTGATATGCTGATGAAATAAATGACTTTCATTAATTTAGATTAAGAGAAACGTGATTTGGGTCTTGATCGGGGTAAGAACAAAGTTTACGAGGATTAAGCTATTATTCATCATTTTGTATCGAGGTAAGTATATATGTAAATAATGTGTTATTGAAGCTTACTTTGGTATATTTTAATAATATAGATGTGTAATTAGCTTATTCTTGTTATTTATCTAAATTCTAATTTTGCAATGAGTGTATGAATGACATGTTATGCGAGTAAATTACAATATGAGCAAATACGATGCTATTCGATTTGATATGAAGTCCCGTTGAACCTTAGACATAACATAGGATACAAAGGGGCATGTTATGAAAATTATGTAGTTTGAACTCATGAGTTGAGTCTGAGTTCATGCGATAGATATGATAGGTAACATGGGTCCGGGTACTGACTTTGTGTATAGACCTGTAAGTGGCTCAAAGAGCAAACATTACATGATAGATATGGGGTCCGGGTCCTGACTTGAGAAAACGGCCTGTGAGTAGCTCAAATGTGAGCATTTCATAGCACTAGGTAGCCCTGATTTCTTATATGGCATTTAGATGCAAATTCCTCGTGTATCCATATGTATTTCGAGAGTTCATTAGGTAACTCGAAGATTTAGTTGGTGAATACTTTGATGAGGTATGTATACCGAACTCATGGTTAGGATATGAGTAAAGAATGAGGTGTATTAGGCATACATGAATGAAAGGAAGAGTAAGATAGAGGCATTAAGTAATTTATATCCTTTTAAGCATAACAAGCTACCGTTGGGTGAATATGATTTTCTTATAATTACACTTTAATTGCATATATGTACTTACTAAGCTCCCACGCTTACCCTTCTTTCTTTTCTTTCCTTTTAGTGCCTCCAAGCTAGCATCGGGCATCCAGTGACATCAAAAGCTTCGATCACTCTATCACTCAAGACCTTGGTATAGCTAGTTTCGTCGTTTTATTTTTTGGCATGTATAGGGACTCAAGTCTTTGTTTAGTGTTTTGTTAGTTAGCCATAATGTGTTGGCTCATATGATGAATATGATACTCATTTTGTATAAGGTCATGGATGATGGTCAATATTCATTTTGATTTTTAAATAGAAGGTGATGTTTTTATAGAGGAGTAAATTGCATAAATGAAATGTTGTCTATTATGATTTTGGCAATGTGATGTGCCCTTATGTTAGTATAGGATGATTATTGTGCAGGTTACATAAATAAGGGTGACGAAAAGGCTTGGTAAAAAGCCTTATTTTTTCCACACGGGTAGGCATACGGGCATATGTCTAGGCCGTGTGTGACACACGATCCACCACATGGGTGTGTGATATGGCCGTGTGTCCCCTGTACGCAAGAATTGTAAGTCAGTATGCATGGTAGTAAACACACGGGCAGAGACACAGCTGTGTGTCTGAACCGTGTGAAGGGCACAGCCTAGCACACGGGTGTGTGTCTTGGTTGTGTGGCACTTAAGGATTGGTAATGTCAGGAACAGAATGTCCAGGTTTTTGCATATGGGCTAGGACACGGGCGTGTCATGGCCGTGTGAAGGACATGAGCTAGAGACACGGACGTGTTCTAGGCCGTGTGAAAACTCCCATAGGTGTGCATTTAGAATTAATTCCATACGGGTATAGGACACGAGCGTGTCTCTGTATTGCTTAGGCCGTGTGAGCCACACAGGCCAATAGCACGACCCTGTTGAAATGCCACACGGGCGTGTTACCCCTTCCACACGGGCGTGTGCCCCTGTGTTAAGAGTTATTTTCAGAGTTCTTTAAAGGACTCTGAATTTTTTTTCCCGAATGAGTTCCAATGGATGCTTTGGGCTTAATAGGCTCTTATTAAGGAGCTTATAAATAAAATTGAAAAAGTTTTAATTTGACTATGTTTTGGTGTTATGAAAATGTCTATATGCATAAGTTTAAGTTAAGTAATGCCTCATATTTCGACCCAGCGTGGGGCACGGGTGTGGGGTGTTACATTTAGTGGTATTAGAGCTATAATTTAGTTTATTCTCAGACTAACATAGTGTGTGTATGAGTCTAGCTATACACGCCATAAATAAATTGTGAGAGTGCGACGACTCCTGACATTTTAAATTGTGTTTTCATATAATAATGGATCCCGATCGAACTACGGCGGACGACGTAGAAAGTAATGCACCGGCTCCAACTGAAGGGGCAGTGCCATCCGATAGTCGACCTCCCACAGTTAGTCAGGGAGGAGGAGAAAGGGCTCGAGAGGCCTTTCACTGCATGATGAATGAGTGGTACACAGAGTTCATCAGAGCGAACCCGAATGCTCAACCCCCTCCATCCCTGCCTATCCCTTAACCTGTCCACATAGTACCCTAGGGTATGGACCTTGAGAGGCGGAATAGACCTCCAGTGGATAAGATCCGGAAGCATGGAGTCGAGGATTTCTACGATAATAAAGATGATGACCCTAAAAGGGCAGAATTTTGGCTTGAAAATACCATTAGGGTATTCGATGAATTATCTTGCACTTCCAAAGAATTCTTGAAGTGTGCAATATGTTTGTTGAGGGACTCGGCATACTATTGGTGGAAGACGTTAGTCTCAATGGTGCCTCACGAAAGGGTCACATGGGAATTCTTCCAAGAGGAATTTCGGAAGAAATACATCAGTGAAAGATTTAGGGATAAAAAACTTAAGGAATTTCTCGACTTGAAACAAGGCCGTATGATGGTTGATGAATATGAAAGAGAGTTCCTCCGACTTAGTAAGTATGCTCAGGAGTGTGTGCCCTCCGAGGCTAAGATGTGTCGAAGGTTTGAAGACGGACTTAATGAAGACATTAGGCTATCAGTGGGCATCCTTGAGTTGAAAGAGTTCGTAGTAGTTGTTGATCGGGCCTGCAAAACCGAGGAATTAATAAAGGAAAAGAAGAAAACCGAAGCTGAAACTAGAGATGCAAGGAAAAGGCATGAGAGCAAGTCATTTCCATCTCAGTCTAAGAAATCCAGAGATGTCTACTCTAGTTCCCACACATCTTCTGGACATTCGTACCGAGACCGTAAGAAGCAAGATTCAAAATTTAAGTCTCGGGATACATCAGTGGCAAGTGTGGGCTATGTCAGATCTTCCAAAGAGTGCCAACATTGTGGTAGAAATCATTTCGGCAAGTGTAAAATGAATGATGGATCTTGTTTTCGGTGTGGTTCTCAAGACCACTTTATCAAGGATTGCCCTGAGATGAATAATAAAGAAAAATTTCAAAATACAAGGCCAAGTGGCACCAATTCTAAAGGAAGGCCTTAGAAGAATGTTGGAGTTGGGGCTGGCAGGAAGAATGTAACGAGAGATACCACCATAAGGTCCGAAGCTAGGGCTCTGGCTAGGACCTACACCATACGGGCACATGAAGATGCATCCTCTCCTAATGTGATCACTGGTACATTCTCTCTCTATGATAATACTGTTATTGCTTTGATTGACCCTGGTTCTACTCATTCGTATGTGTGCATAAAGTTGGTGTCTAACACGAAGATGCCTGTTGAGTCTACGGGATTTATGATTAAAGTGTCAAACCCATTAGGCAGACATGTGATAGTCGATAAAGTATGTAAGAAATGTCCTTTAGTAGTTAAAGGTCATTGTTTTCCAGCCGATTTGATGCTGTTACCATTTGATGTTTGATGTCATATTGGGTATGGACTGGTTGACATTCCATAATGCTGTAACAAATTGTAGGCAAAAGGCTATTAAATTAAAATGTGAAAATGGTGAAAACCTTTGGGTTGAATCAGGTGAGCCAGGGAACTTGCCTATGGTTATATCATCCATGTCTGCCCAGAAATATTTGAGGAAAGGATGTGAAGCTTATTAGGCTTTTGTAATGAGTACTACAGAATCAAAGTTGAAGGTTGAGTCAATATCGGTTGTAAGTGAATATGTGGATGTATTCACAGAAGAATTTCCTAGGTTACCCCTTAATAGAGAGGTTGAGTTTGGTATAGAGTTAATGCCAGGGACCATGCCTATTTCGATTACTCCGTATCGGATGGCCCCGACTGAGCTGAAAGAACTAAAGTCATATTTACAAGAATTAACCGACAAGGGTTCCGTGAGACCATGCTTTTCACCGTGGTGCTCCGATGTTATTTGTGAAAAAGAAAGATGGATCTACGAGGTTGTGCATAGATTATCAGCTGTTAAATAAGAGGACGATCAAGAACAAATACTCGTTACTGCGAATTGATGACTTGTTTGACCAACTGAAAGGAACAGCATGGTTTTCTAAGATAGACTTGAGATTTGGCTACCGTCAACTACGAGTTAAAGAAGCAAATGTGCCTAAAATTGCTTTTAGGACACTGTATGGCCACTATGAGTTTCTCGTCATGCCTTTTGGCTTAACAAATGCTCTCGCCATGTTTATGGATTTAATGAATAGAGTATTTCAGCCATATCTAGATAATTTTATAGTTGTATTCATCGATGACATCCTGATATACTCTAGAGATAGGGTAGAACATGCTAAACACTTGAGAACCATTTTGCAGACTCTGAGGGACAATTAGTTGTATGCCAAATTTAGTAAAAGTGAGTTTTGGCTTAGAGAAGCCTCCTTTTTAGGCCATATTGTTTCGAGTGATGGTATTAGGGTTGATCCTAGCAAAGTTTTTGCTATTTTTGAATGGAAACCACCAACAAATGTGACTAAAGTAAAGAGCTTTTTAAGGTTGGCCGGTTATTACATGTGATTTGTAAAGGACTTCTCTATGATTACGGCTCCCATGACAAGGTTGCTTCAAAAAGGAGTTAAATTTGAATGGTCAGATAAGTGTCAGTAGATTTTTGAAAAGTTGAAGATGTTCTTGACTGAGGCTGTCGTACTAGTACAACCCAAATCAGGAAAAGAGTTCGTGATTTATAGCGATGCTTCTTTGAATGGGTTGGGATGTGTACTTATACAAGAGGGTAAAGTTGTGGCTTATGCCTCGAGACAATTGAAACCTCACGAGAAGAACTATCCAACATACGACCTAGAGTTGTCCGCCATAGTATTTGCTCTGAAGATCTGGTGACATTATTTGTTCGGAGAGATATGCCATGTATACTCCAATCATAAAAGTCTTAAGTACTTGATGACCCAAAAGGATTTAAATCTGAGGCAACGTAGATGGTTGGAACTATTAAAAGATTATGAGTTGGTTATAGATTACCATCTGGGAAAAACGAACGTGGTCACCGATGCATTAAGTAGAAAATCATTGTTTGCTTTGAGAGCATTGAATACCCGATTGACCTTGTTAGAGGATGGTTCGGTTCTAGCAGAGTTAAAAGCTAGACCGACGTTTCTTCAAGAAATTTTTGAGGCTCAGAAGAGTGATAACGAATCACTATCTAAGAAAACCCTGTGAGAGTCGGATGTTGAATCGGACTTTCGGATCGGTTCTGACGGTTGCTTGAGATTTCAGGATAGGATTTGTGTTACTAAGGACACTGAATTGATTCGGAAGATATTAGATGAGGCACATAGTGGTTGTTTATCAATACACCTCGGGAGTATGAAAATGTATAACGATTAGAAGAAAATGTATTAGAGGTTGGGAATGAAAAGAGACATTTCAGAGTTCATCCCCAACTGTCTTGTTTGTCAGCAAGTGAAGACTAAGCACTAAGTACCTTTGGGCCTACTTCAGCCTATCACGGTCCCCAAGTGGAAGTGGGATCAAATTACTATGGATTTCGTGATGGGTTTATTGGTATCTCCGAAGAAAAAGGATGCTTTTTGGGTTATTGTGTATAGGTTACAAAAGTCGGTGCATGTTATACCAGTGCGTACCGACTACTCCCTTGAGAGATTGGCTAACTTGTACGTTTCTGAAATTGTGAAACTACACGGGAGCCCTTATCAATTATCTAGGATAGGGACTCGAGATTTACCTTGATGTTTTGGAAAAAAGTTACAAGAGGCATTGGGAACAAAGTTGAGTTTCAGCACGGCATTTCACCTGTAAACCGACGGTCAGTCGAAAAGAGTGATTTAGACTTTAGAAGATATGTTACGGAGTTGTGTTCTCGAATTTCAAGGTAGTTGGGAAAGGTACTTACCATTTGTTGAATTCGCCTACAATAATAGCTATCAGTCGAGTTTGAAGATGGCGCCTTATGAGGCTTTATATGGGCGAAAGTATCGAATGCCCTTTTATTGGTCCGAGCTCAAAGAGAGTCAAATTCACGGGGTCAATCTAGTCAAAGAGACTGAAGAGAAAGTTAAAGTGATTCACAACTGTTTAAAGGTTGCCTCAGATAGGCAGAAATCCTATGCAGTTTTGAAAAGAAAAGAGATTGAATTTCGATTTAGTGATAAGGTATTTCTAAAAGTATCTCTGTGGAGGAAAGTTCTTAGATTTGGTAAGAAGGGTAAACTGAGTCCGCGTTTTATCGGACCTTATAAAGTAATTAAGAGAAATGGGCTGGTAGCCTATCGGTTAGCCTTACTATCGAAATTGGAAACGATCCATGACGTATTCCATATGTCCATGTTACGCCAATACCACTCTGACCCTTCACATGTGATTTCCCCGACTGAAGTAGAGATTAGATCGAATATGTCTTATAGTGAGGAACTTGTTAAGATCCTAGCTAGAGAGGTTAAGCAACTGAGAAATAAGAGCGTTTCCTTTGTGAAAGTATTATGGCAGAGACATGGGGTTGAAGAGGCCACATGGGAGCCCGAAGAAATCATGAAAAGCCAATACCCAAACCTTTTTATCGGTAAGATTTTTAGGGATGAAAATCCCTAAAGGGGGAGAATTGTAACAGCCCGATTTTGAGGCAAGTTAGAATTGTGATTTTGAAACCACTAAACTGAGGTCTAGGAGATTATTTTAAATATCATTTTATGTATTGTGGCATGATTAGATAAGTACATGATAATTTTGGTGAATTAATTTTAACGATTTCTTACTTAATTGTGAAAAAGGACTAAATCACAAAAAGTGCAAAAGTCCTATTTTGTTAGATAAGGGTGTCAATTAGCTAAAGAACCTAATTTGGGGGTCTTAAAGAGCAATTAGACCCCCTAATTCTTAGGCTGGCCGGCCATAGGGGACAAATTGATGGGAAAGTCAAAATTAGGTGGTGTTTGGTCACCAATTTTGACTAGCTTGAATAAAATAAACAACAAAAGGTTTCATTTTTTCACTTTTTCTTCTTCCACCAAAAAATTGGGCATTATAGGGATTTTTGATGCTTGAAAATTTCAGCAACTTTAAGCCTTCACAAGTAAGTGATTTTCATGACTTTTCTTGATGATTTTTACATTTTCAGACCCCTTGAAACGAGAGCTTTTAAATGAAGGGACTATTTTGCAAAATGGTTGAAGGTCTAGGGTTTTTACATAAGAGCATTTAGGTTATTTTTTGAATTTTTATGGATGAATATGATCCTTTGGTGAGTAATAAACAACTTTTGTGAATGGATTTCTCATGAAAACTCTAATAGGGACTATTTTGCATGAGTTGTAAAATAGATGATAAATGTGTGAAATAGTCAAAATTTTGGATTACTATAAGAGTAAAAAGGGTTTGGCTAGGCTTATAATATGAAGAAATTCAATAAAAATTGATTTTTGAGCACAAAGGTAAAATGGTCATTTTGTAAAAGTCTAGGGGCAAAATAGTCATTTTGCCCAATTATGAACTTTTGGGCATTTAAATTGATATGCTAATGAAATAAATGAATTTTATTAATTTAGATCAAGAGAAACATGATTCGGGTCTTGATCGCGGTAAGAAAAAAGTTTATGAGGATTAAGCTAGTCTTCATCATTTGGTATAGAGGTAAGTACATATGTAAATAATGTGTTATTAAAGCTTACTTTGATATATTTTAATAATATACATGTGTAATTAGCTTATTTTTGTTATGTGTCTAAATTGTAATTGTTGCCATGAGCGTATAAATGACATGTTATGCGAGTAAATTGCAATGTGAGCAAATGCGATGCTATTCGATTTGATATGAAGTCCCGTTGAACCTTAGACATAACATAGGATACAAAGGGGCATGTTATGAAAATTATGTGGTCTGAACTAATGATTTGAGTCTAAGTTTATGAGATAAATGCTATAGGTAACATGGTTCTGGGTACTGACTTTGTGTATAGACCCATGAGTGGTTCAAGGACCAAACGTTACATGATAGCTATGGGGTCCAGGTCCTAACTAGATAAAAAGGTCTGTGAGTAGCTCAAACGTGAGCATTTCATAGCACCAGGTAGCCCTAATTTCTTCTATGGCATTTAGACACAAATTCCTCGCGTATCCAAATGTATTTCGAGAGTTCAACGAGTAACCCAAAGATTTAGTTGGTGAATACTTTGATGAGGTATGTATATTGAACTCATGGTTAGGGCCTGAGTAAAGAACGAGGTGTATTAAGTATACATGAATGAAAGGAAGAGCAAGATAGAGGCGTTAAGTAATTTATATTCTTTTAAGCATGACAAGCTACCGTTGGGTGAATATGATTTACTTATAATTACACTTTAATTGCATATATGTACTTATTAAGCTCCCACGCTTACCCTCATTTCTTTTCTTTCCTTTTAGTGCTTCCAAGCTAGCATCGGGGATCCTCTGACATCAAAAGCTTCAATCACACTATCACTCAAGACCTTGGTATAGCTAGTTTCGTCGTTTTATTTTCTAGCATGTATAGGGACTCGAGTCTTTGTTTAGTGTTTTGTTAGTTAGCCATAATGTGTCGGCTCATATGATGAATATGATACTCATTTTGTATAAGGCCATGGATGATGGCCAGTATTCATTTTGATTTTTAAATAGAAGGTGATGTTTTCATAGAGGAGTAAATTGCATAAATGAAATATTGTCCATTGTGGTTATTTTGGTAATGTGATGTGCCCTTATGTTAGTATAGGGTGATTATTGTGCAGGTTACATAAGTAAGGGTGACGAAAAGGCTTGGTAAAAAGCTTTATTTTTTCCACACGGGTAGGCACACGGGAGTGTGTCTAGGCCGTGTGTGACACACGGTCCACCACATGGGCGTGTGATATGGCTGTGTGTCCACTGCACGTAAGAATTGTAGGTCAGTATGCATGGTAGTAACCACACAGGTAGAGACACGGCCGTGTGTCTCAACCGTGTGAAGGGCACGGCCTAGCACACGGACGTGTGTCTTGGCTGTGTGGCCTTTAAGGATTGTTGACATCAGAAACAGAATGTTCAGGTTTTTGCATACGGGATAGGACACGGGCGTGTCATGGCCGTGTGAAGGACACGAGCCAGAGACACGGGCGTGTTCCAGGCTGTGTGAAAACTCCTGCAGGTGTGCATTTAGAATTAATTCTACACGGGTATAGGACATGGGCGTGACTCTGTATTGCTTAGGCTATGTGAGCCACACGGGCCAATAGCACAACCATGTTGAAATGTCACACGGGCGTGTTGCCCCTCCCACACTGGCGTGTGCCCCAGTGTTAAGAGTTATTTTTAGAGTTCTTTAAAGGACTCTGGATTTTTTTCCCAAATGGGTTCCAATAGATGTTTTAGGCTTAGTAGGCTCTTATTAAGGAGCTTATAAATAAAATTGAAAAAGATTTAATTTGACCATGTTTTGGTGCTATGAAAATGTCTATATGCATAAGTTTAAGCTAGGTAATGCCTCATATTCCGACCAGGCGTGGGGCACGGGTGTGGGGTATTACATTTAGTGGTATCAGAGTGATCGCGAGGTTTTATGATAGGTTTTAAATATTTATAATTACTCGTTCTTGAACTAACTATTATCGCGATGTAGGCAAGTGTACCTATCGAACAGTAGTATAGTTTTAGCAAGACCGGATTGTCAAACCCAAAGGAACTAAAAGTACTAGTAATGACTATCTTTTTATTATCTAGCCTAAGAATAAAGGGGTTTTTAATTAACTAATTATCTAAACTAAGAACGCACAAAGAAAAGAATTGGGGAATTTCTTTTGGGGAAAATCGATTGACCTAAGACAATACCTAAGGAAAAATCCACCTAGACTTAACTTGTTATTCTGGCTCCGAATCGGACGATTTATTCATTCAACTTGTTCCGTAGAGATCCCTAAGTTATGTTATTATCCCTATTCAAGACTAATAACGTCTAATCCCTAGATTGAATAACCGAGACTTTTCTCTAATTAACACTCTAGGGTTACATTAACTCGATCTATAGACCCCTTTATTAGGTTTCACCCTAATTCGGCAAAATCTTGTCACCCTATTTCTAGGCGCGCAATCAACTCCGCTTAATTATGATGAAAGTACTCTTAGACAAGGTCTATTCCTCCTCTGAGTAAGAGCTTATCTTGAATCAGTATCTTGGGATATCAAAACAAGAATTAAGAACACATAATTAAGAACAGGTTAAATATTTATCATACGATTCAGAAAATAATAACAAGATTCGTCCTAGGTTTCATTCCCCTTAGGTATTCAGGGGATTTAGTTCATAACTAAATAAGAAAACATCTCAGAAGAATAAAGAATACAAAACATAAAGAAAACCCAAAACTCCTGAAGGGGAATTGAGGAGAGATTTCCAGTCTTGATGATGAATCGGCTTCTGAGATGGATCAATCGGCTTCCATAGAGTAATTCCTTACTCCCTATTCTCCGTCTCCTCTTTTTTTCTCCTTTAGGGTGTATTTATAGGCTTTGGAATGCCTAATAGCCCTCAAAATTAGCCTTTTCCGAATTGGACTCAACTTGGGCTTGGCAGGGACACGCCTATGGCACACGCCCGGTTCGATTACTTCAGGCCGTGTTTGAGCCTGCCAAATTTACACGGCCGTGTGGTTTGCCCGTATGATGAGGTCCAGGCCATGTTGATTTCGTACTTTGGCCTATTTTCTCCTTTTTTGGCCCGTATCTTGTCCCTTTCGCTCTCCTATGTTCTCCTAAGTATAAAACATGAAATTAAAGCATTAGGAGCATCGAATTCACCAATTCTAATGGGAAATCATCCATAAAATACTTTAAACATGGGGTAAAAATATGTATAATTTACAGTTTATCAAATACCCCCACACTTAAGCATTTGCTTGTCCTCAAGCAAAGTTCTCAACTCATAATCAAAATAAATTCTTCTCAACTTATAATTTCAATCGATAATATCTCAAAATAATTCATAAATAATTATACATTGAGAATTCAACTAAAAGAGCATAAAAGTTGCAAACATTCCATGTTCAGCATTTTATTCATGCAAACATAGGTGTCTCCTCTCATCGAAGTAATTACCTTTGATTCAGAATATCACAGAGTTTTACATCCTCACTAAAGATTCACTCAAATCACTTGAGGTGTTTAAGGATAATAAATGAAGCACTCAATAGTCAATAATGAAAAGTTATTACCATAGGCTTGTATGAAAATCAAATCTCCACCACTATAATTTAAGATGATACATCAATCAAAAGGTCTTTAGAGGGTTGTAATGAGGTTTGGTTAGGGGGTGTGGTCACAAGCTTGAAAGAAAGGGTTAGAATCGAGATTGAATTGAAAAATTGCCTAACTAGAAAAAGAGTTAATCTTCGCTTACGTACAATAGAGCTTCTTCTCAGAATATGGAATTGCTAATAAATATACATAGTGTTTTATTTTCTTTTTTTTTAAGAACAAGTTAAATAACATAGAACAAAACATAGCTAAGCAATCTATTCAACTCAAATCTCGACAAAAATAGGGATTAATTTAGGGGATTTCAATAATAATCGGTTAAGGGTTAATATTGAGGGTAATACAAATAATGGTTTGTTAGGCTCAACGGGGTTTACTAGGGGTTAATCGTGGAGGTAGGCTTTTCATGGCATAAGTGGGTTAATCCTAAGTGCCCTAATCATTTTGACATATCAAATCAAATAGTGTGGTCTCGACATGCATAATCAAGCAAGTTCTAGAATAACAGTTTAATACTGACGCACTCAAAGCAATAATAAGAGTGAGCATGAAAGAATGAATAGATGCTCAAAAGGCTTAAAAATCTCACAAAAATTATGGCTTTTTTTATGTTAAAAACTTGTGAATTCCAATTCAAAGTAATACCTAAACTTTGGGGAAACAACCTAAGATTTTAAATTCTTAAAAATCAACTTATCATGCTTGATTCTCTAATGTCTTAAAGTTTAAACAATCAATGCATAATTGCCTATGTTTTAATTCGAGAAATATCAATCAAAATCATAAATCAATTAAAAATTATCCTAAATATGATATGAGAGCTTTTTAAGAGAACAAGACAATTATTCAATGATTTTTCTAATAATGAACTAAATACCCCCCACACTTTAGATGTACATTGCCCTCAATGTACAAAGATAGATATGAAAGTATAAAAAGAAGATAGGGGGAGAAGTGAAACTTCCTGTATTAAGAATAGATGATATTCTTGGATTGGTGAGATTGAGTATTGGAGATAACTTTGGTAGGCTTGACTCTGAAGGTAAGCCATTTTTTAAAAGGAAAACAAGTGAATCTTAAAAACTTAATAAAAGAAAAATAAAATAAGATAATTATCCTAATTTTTCAAGTCGCACGGCCGATGTACATGCCCATGTGGTTCGTGTCCCGTCCGTGTTCATCGCGAATTGTGATATCGTCATACAACCTTTTCGCACACCCGTGTGTATAGGCCGTGTGGCTGCATGATCGTGTCACACGACCGTGTATGGCATGGTTCGCTTCTCCCACGGTAGTGTAGGGTTTCACACGCCCGTGTCTATTTAACAAGTTCGACCACGGGTACTAGCCACGGGCGTGTCGCACGCCCGTGTTCATTTGGCAGATTCGACCATGGCCATGTCGCACGGCCGTGGTGTTTTATCCCAGCCTATGTTTGGGGAAATCTTTTACCCTATTTTTGCATGGCCGTGTCTCCACCTGTGTTGGTTACATGGCTTTAAGCACGACCGTAGGACAGGCCGTGTAAAATTGGGAACCTATGCTTCATATACCCTGTTAGTGGCCTAAATGTTAAAAACTTGAATTTCAAATAATTTAAAATTGTTAGTACTCGGGTTGCCTCCCGAGAAGCGCTTGTTTATAGTCTAAGCTCGACTGTTACCTTATTGATTGATTCAGGGTGGTTGGTGGAGTCGTAGCTCCTCTCTATCGTCTTTAAAATTCTCACCATTATAAAGTTTGAGACGATGGCCATTTACTTTGAAAGTACCGTATGATGGGTGACTTACCTCTATTGTGCCATATGGAAGAACAGATTGAATTACGAAAGGTCCTGACCATCATGATCTAAGTTTCCAAGGAAACAATTTGAGTTTTGAGTTGTATAGTAAGACGAGATCTCCAACTTCAAATTGTTTTCGTTGCTTTAGACGAGTGTCATGGCGCCGCTTTGTTGCTTCCTTGTATAGGCATGAATTTTCATATGCATTGGCTCGCCATTCATCAAGCTTGTTCAGCTGCATCAACCTGTTTTTTCATGCAAGTTCGAGATCAAGGTTTAGAAATTTAATAGCCCAAAAAGTTATATGCTCTAAGTCAAATGGTAGATGACAAATTTTTCCATAAACAAGTCCGTAAGGTGATGTCCCTATGGGAGTCTTAAAAGTAGTTTTTGTAAGCCCATGAGGCATTGTCTACTTTCATTGCCCAATCTTTTCTATTTGATTCTACTGTTTTTTCAAGGATCCATTTGATTTCTCGGCTTGCTACTTCAACTTGTCCATTAGTTTGAGGATGGTATGGGGTAGCTGTTCTATGATGAACTCTGTATTTCTTAAGGGTTTTTTCAAATTGGGTATTACAAAAATGAGTGCCCCTGTCACTGATAATTGCTCTAGGTGTTCTGAATCTCGAGAAGAGTTTCTTAAGGAAACGTACTACCACTCTAGTATCATTAGTAGGTAAAGCTTGGGCTTCCAACCATTTGGACATGTAATCAACTGCTACTAAGATGTAATGAACTGGGGAATGGGCCCATAAAATTGATACCCCAAATGTCAAATATTTCATATGAAAGCATATAATTTTGAGGCATTTCATCACGTTTAGATATATTACCTGCCTATTTGCATTTGTCACATGAATTAACATACCTGTTAGCATCTTTGAATAACGAAGGCTAATAAAAACCTGATTCAAGTATTTTGTGTGCGGTCTTAGTTCCACCATAGTGTCCTCTGGTTGGCCCTGAGTGGCAATGTTCCAATATTTTTGATGTTTTTGATCTTGTAACGTATCTTCTAATGACTTGATCTGCACTTCTGCGAAACAGAAAGGGGTCGTCCCAAAAGTAGTTTTTCACACCATTAAAGAATTGCTTCTTTTGCTGGTGTGTTAACCCTTTTGGGATAATGTTAGCAGCTAAAAAATTCGCGATGTGTGCAAACCAAGGTACCCCGGAGTTAGATATAGTGAAAAATTGTTCTTCAGGGAATGAATCATTGATCTCAGCTTCATCTAGTTCTCTGGTATTGGATTTCTCAAGCCTGGATAGATGATCAGTCGCGAGATTTTTAGCTCCTTTCTTATCCTGAATCTCCAAGTTGAATTCCTGCAATAAGAGAATCCATCGAATGAGTCGAGGTTTTGCATCAGTTTTAGTTAAAAGGTAGCGAAGGGTGAAATGGTCAGTGTAAACAACAACTTGAGACAGTATGAGATATGATCGAAATTTATCAAATGCAAAAACCACAGCTAGCAACTCTTTTTCTGTAGTAGTATAATTTTCTTCTGTAGCCGTTAAGGTTTTGCTGGCATAATATATAGGCTGAAAATGCTTGTCTCTTCGCTATCCCAATACTGCACCTATTGCAAAATCATTCGCATCACACATTAGTTCAAATGGTAAGTTCTAATAAGGTGCAATTAAGATTGGGGCATTAATTAATTTATCTTTCAAAGTATTAAATGCTTCTAAACACTCCTGATCGAAATTAAAAGATATATCTTTTTCTAGCAATTTAGTCAAAGGCTTAGCTATTTTAGAAAAATCCTTAATAAATCTTCTATAAAAACCAGCATGTCCTAAAAAACTTCTAATAGCCTTAACCGAACTAGGAGGTGGTAATTTTTTGATTGTTTTTATTTTAGATTTGTCCACCTCAATCCCTTTACTAGAAATTTTATGCCCTAAGACAATACCTTCTTGAACCATGAAGTGACATTTCTCCCATTTAAGCACAAGGTTTGTTTCCTCACATCTTATTAAAACTCGTTTTAAATTTTTAAGGTAGAGATGTAAAGAGTTACCAAATACTGAAAAATCATCCATAAATACTTCCATGATATCTTCCACGAGTTCGTCAAAGATGGCCATCATACAGTGCTGAAAGGTGGCAGGAGCATTACATAATCAAAATGGCATTCTACGATAAACAAACGTATCGTATAGGCATGTGAATGTCGTCTTTTCTTGATCTTCAGGATCTATTGGGATTTGGAAGTAACCAGAGAGTCCGTCTAGAAAGCAGTAATACATGTGTCCGGATAACCTTTCTAACATTTGGTTAATGAATGGCAAAGGGGAGTGATCTTTTCTTGTGGCATCATTCAGTTTCCTGTAGTCTATGCAAACTCTCCATCCTGTGACTGTTCTTGTTGGGATTAATTCATTCTTCTCGTTGGTTACAACCTTCATGCCTCCTTTCTTGGGGACAACCTGTGCTGGACTTACCCAAGAACTGTTAGAAATAGGATAAATAATTTCAGCATCTAGAAGTTTAATTACCTCAGCTTTTACAACTTCCTTCATGTTAGGGTTCAGTCGTCTTTGAGCTTGCACACACGGTTTATATTCATCTTCCATCAAAATTTTGTGGGTGCAAAAAGAAGGGCTGATTCCTTTAATGTCAGAAATTTTCCAAGCTATGACCTTTTTATGTTCCTTTAATACTTGGATCAATTCTTCTTTCTCCTTGGGTTGCAAGTTGGAAGCAATAATGACTGGTAATGTAGAATTATTTCCAAGGAATGCGTACTCTAAGTGTTTGGTAATTGTTTAAGTTCCAGTTTGGGAGGCTCTTCAATAGAGGGTTTTTGCTTAAGTTCATCGTTTACCTTAATGCCCTCATATTCTACTTGTCTTGAACAATACTCATTACGTTCATCATCTGTCTCCTCTTCTTGAGCTAGATATAGTTCCATCGTGTCTTTCTGTATAATTTTCTGAAAGGAATCTTGAGTAGTATGATCAATAGAGTCAATAAAATAGCATGAATCATCCTGTTCCCTACAAAATCTCATAGCATCATAAATTTTAAAGATAATCTCCTTGTCACCTACTATAAGTACCAATTTACCGTCACCCACATCGATTACGGCCCTAGCAGTGGCTAAAAATGGGCGCCCTAAAATTAAGTGTACTTCCACATATTCATCCATCTCAAGCACAACAAAGTCAACTGAAAATATGAATTTATCTACTTTCACGAGTACGTCTTCTATAATGCCCCTAGGATATTTAACAAATGTACCGGCTAATTGAATACTCATCCTAGTAGGTTTAGGTTCCCCAAGACCAAGTTGTTTGAACATTTTATATGGCATCAAATTAATGCTAGCGCCTAAATCAACTGGTGCTTTCACAACATTCAGACTACCAATTAAACAAGTGATAGTAAAACTCCCTGGATCTTTCAGTTTGGTTGGCAATTTATTTTGGAGTATGGCTGAGCACTCCTCGTTGAGTTCTACTATAGACAAGTCCTCGAATTTCCTTTTATTTGTTAGAAGCTCCTTAAAAAATTTTGCGTATGTAGGCATCTGCGAGATGGCTTCAACAAAAGGTAAGTTGATATGTAATTGCTTAAAAAGTTCAAGAAACTTACCAAATTGCACATCAATCAATGTTTTTTCAATTTTGCTGGATACGGGAACTGGAGGTTTATATTCTTTCGGCATTAGGTTGTCAGTATTTTTGATTTTTTCTTCCCCTCTTTCGCGTATCACGGCTTCTTGTGTTAGGTTCTTTTCAGTTTCTGCTAATACTTTCCCACTCCTTAGTGTAACTGCTTTCACATGCTCTTTTGATTTGGTGTTACTAGGTAAGCTTTCTAGTGGTCTTTCTAAAATTAATTTGGATAGCTGGCCTATCTGAGTTTCGAGCCCTTGGATCGACGCTTGTTTATTTTTGAGTGCTATCTCGGTGTTCTGAAAACAGGTTTCTAACACCGATATAGACTTTGAGAGCAACTCTTCAAGGTTTGGCTTCTTGTCTTGTTGGTTGGGTGGTTGCTGAAAACCCGGAGGATGTTGTGGTCTTTAATTTCCTTGACCACCCTAGGAGAAGTTTGGGTGGTTCCTCCAACCTGCATTATAAGTATTACTGTATGGGTTATTTTGAGCCCTAAAGTTATTGTTACCCATATAGTTGACTTGTTCCTCTTCGGTTGCAGGATTGAAGGATTGATATTCTGTATGCACACCTCCTCCACTTGAGTCACACCTCATTACTGGATGTACCTGCGTAGAACCAAGTAAACCATCAATCTTTTTATTGAGAAGTTCTACCTGATTAGAGAGCATGGTGACTGAATCGACGTTATAAACGCCGACTATTTTCGTTGGCATTGTCCTCATGACTTGCCACTGATAGTTATTCAGTGACATCTCCTCCATAAATTCATAGGCATCTTCCGATGTTTTATTGTTGATGGTTCCACCAGTAGCTGCGTCAACCATTTTCCAAGTCGAAGGATTCAACCATTGTGGAATGTTTGTACTTGGAGCCAAAGTGGTAACCCATGGTGAGGGCACCTTCTCAGTAAGTCCTTGTATCTCTCCCATGTACCGTAGAGTGTTTCTAAATCCATCTACACCAAAGAAGAGATATCATTACGTAACTTAGCCATTTTAGCCGACGGAAAGTATTTTAGTAAAAAATTTCCGGGCATTTGTTCCCAAGTAGTAATTGACCCTAGTGGTAACGAGTTCAACCACTGTTTAGCTTTGTTCCTCAATGAAAAAGGAAACAGCCGAAGATGTATGGCATCATCAGAAATGCCATTGATTTTTCAATGTATCGCAAAATTCCAGAAAGTTTGCTAAGTGAGCGTTGGGATCTTCATCCTGCAAACCATCAAACTGAACAAATTGCTGTATCATTTGAATAGTGTTAGGTTTCAGTTCAAAAGTATTTGCAGCTACAACAGGTCTAACTATGCTAGATTTGGTTCCAGTTAAAGAAGGTTTAGCATAATCATACATAGTACGTGGATCAGGATTTTGATTAGCCACAATTGCAGGAGGTAGCTGATTGTCTTGGTTTTCAGCCATCTTTTCGATTGGGGGTTAAATGCTGTCTTCTTGCTCGTTCTCTGTGTATCGTAAGCTTCACCTTATCTCTCTTTGATTTCTGGGAACTGTATGATCAATTTCTTCGTCAAAAAGTGATGGTCCTGACGGGTTTCTTCTAGCCATAAACTATAAAAACCTGCCAAGAGAAAGAAAAAGTAAATTAGTAAATAATAATAATAAACTAAAATTAAATTGCAAGAAAAATAAATGGCTAAAGTAATAAAAATTGGGCATTCCTAATATTTCAGTTCCCCAACAACGGCGCCAAAAACTTGATCGTGAGGTTTTGTGATAGGTTTTAAATATTTATAATTATTCGTTCTTGAACTAACTATTATCGCGATGTAGGAAAGTGTACCTATCGAACAGTAGTATAGTTTTGGCAAGACTGGATTGTCGAACCCAAAGGAACTAAAAGTACTAGTAATGACTATCTTTTTATTATCTAGCCTAAGAATAAAGGGGTTTTTAATTAACTAATTATCTAAACTAAGAATGCACAAAGAAAAGAATTGGGGAATTGCTTTTTGGGAAAATCGATTGACCTAAGACAATACCTAAGGAAAAATCCACCTAGACTTTACTTGTTATTCTGGTTTCGAAACAGACGATTTATTCATTCAACTTATTCCGTAGAGATCCCTAAGTTATGTTATTATCCCTATTGAAGACTAATAATGTCTAATCCCTAGATTGAATAACCGAGACTTTTCTCTAATTAACACTCTAGGGTTGCAATAACTCGATCTATGGATCCCCTTATTAGGTTTCACCCTAATCCGGCAAAATCTTGTCACCCTATTTCTAGGCGCGCAATCAACTCCGCTTAATTATGACGAAAGTACTCTTAGACAGGGTCTATTCCTCCTCTGAATAAGAGCTTATCTTGAATCAATATCCTGGGATATCAAAACAAGAATTAAGAACACATAATTAAGAACAAGTTAAATATTTATCATACAATTTAGAAAATAATAACAAGATTCGTCTTAGGTTTCATTACCCTTAGGTATTCGGGGGAATTAGTTCATAACTAAATAAGAAAACATCTCAGAAGAATAAAGAATACAAAACATAAAGAAAACCCAAAACTCCTGAAGGGGAGTTGAGGAGAGATTTTCAGTCTTGATGATGAATCGGCTTCTGAGATGGATCAATCGGCTTCTGAGATGGATCAATCGGCTTCCTTGGAGTAGTTCCTTACTCCCTATTCTCTGTCTCCTCTTTCTTTCTCCTTTAGCGTGTATTTATAGGCTTTGGAATGCCTAACAGCCCTCAAAATTAGCCTTTTTCGAATTGGACTCAACTTGGGCTTGGCAGGGACACGCCCGTGTTTGATTACTTTAGGCCGTGTTTGAGCCTGCCAAATTGACACGGCCGTGTGGTCTGCCCGTGTGAGGAGGTCCAAGCCATGTTGATTTCATACTTTGGCCCATTTTCTGCATTTTTGGCCCGTTTCTCGTCCCTTTCGCTTTCCTATGCTCTCCTAAGTATAAAACTTGAAATTAAAGCATTAGGAGTATCGAATTCACCAATTCTAATGGGAAATCACCCATAAAATGCATTAAACATGGGGTAAAAATATGTATAATTTACGGTTTATCACAGAGCTACGGTTTAGTCGGTTCTCAGACTAACGTAGCATGTGTATGAGTCTAGCTATACACGCTATAAATAAATTGTGATAGTCTGACGACTCTTGACCTTTTTAAATTTTGTTTTCATATAGTAATGGATCCCGATCGAACTATGGTGGACGACATAGAAAGTAATTCTTCGGAAGTTTGTAGTTTTCTAGGACTAGCTGGTTACTATAGACTGTTTGTAGAAGGCTTTTCTTTGATAGCAACTCCGTTGACGAGATTGCTTCAGAAAGATGTAAAGTTTGAATGGTCTGAGAAATGTTAGAAAATTTTTTATCAGCTGCAAATTCTTTTGACTGAAGCTCCAGTGTTAGTATAGCCAGAATCTAGTAAACAATTTGTGATTTATTATGATGCATCGTTGAATAGCCTGGGTTGCGTTTTAATGTAGGAAGGCAAAGTCATAGCTTATGCCTTGAGATAGTTGCAGCCGCATGAAAAGAATTACCCGACACACTATTTAGGGTCAGCAGCCATTGTGTTTGCATGAAGATTTGGCGCCATTATCTGTTCGGTGAGAAATGCCATGTTTATTCAGATCCCAAGAGTTTAAAATATCTGATGACTCAGAAAGATTTGAATTTGCAACAGCGAAGATGGCTAGAATTGCTAAAATATTATGAATTAGTGCTTGACTATCATTCGAGAAAAGCAAATGTTGTTGCTGATGCTTTCAGTCGAAAATCTTTGTTTACTCTACGTGCAATGAATACTCAATTAGCTCTATCTGATGACGGCTCAATTGTATCTGAGTTGAAAGTGAGATCGTTGTTTGTACTATAGATTTGTAAAGCTCAGAAAGCTGATAATGAAATGATAGCAAAACGAGCTTAATGTGATTTGAACCCTGATTCAAAATTTCAAATTGTTGTTGATAATTGTTTAAGATTCAAGGGTCGAATATGTGTTCCGAGAAATTCAGAGTTGATTCAGATGATTTTTTATGAAGCACACAGTAGTTGTTTATCTGTTCATCCGAGAAGCACTAAAATGTATAATGATTTGAAACAGCTTTATTCGTGGCATGGTGTGAAGTGTGACATTTCAGAATTCATTTCTAAATGTTTAATTTGTAAGCAAGTTCAAGCTGAGCATCAAGTGCCGTATGGTTTATTACATCCGATTATGATTCTCGAGTGGAAATGGGATAGAGTGACTATGGATTTTGTTTCAGGTTTGCCCCTAGCTCCGAGTAAGAAATATGCAATCTAGGTTGTTGTCGACAGGTTGGCAAAATCATCTCATTTTATTCCGGTGCGTACAGATTATTCGCTTGACAATCTTGCTGAGTTGTACATCTTTGAGGTTGTGAGATTACACGGAGTACCTATTTCTATTGTTTCGGATAGAGATCTGAGGTTTACATCGAGGTTTTGGAAGAAATTGCAATATGCACTGGGTACAAAGATACATTTTAGAACCGCATTTCACCAGTAGACGGATGGTCAGTCCGAGTGAGTTATTCAGATACTTGAGGATATGTTGAGATGTTGTATTCTTAAGTTTGAAGATACGTGGGAAAAATATCAATCATTGATAGAATTTGCCTATAACTATAGTTTTCAATCGAGTATTAAAATGGCACCTTACGAAGCTTTATACGGTCGAAAGTGTCAAACACTATTGTACTGGACTGAACTTATCGAGAATAAGATTCACGGGGTTGATCTGGTTAGAGAAATAGAAGAAAAAGTGAGTAATTCGTGATAGTTTGAAAGTAGCGTCAGATCGACAGAAATCTTACGTAGACTTGAAACAGAAAGATATTGAATTTCAGATTAGGGATAAAGTGTTCTTGAAAGCATCTCTGTGAAAGAAAATACTTCAATTTGGTCATAAAGGAAAGTTAAGTCCGATATTCATTGGACTGTATGAGATTATTGAGCGAGTTGGACCAGTGGCTTATCGGCTAGCATTGCCGTTTGAGTTAGAAAAGATTCATAATGTGTTTCATGTATCGATGCTTTGACAATATCAGTCTGATCCTTCACATGTTATTTCCTCAACAAAAGTTGAAATTCAACCAGATTTATCGTACAGTGAAGAATCGATCCGAGTTCTAGCTCGTGAGATCAAAGAGCTGAGAAATAAAAGAATAGTGTTTGTAAAGGTATTATGGCATCAACGGGGGTTGAAGAAGCTATGTGGGAACCCGAAGATGCTATGATAAAGCAATATTCAAACCTATTCACTGGTAAGATTTTCGGGGTCGAAAATCCCTAAAGAGGGAGATTTGTAACAGCCCATTTTAGCCAAATCAGAATAGTGATTTTGAAACCACAAATCTGAGGTCATAAAATTATTTCAATATTATTTTTGGTGTTTACAGCATGTGAATTTATATTTGTGAAAATTTCGTGAGCTAATTTTATCGTTTTTCGTGAGCTAATTTTATCGTTTAATGGCTCAATTTAAGAAAAAGGACTTAGTCGCAGAAAATGCAAAACTTGCATTCTATAAGTTAAAAGTGCTTAACTGCCATGGACTATTAAATGAGAGGTCCTTATGTTGTAATTAGACCATTGATAGTGGTGATGGACATAAATGGCCTTGAATTATTTGTTTTATAATGGTTTTAATTAAGGTTAAATTTGTAAAATGTTAAATAACGTAAGTTAAATAATAAAAAATAGAAAATAGTGTTCATATTTCTTTCCATAATTCGACACTTACAAACTTGATTAAGGTACGGTTTTAGCTCAGTTTTTGATGATTTTTATGTTTTTGTGATCGTTGCTTTGAGTACTAGCTAGCCCGACCCTAATTTCTAAATTTGTTGAGGACTTTGTGAGTTGCCATTGATGAATGCCTGAGATTTTTAATGATTTTTGATGAATATTGAAAGCTTGATGATATTTATTAATATTTTGTTAAGTGATTTTTGACAAGAATGCCTAAATAGGATTAATTTGTGAAAAGTGTAAATTGAGGGGTTAAAATGTGAAATAAATGAAAAATATGGATTTCTAAGGTTACTATGGTAATTCGGACAAGCATGAGTTAAATTGAATTTTGTGAATTTCGTGTATTTGTGAAATAGAGACTAAATTGAATAGATGTAAAGATTTAGGGGCTAAAGTGCAAAAATGCCCAAATGTATATTTTTGGATGAAATTGAATGAATATATGATTAAATGAGTTAATTTTGAATACATATATATCAAGAAAAGAGGAACTCGAACTTAGATCGAGGCAAGAGCAAAGTACTCGATTAATCGGCTAGTTTCGTTGTATCTACAACCGACGTAAGTTTGTAGGTGTTAATTTCATTATAAATGATTATTATATGCTTTGATATTGCATAAAATGTTTTTATGAGATTGCGTATAATGTTTGAATTGTGAATATGATCCATCTCCTTATCAATAATATCTCAAAATAATCCATAAGTATTCATACATTGAAAATTCAACTAAAAGTACATCAGAGTTTCAAACATTCCAAGTGGGGAGACTACTCAACCCACCAACCGCTACTCTCCACCTGTACCAACCAAGCTCTCCATGTGGGGAATAACTCAACCCACCCAACCAAACTCTCCACTGGCAGAATAGCTGCTTTATCATATAACTGGAGGCCTAGCCTCTTTTAATAACTGAGGCAAAGCCCTTTTTTGATAAACTGGGGCAAAGCCCTTTTCGGTAAACTGTGGCAAAGCCCTTTTGCACTTCCTCCATTCATATAAAACCCAACCCATGCATAAATGAATACATCATGTGCATATCATACATATCATGTGCATATCATATCAAATCATGTATATCAAAATCTCATGCATCAAACTCATAATTAAACCCTAGGGGTAAAATAGTCATTTTCATATTATAAGGGTAATTTCATAATTTTACCAAAATATCAAGGTTCCCATGTTCATTAACAATTATTAATAACTCCAAGTGTTTAAACAATGATTTTAACGCACTTTATCAAATTCGGGCCTTTTGTGCCCAAAACCCCTAATGGGCTCTATATAGCCGATTTAGTAATCTAGGCCCATTTGGCCTATATTTCATAGCGATATTAACTGTCTTAACACGCAATTTAACAGGATTTCATTTTTTACCAACTTTACCCAAATAGGCCCGGAAGCCTATTGGGCCCGATTTCAGCCTCTCGAGGCCCAACTTACCATCGTGCACCAAACCGTGCCCTTATCTGTTCCAACGATCCCGATCACCAAACTTAGTGAATCTAACTAACCTACGAGCGTTCGCATGCTCAAGAGTCCTCGAAATGCCAGAATTTCGGTATTTCGGCTTTTCAGCGAATATCGAGTTAAGCTACGAAAGAAGGTTCGTTACACACCTGATTTACGATATTCCTTGACGAGATCTCCTACGCGATTTCTCCTATAATCAACCGCTTATAGATTAGATCATGATAACATTTAAACCAAATCGAAAACTATCTATTATCATCTCTTACATATTCGGCCACCATCTACAATGGCCCAAGGGTTCATTCCTTTGCCGAAATTGATGACTAGATCTAGATTTAGTCACTCTGATGATCTAAGCTTATCCGAATCGATACCCCACGCCTTGCTGCTCCTCCAACGTATCTACTCCACTATATAAACTATAAAAATCAATTGCAAAAACCCAATAAGGCCTACATCACAAATAGGCAACCACCCTTAACTATAAGGGTTTCAGCTTTTGTCAACAGTTACTACTGAATCGACTTAGAGTACGAACACTTACCACAGTCTCCATCTTCGAACCGTTTAACGCCTAGAAGATAAAGGGATTGGCCACCAAAATGTGAAGGGAAAAAGAAGGTTGCTAGTCTATAAAGAATCGGCACCACCAAGCTTCACAGGTTCGGCTTTTGCAGCTTTTCGGCAGATGTGGAGGTAAGAAAAGAAGTAATAGATGAACGAAAGGGAGTAGTGGGCTAGTTTTGGAAAAAGAAAAGAAAGGAAGGAATGATGAATGGAAGGGTGGTAGGTTCGGCTAGAGAAGAAGAAAGAAAAAGAAAAGACTAATCCTAAAGAAGAAAACGGCACATCCTAAATGCCTAATGCCGAAAATACTAACCTAATACCCCTCTGCCGAAATCCCCTCTCTAATCGCCTCTATTCGGCTAACTCTAAATCCCTCTCAAATCCCTAAAATCTCTCCCCTTATCCCTCCTTAATTCATGCGTTTGACTGGTTCAAACTCTCTCCTACAGAGTTCCATTCGGCTACAACTCCTGCATGCTTAAAGCATGAAAATAACATCACTTTTGCCATCATAGGGGATCGAACCCAGGTTTCCGCCAACCACTTACAAGCCACCTTTTTAGCACCCTAGTGGCGTCACTTAGCCACTCTACCAAAGGCTCTTTTGTGATACATTTTACCCACAATTTTTAATAAAGCCACCTATCCAAAGCCCCTAACTGCTTAAGTCCAAAATTCAAAAATTCTACCGGGTTTTGGCCATCGCATGGGCCTTTCTTAAGCCTATTTACACACTCCAATTATGAATTTCACAACCAAATACCTAATCTTAAAAACTTTACCAAAAAATCGAGAATCACGAAAAAACCCAAAAATCAGAATATTACTGCTGACGATGTTGAAAGTAATGCACCCGCTCCCGCTCAAGGGGTAATGCAATCTGATTCTAGAGTTGTATCTAGTAGCCAAAGGGGGAAGGCTAAGCAAACCTTCTTCGAATGCAATCTGAAAGTAATGCACCCGCTCCCGCTCAAGGGGTACTGGTACATGGAGTTTATTCGAATGAATCCGATTGCTCAACAAGCTCCACCCCCACCTATTCTTCCACAAGTCCCAGTTGTGCCACAAGTTTTAGATCCGATGCAATTGAGTAAGCCATCTGTAGATAAGATTCGTAAACACGGGGTTGAGGAATTCCGGGCTACAGTTGATGATGATGCTGAGAGAGCTAAGTTCTGGCTCAAGAACACTACCAGGGTATTTGATAAATTGTCCTATACTCTAGATGAATGTATCAAATGCGTAATATCCTTGGTTAGAGATAATGCATATCACTGGTGGAAAACGTTGACATCGCTGGTTCCTAAAGAATAGGTTACTTGGGAATTCTTTCAGACTAAGTTTTAAAAAAGTACATAAGCCAGAGATTTCTTGGTTAGAAACATAAAGTGTAACACCCTTAACCCGTTTCCGTCACCAGAATAGGGTTACGAGGCATTACCGAAAAAGATATAACTTTCATACATTCACACAATAACTCAAATCATATTCAAAGTTATACATTTGTAACTTCAGTTTAACAATACACAAAAGCATAAAACAATTTTTTAAATTCGTATATAACCGTTTTGTTATATTATAGCATGAATTACTATTCATATGGTCAGTTTCCAATGCAATAACCGAATATTAAAAGATGCTAAATGCATATGCTTTATTCAATGTCTATTTTCATTTTACTCTATTACTTTACACACACGTAACATTTCATATAACCAAACCAATATGTCAATCATAACTTGCATTTCACATCAAACACATCACAAATATGTATTTATACATATAAAATAACAAACACTTGTCTAATGCTATAAAATATCAAAGCTGAATTTAAACATGATAATATCACCTAATTTGCAAGCTATATAACATGTTTAACCATCATATATTCAAACAATCTATGAACCATTTCTAAGCGTAACCACCAAACCAAAACATACCAAAATTTATATGCTAGCATCATGAAAAATTACAAATACATGTTGGTCATAAAACTAACTAAAAATTTGACTAAGGCAAGCGCACCTATCGAACAGTAGTATAGTTGAGGTGAGACCAGAAATATCGTATCCACGAGGACTAAAAGTACTAGTAATTACTATCTTTATATTATCTAGCCTGAGAATCGAAGGGATGTTTTAAAAACTAAAATTAACTATCTAATTAACTAAGATTACGACAGAGATAAAAGTTGGAAAATACTTTAGGAAAATCGATGGAGAAGATGATAACTAAGGAAGAATCCACCTAGACTTCACTTATCACTTCTGAATTAGACGATTTATTCACTTGAATTAATCCTTAGAAATCCCTAATTTATGTTAATATCTCTCACAAGACTAAAAACAACTGACTCTAGCTTGATTAATCAAAATCTCTTTCTAATTAAAACCCCTATCATCGCATTAACCCGATCTATGGATCCCCTTATTAGATTTGCGTCTAATCTGATAGATTTATGTCATCCTATCTCTAGGATTGCATACAACTCCGCTTAATTATGGGCGATCTACTATTAAACAGGAAATTTTCCTTCTCTGAATAAGCACATCAAAAACCTAAATTAATATCCTGGAATACTAAAGCAAGGGTTAAATTCACAATTAAGAATAAGAACAAGTATTTATCATATAATTCAAATAGTAATAAGATTCGTCTTAGGTTTTATCTCCCTTAGGTATTTAGGGAGTTTAGTTCATAACAATAGAGGGAAACATCTCAAAATTAGGAAAACAACAGAATATAAAGAAACCCAAAAACTTTAGTAGAAATTGAATGGAGATCTTCAGTCTTGAAGGAGATCCTGCTTCCGGGATGATTCCGATGGCTGACCTTGAGTGTTTTCTATGTTCTACTCTCCGTGTCCCCTTTAATCCTCTTCTAGGGTGTTTATATAGACTTTGGAATGCTTCAAAATCCTCAAAATTAGCCTTTTCCAAGTAAAATTAGACTTGGGCTTGACAGGGACATGGCCGTGTGCCACGCCCGGTAAAGGTGCTCAAGCCCTGTGTAATTCTGACTTGGTTTAGTGTCAACACAGCCATGACACACGGGCGTGTGGTCTACTCGTGTGTCACCCGTGTGGAGGTGCCTAGGCCGTGTGAAACACTGATTTAGGCCCAATTTGTCTCTTTTTGGCCTGTTTCTCGCTCTTTTTGCTATCCTAAGCTCTCCTGAGTATAAAACATGAAATTAAAGGATGAGGAGCATCAAATTCAATGAAACCAAGGAAAAATCATCCATAAATATGCCAACCATGGGGTAAAAATATGTATATATTATGGTTTATCAATACACAACCAATTCATTTGCTCACCTATTCAGCTACCAAAATTAACCATTAAAGTTATATCAATTCCACCATTCAATCTTAAATTAAAATTTACCATTGCATAACCGAATACAAATGTCAACTCGTCACTTTAAATATCAAACCACAACCAAACATGTCATATGCATACATATTTAATTTATCTATCATTAGCCGAATATAAATGCACATCATTTACAACCAATGATTTAAAACTTATAAACAGTATCCATATTTAATTCATCACATAACCGGTTACCAATACTTCAAATCATAGTCATTTACCTAATACATCCCACTTATATATCACGCATATCACTCAACAGGAATATCCAACCATAATTTCACATCATACCAAATATACCATACACATATACATTGACACAACTTCATCACCATTAGCAAATATATCAACCATGATTCACATATAAATATTTAATGGCCGAAATATCAAAACCAAACTTAACATAATGAATAAGCCATTTTCGCATGGCTTTTATTTACATAACCCAAAATAAAACATAAACATAAGCTAGTCTATACATGCCATAGGTTTAAGTTCAACTTTATAAAAATATCAAAATAGTCGATAGTGTGATAAACTTCACTGACGATCCCTGAGCTCGTAACTTGACTCCAAAATCTATAAAATTGAAGCAAACATACACACACAATAAGCTTTCATAGCTTAGTAAGTCATAAGAAAATAAATGACTCAATGACATAATCAACTCAATTTAACCAAACCAATTTATAATAATATAATCACATTTAATTTCAAGCTTGTAGTTTCATATACAACATATACTTTCATAGATGAACTTTATCTTGGCCAAATATACATATATCTGTTATCAAAGTATCATACACATTCAAAGTCATACTATCAATATATAACTGAATATTTATACACTCGTATGCATATACTCATGAATCAAACTTTAATATCACATACTTATACATAACATGTGACCAAATATACTTCACAATTACACATATATTTACATTAGCATCATGTATATTTTGCATCACATATCAAATAACCAACTTACCTTATTTTCAAATAGGTAATCAACTATCACATACCTGATCACTTAGCTCAATTTACACATTCCATCACAACTTATCATTGCCCTTTGAACCATTCAGAATTGAATAAGATACCTAGATAATCACACATATCGTACAATGCCAACGTCCCAGACGTGGTCTTACATGTAATCATATCTCGATGCCACTATCCCAGACAGGGTCTTACACGAATCAAATATGATGTCGATGTCCCAGACATGGTCTTACATGTAATTACATATCAATGCCAACATCCCAGATGTGGTCTTACATGAATACACATATCGAAAATCCTATGATATGACATTTGTATCCTAGCTATTCCTAAGGTTTGTACACGGCTTTCAGACGTCGTAACTCAATCGAATCGAACTCGTACACATAGATTTCAAGCTTATACATATTCAACTTCCACATATATACTATCACACAATTCATTTAAGCATATATAGTTCGTATTTAATCAAATAAATAACATCTATTTTCTTATAAACTTACCCCAGACAACGATAATCGGAACGGGATGACTAATGGACAACTTTGGTTTTCCCTGGATCTAAATCTGTTTTCTTTGGTTCTTGATCTAAACATATTCAAATTAAACTCATTAAAACATAATTTCATTCATATTAGTCCAAAAATACATAAATGGGAAAATTACCATTTTGCCCCTGACATTATGCACTTTTTACAATTTAGTCCAAATTGCACAAAACACAAAACATGCAAAATTTGCACACACACCATGCTTAGGCCGAATCTTCCTTATGCTCATACAAGTCCATACATTCCATTTTATTTCACATTTAGTCCCTCAATTTATTATTTTTGCAATTTAGCCCTAATTACTCAAAATCATCAAAAATTCCAATACAAAACATATTAGTCGAAAACATATCTTTCATAATTCATCATCTAACTTCACAAAGCTCAATTATTCATCAATGGCATAACTCAAAATAATCATCAAAATCAAAAAATCAAGCATGGGCTTTGTACATACACTGCAACGATCTCAAAAACCTAAAAATTATGAAAAATCGAGCTAGTTACATACCTTAATCAAGATTCAACAATGGCCGAATACCCTAAAGCTTATTTCTTTTCTTTCTTTCTCAAATTTCAGTCAAAATTATGAACATAATGCATGGCTTTTAATTTTATGTTTTATTCTAATACATATTATTTAACATTTTACATTTTTAACTTTTATTAATTAATATGAAACCATTCTAAAATATGGTCACAACTGTCCATCACCTTTAACTATGGTAATATTGCAACTTAAATACTTCATGCAATAAAGACAACAACAATTCAACCATTACAAATTAAACCATAAAATTTCTATTTTACGCGATTAAGCCATTTTATTAAATCGAGCACTCAAATGACAAAAATAAAACACGAAAATTTTACACATATAAATTCACACATTATAAACACAGAAAATAATATTAAAATATTTTTTCACTCGAATTTGTGGTCCCGAAACCACTATTCTGAAAGGGTCTGAATCGGGTAGTTACAACTCTCCCCTTTTAGGGATTTTCATCCCTAAAAATCTTACCAGTGAATAGGTTCGGATAACGTTCTTTCATTGTATCCTTTGGATCCCACGTTGCCTCTTCAACTCTGTGTCTATGCCACTGTACTTTTACTAACGAAGTTTCTTATTTGGCAATTCATTAACTTCACAAACTTGAATATGAATCGGATCTTCCTCACATATCATATCAGACTTAATCTCTATCTCTGATGGATTAATCACATGTGAGGGATCAGATCGATATCTACGAAGTATCAAAACATGTAATACATTATGGATCTTTTCTAACTCAGGTGGCAACAATAGTCTATAATTAACCATCCCAATAGCTCTATAATCTCATATGGCCCAATAAATCTAGGACTCAATTTGCCTTTACGACCGAATCAGGATATTTTCTTTCACGGCGAGACTTTCAACAAGACTTTGTCCCCTATCTGAAACTCTATTCTTTTTGTTTCAAGTCTGCATACGATTTGTGACGATCTGATGCTGTTTTCAGACTTTTGCGAATTACTTTAACTTTCTACTCAGTCTCTCTAATCAAATCAACCCTGTGTATCCTGTTTTCACTGAGCTCAGACCAATATAATGGTGTACTACATTTACGACCGTACAAATCCTCAGAAGGTGCAATTTTGATACTCGATTAAAAGCTATTATTGTATGCAAATCCAATCAGAGGTAAGTATCGTTCCACGTACCTTTGAATTCGAGAATACAAAATCTCAACATATCCTCATGTATCTGAATGATTCGTTCAGATTGACCATTTGTTTGCGGATAGAAAGCAGTGCTGAAATGTAATTTCGTACCTAGAGCATCTTACAATTTCTTCCAAAACCGCGATGTAAATCTCAGATCTCTATTCGAAACAATAGAAATAGGTACTCCATGTAATCTCACAATCTGAGAACCATACAATTCAACTATCTTATCAAGCAAGTAATCTGTGCGAACCGGAACAAAATGAGCCGATTTAGTCAATCTATCCATAATAACCCAGACTGTATCTTTCTTACTCAGTGTCGACGGTAAACCAGATACAAAATCCAACGTGACTCTGTCTCATTTCCACTCAGGCATCATGATCGGCTGAACCAATCCAGAAAGTACCTGATGTTCGGCTTTTACTTGCTGACAGACTAAACATTTCAAAACAAATTCAGAAATGTCTTGTTTCATACCATGCCACTAGTAAAGCTATTTTAGATCATTATACATTTTTGTACTACCTGGGTGAACAGATAATCGACTATTATGAGCTTTATTCAAAACCATCTGAATCAAATCTGGATTTATTGGAACACAAATTCAGTTTCTAAACCTCAGACAACCCTCAACATCAACTCGGCACTCTGAATTATCATTCGAGTCACATTGAGCCCGCTTTGCTAACAAATCATCATCAACTTTCTAAGCATTACAAATCTATTGAATATATAACGGTCTTGCTTTTAACTCAGATATAATCGAACCATCATCAAACATAGCCATATGCGCATTCATTTCACGCTGAGCGAATAGTGATTTTTGGCTTAGAGCATCAGCAACAACATTAGCCTTTCTCGGATGATAGTCAATTACAAGCTTGTAGTCTTTTAGAAATTTTAACCATCTTCACTGTCACAAATTTAGATCTTTCTGAGTCATCAAATATTTCAGGCTTTTGTGATCAGAATAAATGTGACATTTTTCACCAAACAGGTAGTGGCGCCATATTTTCAATGCAAACACAATAGCTGCCAATTCTAGATCATGTGTCGGATAGTTCTTTTCATATGGCTTCAACTATCTCGAGGCATAAGCTATGAATATTCCTTCCTGCATTAACACACAGCCCAAACATTTAAAGATGCATCACTATAGATAAAAAATTCTTTATTGGATTCTGGCTGACCTAGCATTGGAGCTTCGGTCAAAAGGGCTTTCAATTGATCAAAACTTTTCTGGCACTTTTTTGACCACTCAAACTTAACATCTTTCTGTAGTAGCTTTGTCATCGGGGTTGCAATCATAGAAAAACCTTTCACGAATTTTCTATAGTAACCAGCCAGCAGGTCCTAGAAAACTTCAAACTTCAGAAACATTTCTTGGAGGTTTCCAATCAAGTATAGTCAAAATTTTACTTGGATCAACCCGAATACCCAATGCTGATACAACATATCCTCAGAAAACTGAATTTGCGTAACCAGAACTTTCATTTACTGAACTTTGTATATAACTATTTATCTCGAAAAGCCTGTAACACAAGTCTCAGATGTTCAGCATGCTCAATTTCATCATGGGAATAGATCAAAAATGACATATATGAACACAACCACAAACCAATCTAAATACTGTCTAAAGATCTGATTCATCAAATCCATGAAAATAGCAGGTGCATTAGTAAGTCTGAAAGGCATAACTAAGAACTCATAATGTCCGTACCTTGTTCGAAAAATAGTGTTTAGCACATCGGAGTCTTTAACTCGCAACTGATAGTAACCTAATCTCAAATCTATATTTGAAAACACTGTAGCTCCTTTCAACTGATCGAACAGGTCGTCAATCTGTGGCAACAGATATTTATTCTTTATAGTCACCTTATTAAGCTGTCTATAGTCGATACACATTCTCATAGTTTTGTATTTCTTTTTCACAAGTAAAATTGGTGCACCCTAGGGAGAGAAACTCGGTCGCGCAAAACCTCTATCTGTCAACTCTTGCAACTGAGCTTTCAATTCTTTTAATTTAGTAGGTGACATTCTGTACGGAGCTATCGATATCAGGGTTGTCTTCGGCACTACCTCAATACCAAACTCTACTTCTCGGATAGGTGGCAAACCCAACAATTCTTTAAGAAACACATCCTGATACTCGTACACAACTGGTACTGATTCGATGTTTCTTTCGGTCACTTTACTATCAAGCACATACGCAAAGTAAGCTTCACAACCCTTCCTCACATATTTCTGAGCTAACATCAAAGATATCACTGCCGGTAAACCATTTAGATCATTAGATTCAATTCGAATAATCACATCATTCTGGCACTGTAAATTAATTATCTTTCTTTTGCAGTTTACGACAGCATTATGCAAAGTCAACCAGTCCATACCCAGAATTATATTGAACTCGTCAAATGGCAACAACATCAAATCAGCTGGAAAACACGAATCTTGTATCATCAAAGGATAATTCTTACACACTTTGTCAACCAGAACATACTGGCCTAGGGGGTTCGATACGCTAATCACAAACTTAGTAGACTCTAGGCAAAGTCGTACTAGATACTAAAGTCTTACATACATAAGAATGAGTCGAACCAAGATCAGTCAATGCAATTACGCTAGTATCATAGAGAGTGAATGTACCAAGAATAACATCAGGAGATGAAGCCTCCTCTCGAGCGCGAAGGGCATAAGCTCTGGCAGGTGCGCGAGCCTCAGAACGAACTGCTGTGTCTTAAGTTCCTCTCTGACTGCTACTCACATTACCAATATTTCTGGGTGGTCTGCCTCGAGCTAACATATTCATCGGTCTCGTATTCTATACTGTGTTTTGTTCAGCTAATTTAGGGCATTCACAAATGTAATAGGCTTGATCAAGCAATCTACAACTACCGAGATGTCATTTACCACAATGTTTGCACTCCGGTTGATTTGATCTAACATTACCAACACTAGCTATTGAGGTAGCTTTTGAATTCACAGGTAATCTATCCCAATCATGTCTAGTATAACCCGTAGTAGCCTTTGAACGGCTAGAATCATCTTAGAATCTCTTTGATACCGACTGAAATGACTTACTCGATGGTCTCTTACGTGAATCTCTAGCTTCAAAGTCAGCTTTTCTTTTCTCTTTTTGAGCTCTTCGGCTTTGCATGCTTGTTCAACCAGTACTACGAACTCTTTTATTTCTAGAATACCAACTAGCAGTTTAATGTCTTTATTTAACCCGTCTTCAAATCTTTTACACATTATAGCTTCAGTACGGGCATATCTGCAGAGTCTTACAAATTTCTACTCGTATTCTATCAAGGTCATAAGACCTTCTTTCAACTCCAAAAATTCTTTGCATTTTTGGTCGATAAATCTATGGCTGATGTATTTCTTATGGAACTCGATCTGAAAGAACTCTCAGGCCACCCGTTCTTTTGGAACCACTGATACTAGTGTATTCCACCAGTGATATGCGATGTCGCGTAGTAAGGATATGGCACATTTAAGACACTCATCAGGGGTACAAGATAGCTCATCAAACACGCGGATAGTATTATCGAGCTAGAATTCAGCTTGCTCAGCATCATCATCATCAGCGGCTCTAAATTTTTCAACCCCGTGTTTTCTGATTTTATCAACAGAGGGCTTATGTAATCTCAACGGATCAATCACTTGAGGTATAATAGGTATCGGAGGAGGATTTGTTGGGGGTGGAGCTTGTTGTGCAGCCGGATTTGTCTAGATATACTGAGTAAACCAGTCATTCATCATTTGGTAAAAGGCTTGTTTAGCCTCTCCCTCTTGGTTACTCGAAGTCGATCGATAATCAACCGACACTGTCCCTTGCGCGAGAGCAAGTGCTATACTCCCGACATCATCAGCTACGACTCAATCAAGATCCATTTACTATATGAAAACATATTTTCAAATGTCAGGAGTCATCACACTATCACAATATAAAATATGGCATGTATAGCTAAACTCACACGAGCTACGTTAGTCCTAGAATTGACAAAATCGTAGCTCTAATACCAATCAAATCTAACACCCCTAATCCGTATTCTTCTCCAGAATGGGGTTACGAGGCATTACTAAAAAATATACAACTTTCATACATTCACACAATAACTGAGATCATATTCAAATTTATACATTTGTAAGTTTAACAATTCTTGAATCATTAATACACAAAAGCATGAAACAATTTTATTAAATTCGTATATAAACATTTGGTTATCTTATAGCATGAATTACTATTCATATGGTCAATTTTCAATGTAATAACCAAATATTAAAACATGCTAAATACATATGCTTTATTCAATGTCTATTTTCATTTTACTCTATTACTTTACACACATGTAACATTTCATATAACCAAACCAATATGTCAATCATAACTTGCATTTCACATCAAACAAATCACAAATATGTATTTATACATATAACATAACAAACACTTGTCTAATGCTATAAAATATCAAAGCTGAATTTAAACATGATAATATCACCTAATTTGCAAGCTAAATAACATGTCTAACCATCATATATTCAAACAATCTATGAACCATTTCTCAGCGTAATCACCAAATCAAAACATACCATAATTTATATGCTAGCATCATGACAAAATTACAAATGCACAACCAATTCATTTGCTCACCTATTCGGCTATCAAAATTAACTATTAAAGTTATACTAATTCGACCATTAAATCTTAAATTAAAATTTACCATTGCATAACCAAATACAAATGTTAACTCGTCACTTTAAATATCAAACCACAACCAAACATGTCATATGCATACATATTTAATTTATCTATCATTAGCCTAATATAAATGCACATCACTTACAACCAATGATCAAAAACTTATAATCACTATCCATATTTACTTCATCACATAACCGATTACCAATACTTCAAATCATATTCATTTACCTAATACATCCCACTTATATATCACGCATATCACTCAACAAGAATATCCAACCACAATTACACATCATACCAAATATACCATACACATATACATTGACATAACTTCATCACCATTAGCAAATATATCAACCATGATACACATATAAATATTTAATGGCCGAAATATCAAAAACAAACTTAACATAATGAATAAGCCATTTTCGCATGGCTCATATTTACATAACCCAAAATCAAACATAAGCATAAGCTAGTCTATACACGACATAGGTTTAAGTTCAACTTTATAAAAATACCGAAACAGTCGATAGTACGATAAACTTCGTTGACGATCTCTGAGCTCGTAACTTGACTCAAAAATCTATAAAGCAGAGGCAAACATACATACACAATAAGCTTTCATAGCTTAGTAAATCATAAGAAAATAAATAACTCAATGACATAATTAACTCAATTTAATCAAACCAATTTATAATGACATAATCGCATTTAATTTCAAGCTTACAGTTTCATATACAACATATACTTTCATAGATGAACTTTATCTTGGCCGAATATACATATATCTATTATCAAAGTATCATACACTTTCAAAGTCATATTATCAATATATAACTGAATATTTATACATTAGTATACATATACTGATGAATCAAACTTTAATATCACATATTTATACAAAACATGTGACCTAATATACTTCACAATTACACATATATTTACATTAGCATCATGTATATTTTGCATCACATATCAAATAACCAACTTACCTTATTTTCAAATAGGTAATCAACTATCACATACCTGATCACTTAGCTCAATTTACACATTCGATCACAACTTATCATTGCCCTTTGAACCATTCGGAATTGAATAGGATACTCAGATAATCACACGTATCGTATAATGCCAACGTCCCAGACGTAGTCTTACATGTAATCATAACTCGATCCATTGTCCTAGACAGGGTTTTACACAAATCAAATACGATGCCGATGTCCCAAACATGTTCTTACACGTAACCACATATCAAAAATCCTATGTCATGACATATGTATCCTAGCTATTCCAAAGGTTCATATGGGGCTTTCAGACGTCGTAACTCAATCGAATCAAACTCGTACACATAGATTTCAAGTTTATACATTTTCAGCTTCTACATATATACTATCACATTATTGATTTCAGCATATATAGTTCGTATTTAATCAAGTAAATAACATCTATTTGCTTATAAACATACCCCAAACAACGTTAACCGGAACGGGATGACTGATAGACAACTTTGGTTTTCCTTCGATCCAAATCTGATTTCTTTGGTTCTTGATCTAAACATATTCAAATTAAACTCATTCAAACATAATTTCATTTAGTTTAGTCCAAAAACACATATATCGGCAAATTACTATTTTGGCCCTGACATTATACACTTTTTACAATTTAGTCCTAATTGCACAAAACATGCAAAATTTGCACAGACCATGCGTAAGCTGAATCTTTTTATGCTCATACAAGTCCATACATTCCATTTATTTCACATTTTAGTCCCTCAATTTATTATTTTAGCAATTTAACCCCACTTACTCAAAATCATCAAAAATTCCAATACAAAACATATTAATCCAAAACATATCTTTCATAATTTGTCATCTAACATCACAAAGCTCAATTATTCATCAATGGCATAACTCAAAATATTCATCAAAATTATAAATTCAAGCATGGGCTTTGTACATACACTGCAACGATCTCAAAAACATAAAAATTATCAAAAATCGAGCTAGTTACATACCTTAATCATGCTTCAACAACGACCAAATACCCTAAAGCTTATTTCTTTTCTTTATTTCTCAAATTTTGGTCAAAAGTATGAACATAATTCATGGCTTTTAATTTTATGTTTATTATAATACATATTATTTAACATTTTACATTTTTAACCTTTATTAATTAATATGAAACCATTATAATATATGGTCACAACCGTCCATTAAATTGAAATATGGTAATATTGCAGCTTAATTACCTCATGCAATAAAGACAACAGCAATTCAACCCTTACAAACTAAAACATAAATTTTCCATTTTACGCGATTAAGCCCTTTTATTAAATCGGGCACTCAAACGACAAAATTAGAACATGAAAATTTTACACATATAAATTCACACATTATAAACATAGAAAATAATATTAAAATATTTTTTTAACTCGGATTTGTGGTCTTGAAACCACTGTTCCGAATAGGGTGTAAATCGGTCTGTTACATAAAGAGTTTCTGGAATTAAAACAGGGTCGAATGACTATCACTGAGTACGGAAGAGAATTCATGCGATTAAGCAAGTATGCTCAGGAATATGTCTCCCTTGAAGAGATCATGTGCAAAAGGTTTGTTGATGGATTGAATGAAGATATAAAACTTTTAGTTGGGATACTTGAATTGAAGAAATTTGTAGTACTGGTTGAGAGGGTTTGTAAAGCTAAGGATCTCAGCAAAGAAAAGAGAAAGGCTGATTCAGAGGCAAGGGATTCAAGGAAGAGATCGATGAATAAATCTTATCATTCCTCGTCGAATAAATCTAAAGACTATTTTAACCGATTGACAGCTTCAGTGGGATATTAGAATAGAGATCGCGAAAAGCAATATACCAACCCTAAAGCTCAAGTCACATCAGTATCGAGTGTTGGTAATGTAAAAAATGTTAAACTCGAGTGTCAATAATGTGGAAGACGGCATTTTGGAGATTGTTGGGTGAAAAAAAGTAATAGAACCTGTTACAATTGTGGTTCCCAAGATCACTTTATTAAAGATTACCCAGAGGTAGCTGAAAAAGATAATGTTCAGAACACGAGGCCAAGTAACACTAAAGTTAGAAGGAGTCCATCCTGTAATTTTGGAAATGAGAGTGGTGGTAAAGGTGTGACACGAGATACAACTACGAGATCTGATGCTAGAGCACCTCCATGAGCCTACGCTATTTGCACTCGTGAAGAAGCGTCATCTCCATATGTCATTACTGGTACTTTTACTCTCTATGATACTAAAGTTATTGCATTGATAGATCCAGGATCAACTCATTCATATGTATGTGTGAATTTAGTATCTAGTAAGACATCACCTGTAGAGTCTACTGAATTTGTAATTAGAGTATCGAACCTCTTAGGCAAGTGTGTTTTGGTTGATAAAGTGTGCAAGAACTATCCATTGATGATTCAGGATAATTGCTTTCTGGCTAATTTGATGTTGTTACCATTTGATAAGTTTGATATAATTCTAGGAATGGATTGGCTAGCGTTACATGATGCTGTTGTGAATTGCAAAAGAAAGATGATAGATTTGAGATGTCAGAATAATGAAATTATCCGAATTGAGTCAGATGATCTGAATGGTTTTCCAGCATTGATTTCATCGATGTTAGCTCAAAAAATATATGAGAAAGGGTTGTGTTGTGTATGTGCTTGATACAAAAGTGACTGAAAAGAAGATTGAATCTATGCCAGTTGTGTGTGAGTATTTAGATGTGTTTCCTAAAGAATTATCGGGTTTACCACCGATCTAAGAGGTTGAATTTGGCATCAAATTAATGCCGGGTGCAACACTGATATCGATAACTCCGTACAGAATGGCACCACCAGTGTTAAAAGAATTGAAAGCTCAGTTACAAGAATTAACCGATAGAGGATTTGCACGACTGAGTTTCTCGCCCTGGGGTGCTCCTGTGTTGTTTTTGAAAAAGAAAGATGGCACGATGAGAATGTGTATAGACTATCGACAACTTAATAAAGTGACGATCAAGAACAAATACCCTCTACCGCGAATTAAAGATTTGTTTGATCAATTGAAAGAGGCTACAGTGTTTTCAAAGATAGATTTAAGATCGAGATATTACTAGTTGTGAGTTAGAGATTCTGATGTGCCAAAGACTGCATTCAGAATGAGGTATGGTCACTATGAATTTTTGGTTATGCCTTTTGGACTAACTAATGCACCTGTTGTCTTTATGGACTAAATGAATCGAATTTTTAGGCCGTACCTAGATTGAATTGTTGTGGTGTTCATAGATGATATTTTGATCTATTCGAGAGATGAAACTAAGCATGCCGAGCATTTGAGAATTGTGTTACAGACTCTGTGTGCTAAATAGTTATTTGCAAAGTTCAGTAAATGTGAATTCTGGTTGTGTGATGTTGGTTTTCTAGGGCATATTGTGTCAGCATCGGGTATTCGAGTCGATTCGAGCAAGATTTCTACAATAATGGATTGGAAGCCTTTGAGAAATGTATCCGAAGTCTGTAGTTTTTTGGGACTAGCTGGTTACTATAAACGGTTTGTAAAAGGCTTTTCAATGATTGCAACTCCATTTACGAGATTGCTTCAGAAAGATGTAAAGTCTAAATGGTCCGGAAAATGTCAGAAAAGTTTTGATTAGCTGAAAACTATTTTAACCGAAGCTCTAGTCTTAGTACAGCCAGAATCGGGTAAAGAATTTGTGATCTATATTGATGTATCATTAAACGGTCTGGGCTACGTATTGATGCACGAAGGCAAGGTCATAGCTTATGCCTCGTGACAATTAAAGTTGCATGAAAAGAATTATACGATACACAATTCGGAGTTAGCTCCAATTGTGATTGCGTTAAAGATTTGGCGCCATTATCTATTTGGTGAGAAATGTCATGTTTATTCAGATCACAAGAGTTTGAAATATCTGATGACTTAGAAAGATTTGAATTTGGGACAGCAGAGATGGCTAGAACTGCTAAAAGATTACGAGTTAATGATTGACTATCATCTGAGAAAAGCAAATGTTGTTGCTAATGCTTTAAGTTAGAATTCTTTGTATGCTTTACGTGCAATGAATACTCAGTTGGATTTGTCTGATGATAGCTCGATTGTAGCTGAGTTGAAAGAAAAACTGTTGTTTTTAAAGCAGATTTGTGAAGCTTAGAAAGTTGATAATGAAATGTTAGCTAAACGAGCTCAATGTGATTTGAACCGTGATTTAGAGTTTTAAGTCGATTCAAACGATTGTTTGAGATTTAGAGGCTGAATATTTGTTTCAAGGAATTCAGAGTTGATTCAGATGATTTTGAACGAAGCGCACAGTAGTTATTTATCTGTTCATCCGAGAAGCACGAAAATGTATAACAATTTGAAACAGATTTATTGGTGGCATGGTATGAAATGTGACATTTCAGAGTTTGTTTCTAAGTGTTTGATTTTTCAGCAAGTTAAAGCTGAACATTAGGTACCGTCAGGTTTATAGCAACCTATTATGATTCCAGATTAGAAATGCGATAGAGTGACTGTAACAGTCCGATTTTGACCCTAGTCGAAATAGTGGTTTCGGGACCACAAATCTGAGTCTGAAAAATATTTTAATATCATTTTCTATGTCAGTGATATGTGAATTTACATTTGTGAAATTTTTGTGATTTAAATTATCTGTTTCTGTGCTTAATTAAAAAAAGGATTAAATCGCGTAAAGTGTAAAAGTTGAGTTCTAGATGCTAAAGCACCTATTTGGTTTGGCTTTTAAAATAAAAGCCCTTGCATGTCAAATTTAACATTTTTTTTAATGGTAGATAAAAATGGTCATGTAGTTGGTGAATTTAATGTCATATGATTAAGGGCAAAATGGTAAAAGGTGATTATAATGTTATAATAATAAAATGAAAACATGAAATTGGCCATATTATCTTGAATATAGCTGAAAAAAAAAGAAAAAAAAGGGGAAAGCTATTTTAGGTTTCGGCACTTTGATTACTTCATTAAAGTAGATTTTAACTCAATTTTTGATAATTTCTACGTTTCTGTGATTGTTGCTTCGTGTTCTTCAAAACCCATGTCTGAATTTCTATTTATGTCAAAGATTTCATGAAATTCTATTGTTGATATCGTGAGTTTTGGGATGTTTTTGAATGAATTATGAAGGCTTGGCAGATGGTTCATAAGTTGTCTTTGAGTTTTTGATAAATTTGAGCTATTTGGGTTAAATGTTGAAAATGAGGTTTAGAAGGACAAAATTGTGAATTGAACAAGTTGTATGGGCTTATATAGAAGCCATGAAAATTTGGCTAGCCCTTGTTGCAAAGAAATTTTGCATATTGGTGATTTTGAGAAAATTGGACTAAATTGTCAAAGTGTGAAAATGTAAGGACTAAAATGTAAAGTGCCCTAAATATGTGTATATGGATTAAATTGAATGAAATGAATGGTTGAATGGTTGAATTTTTATTATATTAGATCAAGAACAAAGAAAATCGGACTTAGATCGGGGGAAGTCCAAAATAGTTGAATAGACGACTTGTTTTATTCGAAATTTGCCCGAGATAAGTCAAATTACAATTATGTGTTAATTGAAATAAATTATGCACATATATACTGTAATCTGTATTGGTTGGCCTTCAGTGCCTGATGAATATCTGTGGAGTAAAGTATGATAATATGATAATATCTGAAAAGCTCTGTATGTTTCTAAGAAAAGTTGACATTTGTCTGAGACATCGTGTAAGACCGTGTCTAGGACACAGGCCTCGATTGAGATTTATGTATAAGACCATGTCTGGGACATTGGCATCGTATCTGATTTCGTGTAAGATCCTGTCTGGGACAGAGGCATCGATATTGAATTACATGTAAGACCACGTCCGGGACGTCAGTATTGTACTTATTTATGAGCATTCTGTATCGTTTCTGATCCGTCTGATGATAGCATATGAAATCTGAGATTGAGTATATGAAATGTATAACCTATGCAGGTGCGTTTGTATCTTACTAAATTTTTGAATATGAAAAACTCTGTCTCTGTGAAATATGTATGGAAATGAAGCATGACATATATGCAAACAAAGGAGCATGGTTAAGTTTATGAATTATTCTATGAAATGGTTATGAATCTTTATGGTTGAATTGTACTTATATGCTTTAGTAGTTAGACCAATTGTATTTGGCTTACTAAGCTCTTTGTAGCTTACTCTGTGTGTTTACTGTCTGTTTTACAGTTATCATAGCTACTGAAGGCTCAAGGATAGTCGAGGATTGTCACCGCACTATCGATCTCATTTTGGTACTTTTAAAAGTGTAAATATTTTAAAGTATGGCATGTATAGGCTAGAAAGTCTACGTATATAAGTTTTGATGTGTATATATTATGTCATGAGAGTTGGCTAACAAATGAAACATTGTATATAGTTTTGGTATTTGATTGATGGTGCCAAATGGTGTATGGTTGTAGTGTTTTATAAGCTAATATGTTTTTGTTATAATGAAGCATGTTATGAGTATGGAATTGGTTGAAAATTTTAGGTACAAATGTTGTTTATTATGGCTTGTAGGGATGACCTTTAAAAAGGGGTGGCAATTTGGCTTAAATCAAGCCTGCATGGTGCCACACAGTCAGGAAACACGGGCGCGTCATGTGGCTGTGGGCTAAAGCCAGTAGCTAGCTAAGTATCACACAGCTGCAATAGACAGGCGTGTTTGTTGGTCATGGCTAAAAGTCAGTATGCATGCTCTGTTTTGGCACGGTTGATTTAGATAGGTGTGTTTGGTGCCCGTGTGAGGCACACGGCCTGAACGCACGGGCATGTGACCTCAATAGAATTGTAAAATTTTCTATGTTCTGAATTTTATGAATGTGTTTAGTTTAGCTCTAACTGTTCTTAAATGTATGCTTTGGGTTTCGTAGATCATCTTCAGAAGATGATTGCTTATGAAATGATGTTAAATAATATATGTAATTCTGAATTGGTCTAAAATGTTCTGTCTGTCTGGTAATGCCTCGTAACCCTAATTTGATGTCGGTTAGGGGTTAGGGGTGTTACAGTGACTATGGATTTTGTTTCGGGTTTACCCCTATCTCCGAGTAAGAAAGATGCAATCTGGGTTGTTGTAGACAGATTGAAGAAATCAGCTCATTTCATTCCTGTATGTACGGATTTCTCACTTGATAAGTTAGCTGAGTTATATATCTCCGAGGTTGTGAGATTAAACGGGGTACCTATTTCCATTGTATCAGATCGAGATCCAAAATTCACTTTACGATTTTGGAAGAAACTGCAAGATGCATTGGGTACAACGTTACATTTTAGTACCGCATTTCATCTGCAAATGGATGGTCAATCCGAGCGAGTTATTCAGATACTCGAGGATATGTTAAGATGTTACATTCTTGAGTTCGAAGGTACATGGGAAACGCATTTGCTGTTGATTGAATTCACTTATAACAATAGTTTTCAATCGAGTATTACAATGGCACCATACGAACCTTTATACAATCTTAAGCGTCGAACACCATTGTATTGGACTGAGCTAAGCAAGAATAAGATTCACGGGGTTGATCAGATTAGAGAGACTAAAGAGAAAGTAAAAGTAATTTGTAATAGTTTGAAAGTAGCTTCGGATCATCAGAAATCGTATGCAGACTTGAAACGAAAAGATGTTGAATTTTAGATCGAGGATAAAGTGTTTTTGAAAGTATCTCCGTTGAAAAAAATACTTCGATTTGGTTGGAAAGGCAAATTGAGTCCAAGATTTATCGGACCATATGAGATCATCTAGCGAGTTGGACCAGTTGCTTATCATCTAGCATTGCCGTCTGAGTTAGAAAAGATACATAATGTATTTCATGTGTCGATGCTTTGACAATACCAATTTGACCCTTCGCATGTTATTTCCCGGAATGAAGTTGAGATTAAGTCAGATTTATTGTACAGTGAAAAACCGATCTGAATTTTAGCTCGTGAGATCAAAGAACTGAGAAATAAAATAATAGCGTTAGTGAAAGTATTGTGGCATCGACATGGGGTTGAAGAAGATACGTGGGAACTCGAAGATTTCTATGAGAAAGCATATCCAACCTATTCACTAGTAAGATTTTCGGGGACGAAAATCCCTAAGGGTGGAGCTGTAATAGCCTGGTTTTAGCTAAATTGGAACAGTGGTTTCAGAACCAAAAATTTGAGGTCATAAAATTATTTTAATATTATTTTTGATTTTTATAGCATGTGAATGTTTATGTGTGAAAATTTCGTGAGCTAATTTTATCGTTTAATAGCTCAATTTGAGAAAAAGGACTTAATCGTATAAAATGAAAAAGTAGCATACTATAAGTTAAAAGTGCTTAATTGTCGTGGCTTATTAATTGAGAGGTCCTTATGATGTAATTAGACCATGGTTAATGGAATTTGTCATAAATGACCAACCATTATGTGTTTTATTAATGTATTAATAATGGTTATTTTTGTAATTGTAAAATTAAGTTTAATTAAACAAAGTTAAAATAAAAGATGATTCATTCATTCATCTTTTCAACCGAAATAAAAAGAAAACAAGGGATAGGAAGCTTTCTTGCATTCGGCACTTTGATAGCTAGATTGAGGTATGTTCTATGCTCGATTTTTGATGATTTTTATGTTTTTGTGATCGATGCATCGAGTACTAGCTAGCCCGCGCCTTAATTTTTGAAATTGTTAGCGATTTTGAAAAATGCCATTGATGAATCCTTGAGCTTTGTGTTAGATGATGATGAAAAATGGAAGATAAATAATAGATTATCAAGTTTTGTTAAGTGATTTTAAGTAATAATGACTAAATAGGATTAAATTATAAAAAGTGTAAATTGAGGGGCTAAAGTGTGAAATAAATAAAAGTGGGCTACTAGGGGTTAAATTGTGATTTTGGGTTGCTAGGGGTTCCTAAGAAATTCGGCTAAGCATGGATTAAATTGAATTGTGTGAATTTTGTGTATTTATGAAATAAGTAATAAATTGTAAGAAATGTGAAAGTTTAGGGCCAAAGTGTAAATTGGCTTAAATATGTGTTTGTGGATGAATTGAAAGATTATGTGATTAAATGAGTTGAATTGGTTATAATTTAGATCAAGAAAAGTGGAATCCAAACTTAGATCGGGCAAGAATAAAGTACTCGACTAACTGACTAGTTTCTTCGTTTCTACATCCGAGGTAAGTTCGTACGTGATAAACATTGTTACAATTATGTGTTTAATGCTTTAATATTGCATAAATTGTTTATATGGAACTACAATTGTGTACGGTGACAAATCGACTATGTTTGGCACTTAGTGTGTGATTCGAGATAGCTTCAGCTATATAAAACACTTAGTGTGCGAATTGGAATAGCTTTGGCTATATGTGGCACTAAGTGTGCGATACCGAGATAGTTTCGGTTAAATGCGATGGCACTAAGTGTGCAATATCATTATAGCTTTGGTTAATCATTTATGCACTAAATGTGTGAGTTCTTTGAGTATGGAAAGGTTTCCAGATAGTTTAATGTATTGAACAATGAGGTGCAAATGAAATAAATAAATAAATACGAAAAGTACAGGTACTACGATACCTATGTGGTAGTTGATATTATGTGTATAAAGCTTGATGGATTTGTATATATATGATAAATGGTCATGGATCAATGGATTAGAATCGAATGATGATATGAGACTTACTAAGTGTTTATTAATTGTTAATTTATATATTATGAACTGTTGAGTAAGTATTTAGTACAAACTTACTAAGCTATTAAACTTACTGTCTGTTATTTTTCTTTGTTTTATATAGTATCGAAGCTAGCTCGGACATCGAGGATCATTAGGAACCATCATCACACTATCGACTACTTGTTGGTATTTTTGGATGCTTGTAAATATGGTATATGGCATGTATAAGCTAGTGAGTTGATGATATGTTTTTGAATTATGATTTAAGTCATGAGCCTTGGCTTACTTTTGGTTGAAAATATTGGTATGTATTTGGTCATTTAAGTTGGCCTAAGTGATGTGCATAATGCCTTATATATATGGGTTTGATTTGGGTTTGTTGGCTTTAGTTCTTGATAAAGTTTAATGATGTGTTTTGTGATATGAAATAGATGATAATATGATGAATTAATGTATATGGAACTTATGCAAGTTGTGATTATTTTAGCATGATTATTTGGTAGGTTTTGAATGTGAAATTGAGTAGTTCAAATGGTTGATGCTAGATGGTATGATATGTAACACCCCTTACCCGTATCCAAGGTCGGAACAGGGTACGAGGCATTACCAGACTTAACCATACACATAGATGAAAACCAGGCCATAAAATTTCATTTAATTCAAAACTTTTCGAATACATGCATAGACTCATATTTAAAGACATATAACGTGGCATAAATGAGCACTTACACATCCATAATCATGCAATAACATGTCATTCAATTTAAACATATTTGCTTACCATCCTGTATATAATATACATTCTTACATTAACTAGAACTAGACATGCTTAATCTTATTCTCATTTTATACCATCATAATGTAGTTACCAATTTGTCCATTAAACATCCATATTCAAGGCAACATTACTCATTTTCATTTAATTCATTATCCACTGGCCTGCATTTAACTTACCTGATGTATTACCAATCATGCATAACAAACAAAGTTAACTATATCATCACATCAAAACATAGCACATGACATGATTAATTAAACTTATAAACCATAATGGATAAGGACCACATCTCATGATCATATACGATAAATCAATGCGGAGTAATACATATGGTCAAAGTCATAATAATAATACATATCACAAACCAACTTCCTATACATGCCACTCACTTGATATTTCTAATATTTGAATTAATTCTACCAAAAATGATAGTTTGATAGTGTAATTTTGCCTCCGACGATCTCCAACCCCGAGCCGACCTGCCAATACTAAAGAAATGGAGAGGATGCGTAAGCTTTACGCTTAGTAAGTCCATATGAAATTAATAAGCAATTACTAACATGCTTTTCAAGATAAAACACTATAATTGTACACTTACACATGTTCAGGTTAAGCTGTTTTATCAAGTTACAGTTACTAAATCAGTCATATCTGGAGCTAAAAAACTTCAAATTTAGTTTCGTTAATTTTCCTTGAAACTAGACTCATATACCTTTCTCCCATAAAATTTCCAGAATTTTTGGTTCAGTCAATTAGTACAGTTTATTCATTAAAATTTCCCTTGCTTCGCTGTCCAACAGTTCTGACCTCTTTTCACTAAAAATTATTTATCTCATATTTCGGGACTCAGATGATGTTCCTGTCCATTCCACCTTGAAATATACTCATTTAGGATTCTATTCATATAAATTATAACTCATAATTATTTGTTTACAATTTTTAACGGTTTTTCCAAGTCAGAACAGGGGATCTCGAATTCATTCTGGCACTATCTCACAAAAATTAGAATATCACATAATATAGAACTCTTTTGCTCCCTTGTTTCTTTCATATGAAAATAGACTCGTTAATATTTAATTACATAATTTTTTTGAAATTTAATTCAACTTACACCATTTTTGGTGAATTTTCAAAGTCACGCAACTGTTACTATCCAACACTATTTTACTACTAAAATTCACTCTTACATAATTTCACTTTATCCATTTTGTCTTATCGAAGTTCACTCAAATATCGAGCACATTGCTCATAATTTTCATAAACATATACCAGCACTTATTCATCATATAATCATGTTTACATGTATTTTTACTTAATCGATTTTCCCGTTGAACTCTTCGAAATAATAACTGATACTCAGTTGCCTGTACATATTTTCACACTTGTAGACAAGGTTATCTGGTATGCATAGTAGCCTGCACTTAGTACTACACATGCGACCAATTATCTAGTACACGTAGTAGCCTGCACCTAGTACTACACACGTGACCTAACCATCTGATACACATAGAAGCCTGGACTTAGTACTACACACGTGATCGAAGTTATCGGGTACGCATAGTAGCCTGCACTTAGTACTACACATGCGACCAATTATTCGGTACACGTAGTAGCCTGCACTTAGTACTACACACGTGACCTCACAATAGATCACTTGTATCATTTCTATTCTGACGGCTCAATCGGGAAATTCCTCAGTTTCCAACATGTTACAAATTTATTCATAGTCCTTTTTCAATTTGTAATTTACAACAAATAATCATTCTATAGGCAGCCACATTTCATATGATAACAAAATATAATAAAATAAAAAGAATCGATAAATTATTTACGTACAAACTTGTCAAAATCTTATCAGGTACAACTGTGTAGCAATTCATACGACCCATGTAATAGTAATTTAACATTCAATTCATGTAACAATAATTTGCCATTCAATTTCACATGACACAACAAGCATCACATTTTCCATATAATATACACCATCCATCAACTTCTCATAAACATATTAAGTCATACAATTTATGCCATAACAATAGAAAATTACAATTCAAGTATGGTATTGTATTATTCTTAACATACGAACTTGGTATTTTACCGATTTTAGCCTGAAAATAAATTTTCCTTTCTCTATCATTACAAATATAGCCGAATTAGGACTCACATTATTCAAATTGATCCAAAATCATATTTTGGCAAAATTACAATTTTGCCCTTAAACTTTGTCAAAATTACATTTTTCCCCTAGGCTTGTAAATTAAAATTCATTCTATTTTCTTATGTTTTATGACATGCTGATCATTTTTCCCTTCTATAGCAACATCAAATTCACACTCTAACATGTACTTATGAACATTAGATATTTTTACCAATTATGTCATTTTACTCGTTTTCACGTAAAATCGCTTAGTAAAAGTTGTTTAACACAATTTCAAGCTTCATATTCTGCCATAAAACATCAAAATAAACACACTTCACCTATGGGTATTTTTCCAAATATAAATACTAGGTTAAATTATTGCTAGAATAAGCTTAACCAAGTTACCGGGATTTCAAAAATGTAAAGAACTTTAAAAACGGGGCTAAGGAGCACTTACAATCGAGCTTGGGAGTTTGAACAAACCTTAACCGGGGCTGCTTCTGGTAGAAACAGTTGAATGAAGAAGATGATAGCTAATTTGGCTTATTTTCCTTTTTAATTCTTTTAATTATTAGTTTGCCAAAATACCCCTAACTTAAAAATATTTTATTACACCCATTTCATGTATATTTTTGTACAGAAATTAACCAATGGTCTATTTACCGTTTAAGGACCCTCAATTTAAAATTTCATAACAATTGGACACCTCTAGTATGTAGAACTCAACTTTTGCACTTTTTACGATTTAGTCCTTTTGACTAAATTAAGTGCCCGAATGTCAAAATTTTTTAACGAAATTTTCATGAAATTATTTTGTGAAATCTTAGACCATAAAATATAATAAAAATAAATTTTTTATAGTCGGATTTGTGGTCCCGAAACCACTGTTCCGACTAGGCCCAAAATTAGGGTGTTACATGATATGTGTGTGAATTGGTATGTTTTGGCTGCCTATAAGTGTATGGAAATGGTACCATTTTTGGTTGTTAGGTGTGTTTGCGAGAAGGGTGGCAAATTGGCTTTACAAATGACCTATTTTTGTCAACATGGTCAGAGACGGAGGTGTGTGTCTCAGCCGTGTGTGACACATGGTCACGTTACATGACCATGTGTCCCTTGTGGTACCCTTTTGAATTAAGGTAGTATACCCTACAGTTTTGACATGGCCTAGACACACGGGCGTGTCCATTGGTCGTGTGAGGCACACAGGCTGGGACATGGGCATGTGGCCGGTCGTGTGACCCCAGTCAGTAACCTCCTTAGTTTTCCCACGGCCATGGCAGATGGGCGTGTTTGGCGACCGTGTGAGGCACACGGCCTGTTCACACGGGCGTATGACCCTTAAATTAAGGAAAATTTTCTAAGTTTCTTAAAGTTTTTATATGTGATTAGTTTAGTCCCAAAACACTCTTAATCATGTTTTAAGGTCTCTTAGACCTATTTAAAGGACTTTTGTATGTGAATGAATGATATGCGATAATGAATGTTTGATAAATGTTGTGTTTGATCGATAATACCTTTTAACCCTAATCCGGCAACAGACACAGGCTAGGGGTGTTACACTAATTATACGAACTTACCTCGTATTGCTCGGATAACAAATATCGGCTAATCATCAACCTTTCCTTTTCCAAAATCTAGATTCAATCCTTGCTTATCTTTATCTAATTATTATCAAAATCTACTTATTTAATCAATTATTTATTCACTAAACACACATTAGGCTATTTTACACATTTGCCCCTAAACTTTCACATTTTTACAATTTAGTCCTTATCACATAAAGTTTCAAATTCATGCAATTTAGTACAATTTCATAAGAGCATACTACATGATACCAGCAGCCCATATCTTCAATTTATTTACACTTTTACCCACACAATTTTAAATTTTCACAAATTAATCCATTTTTGACATTTTTTTCAAAAATCACTTTACAAAACTAGTAAAACTATCAATAAACCTTCATAATCTATCATCAATAACAATTTTCTAAAATATTCAACAATGGTAACATGATAAATCTTTAATAGTTTCAAAAATTAAGGTATGGGCTAGCTAGAATACGAAGCAACGATCTCGAACACATAAAAATCTTTAAAAACATATCAAAATACATACCTAATTGCTTGAGTTTTGCTTAGCCGAATAAAAAACCCTATTTTTTCTTCTTTTTTTTCTTAATTTTTGGTTAGAAGATGATAATGGGGACTTTTAATTAACTTCGTTTTATTTATTTTATGATCAATATCCAAATTACATAATTAACTTTAATAATAAACCATTTAATACACCTAAAATATGTCCATATAAGTCCAATTACAAAATTAATGGTATAATTACCATTTAAGGCCACCATAATTAAAATCCAAAGATATTTGACACCTTTAACTAGTAGAACATGCATTTTACATTTTACGCGATTTAGTCCTTTTTATTGAATTAAGCATTCAAACAGTAAAATTTCTTTACGAAACTTTCACACAATAATTCTATCATGCTGTAAACTTTAATAAAATAATAAGTAAATATTTTTCCTTCAAATTTGTGGTCCCAAAACCACTATTCTGATTTGACTAAAAACGACTATTACACAAAGAGCTACTACGTAAATGCCCTTACCATAGGATTTCGCATTGCATCAGTTGGAAACATTTTATAATGGTCTTAACGCACACACAAGGTTGGTGGTAGATGCTTCTGTGGATGGTTCTCTCTTGTTGAAGTTTTATAATGAGGCTTACGAGATCATCGAGAGAATAGTCAGTAACAATTACTAGTGGCTGACAAATCAAGCAGCTCCAAGAAGACAATTAGCCGAAGTGCATGAATTAGACGCCCTTACTTCAATCTCAACTTAGGTATCATCTATCTCTTCAATGTTAAAACAGTTTAGTACTAATAGTTTAAATCATGTTGAAGCTCAGCCACCAATCCACTACTAAGGAGCTAGACCGAATAACAATTACATGCAACATAGAACAAATCAACTTCTTGGTTTCAATCAACAAGTTAAAAAAACCACTGCAACTTGAATCTTCCAAAAATATGGTGAATTTATTAAAGGCACACATTGCTAAAAATGATGTCTTAATTCAAGGCAAAGCAACAATATTGGAGAATCTGGAATATAAAGTGGGACAGTTAGCTAATTAGCTTAAAAGTAAACCTCAAGGTGCTATACCAAGCAACATAGAAATTCCTCTACCAGTCGAGTCTTCTAATAATCTTGAGAACCTATTAAAAGCATACATGGTGAAGAATGATGCAACTTTGAGAAATTTAGAGAACTAGATAGGGCAGTAAGCCAATGAATTTCAAAATAGACCACAAGGAGCTTTTCCCATTGACATGGACAATCTAAGAAAGTCGAGTAAGGAGAATTGCAAAATGGTCACTTTATGAAGGAGAAGGACTTTGGAATCTAATGAAGTTAAGGTTGAAGATGAACCTCCCAAGAAAGAGGAAAATTAAACAACGGTTGAAATTACTACACCAGAGACGCCAGACTCTGCAAATTCTAAAGAGATAAAGTCTAAACTAGTGAATTCTGATAAGCTAACCTTTTCGTTAGATGCAGATATATTACCTCGGAAGAGCTGTTCAGTCCAAGCCAAAGTTCCACAACCTCTATATCCTCAAAGACTCCAAAAACATAGGCAACTACATGATAATAAATTTGAGAGAATGTTAGATGTGTTGAAACAACTAGTATCAACATTCCGTTAGTGGAAGCTTTGGAGCAAATGTCAAACTATGCGAAAGTTATGAAGGAATTTATGTCTAAGAAGAGAAGGCTTAGGGAATTTGAAAATGTAGTCCTAACTACAGAATGTAGCCTATTTTTTAAAATCAAGTTGCCTCCTAAGTTGAATGGTCTAGGAAGTTTCATCATACCTTGCAAAATTGGAGAATTTTATTATGGTTAAGCTTTGTGTGATCTGCGATCGAGTATCAACTTGATGCCTACGTCTGTGTTTAGACGATTAGGTATTGATAAGGCCAGACTAACTACAGTTACACTCCAACTGGCAGATCAATCTTTAGCATACCCAGAAGGAAAGATCGAGAATGTCTTGGTACGTGTTGATAAATTCATCCTTCTGACTTTATTACATTATATTTTGAAGTTGATAAAAAAGTACCAATCATCCTAGGAAAGCCTTTCATGGCAACAGGTAGGACGATAATAGATGTATGGAAAAGTGGACTTACCATGCAAGTTCAATAAGAACATGTGACTTTTAATGTACTCAAGGCCATAAGATCTCCTGATGAGGTTTGTAATAGCCCAAATTTGACCGGGCCTTAAAACCAAAAACTTACAATAAATAAATAAATGTTTATTTATTTAAACAGTCCATATACAGAGGCCCAAAATCAGAACTACCCAACAGACCCATTTAGACCTTACCCTTAATAAACCTATTAGCCCCTAAAACCCCTAACCCAATTACAAAACTTAAGTGGCCCAATTGGCCCAAACTTTTACACTAAGGCAGGAAACCCTAGGGTTTCTGCCTTTCCCTCCTAGTGCCACAACATCTTCTAGAAGATTCGGGGAGCGTCTGTCTAGCTCCCGAATCAAGGCCATCAATGCGCTGTCCAGAAGCCTATCTCCCTCACGTCTGTCCAACTCCTGAATCAAGGCCGGATCGACTCTGTTCTAGGGACCTTTCGCTGCCGAGATTGTTGCTCTTGCAGCAATCCTGGCCTTAGATTGTGCCACCACTGGTGCTCTAGCATTCATCACGCTAGCAAATCACCGAGATCCTTGTGGTTACCTGTAAAAAAAGGAAAGAAAACACAGTAGAAAAGGAAAATAGATAGGGGAAAAAGAAATGAAAGATTTCTTTCTAAATGTAAACAGTTCATAGAGGGCTATAAAAGCCTCTTCACAAATCTGTACAAAGGACCGGATTTTGAGAGAAAAATACACTTACACATATTTATAAAGGAGAAGTTCAAGCATTTTCTTTCAAAAAGGTGATTCGCGTTTTTTATTATTCTGTTATTTATTCAACGAATATACAAATCGATCTTTAGCAAAGAATTAATAGTATTATGAAAAAGAAAGAGGTTACCTGCGATTTTCTTGAAAGAATGAGGGTTTTTAACCCTCCGACCACCAAGTGTGGTGGCGCATGAGCACGTGAGAAGACTGGGGACGGAGGTTCGGCAGAACCTCAAGGCCAGACGCCCAGATCCTCTTTCAGAGGATTTCTTTCCTCTTTTTTTTAAAAACCTGACTAAAATGATTTTAAAAGCTAAAATCAGGGTTTATATAACCCTACCAAAACGGTGTCATTTTGCTTAATTCAATAAGCACTAAAATGGCACCGTATCATGCAGAGGATCCGCGTGTTGACCCGATTACCCGGGGAATATCTGCGTGTTTCCGTAAAGTGGGTTAATTGCTCAATTGGTCCTCTCGCAATTTTAATCTTTATAATTTCATTTTATTATTATTTTAATTCGGCCCTAATTTCTTATATTTACTTCAATTTAGTCCTAATGGCCATTAAAACTTATTCTGAGGAACGACGTCGTTTTCTGGGATTAGGGCAAATTGCCCAGTAAGTCCTCTGAATTTAACACGCATTTCAAATCAGGCCCAGGATTTTTATTATTTTGCAAATTACCCTTAGATTTTCTAATTAAATTCAATTTTAATCCTTTTTATATTTTAATTTACTTTAAACACTTTATATGTTTTTTAAATATTAGTTATATATTACTATTATTATCCATTATTTTTTATTATTATATATTTTATCTATAAATTATATTATATTTTATATATTTCTTTATATATTTTTTAAAATTGTATTATTATTTACTAAATTTGTAAATGGCAAATAAATTTAAAAAATATTAATAAATAATAGTATATATATTATCCTTATTCATAATAATATTCATATTCCATTTATATATTACACCATTTCTTGTTTATATATTTTATATATGTATATTATTTATTTTATAATATTCTTATGAAAATTACTCATATCCTCTTTATTGTTTTATATTTTACCTATAATATGGGCTATACATCATATATATTTTTAAATTCTATTATATGTTATATATTTTTATATACTATGTTTCTATATGTAAAATATTTGTTATTTTATTATTATTATTATTATACATATACATATTATATTTCATACTATATTTTTATTACATACTATATTTTTATTATTCAATATTCCTTATAATATCTATCTTTCTTGTATATTTTTTATTATAGATTATTAATTTTTTTATACTAATTATTTTACCATATTTTTATATGCAAGATACTTATTATATTTTTATTATTTTATATTATATTTCCTTATATTTTATTCATATTATATTATTATACATAACTTATTTTAAACATTTTTAATTTATATTTTAGGTATTTTTTATATCAATAATTACTCACTTTATTTTATTTTTAATATATATATATTATATTATGTCAATATATTAGATGTTGGTCTCATAATTTTATTAAATGTTGAGTGCTTGACTTATTATTATTTTATTGTATTTTTTTATATATGTGTCAAATTGTATATCATGCATCATTTTTATTATCAATATGTTTAAATATATGATGAATTACATGTTTATGTGTTTTTACCTATTCTTCATAAATATATATAGTGTTTTATGCATATTTTACTTATTTAAAATTTGCCATGTTTCTTATACGTATATGTTAGTTATTGTGCTTTTATTTACCTATTACTATAACATGTTATCCCGTATGTTATGTTAATATGCTCCTTCATGCATCGATCTAAAAAACGAGACTTTAAAGTTTTCAAAAATAAAGGTAATACTTGGTGTTTGGAAATTTTGAAAAAAGTAGTGCCCTAACTTATTGGGTTGCAACTTTTCTCGTTGAGTTCGAATAGTCAAGCACCCTTCTAAGTTTTTAAGGTTTTCTAAGTGCAAGCAACTGTCTCGGAATTTCAAGGCGTTGTGTCCTAACTTACTGGATATGGCGTTTCGTTGTTTCGAGATAGGGATTTCCAACAAGGCTAACTTAGTGTCAGATATCTTAAAAATATTATGTCCTAAATTATTGGATGCAATATTTTGATTTATTTGATACAAGTGAACCCTTATTTTCAAAATCAAAAATATAAAAAGAGGATTGCGTCTTAAAATTTTTAAATTTCCGACATTAAAGACACTTGATCATCAATTAGGTACCAATTTTTGGGTGTTACGAGGGTGCTAACCCTTCCTCGTACATAACTGACTCCTGAATCCATTTTCTCGACTTTCGTAGACCAAAATTAATGTTTTAAAACAAAACATTTTATATGGTGATCCAATCACACCTAAAAAGATTGGTGGCGACTCCCGTTTTCGTTTTTCTTAGAGTCAATTCTTGTTTTCAAAACTCGGTTTTAAAAATGGTCTCGACAGCTTGGCGACTCCACTGGGGACTAATAAGAGAGTCAAGCCGTGTAATTGGTTATCTCTTGTCTTAATGTCAGAAATTAAAAATTTTAAAATTTAATCCTCTTTGCATTACAAGTGTTTGTATTATTACATGTGTTGCTATATTCTGATACACATTGCATTTGCATGACCGTTGTGGTCACACCCTTAAGTGGGAGTGAGAAGCTACGCATTCGTGAGGTTTTCACCTCTGTTCAGGATAGTGGATCACTTTTGGGATACATCCGTACCTATGATTTTGTGAGACTTTCATCTCCGTGTAGCCATAGGGAAATGTATTCCCCTGAACTGAACTTGTTTCAAATGAGCCTATAATGGGTGAGAATCGAGGAATCTGCTGGTTCGGGTACCTCAAACTTTAGAACTAACCTCATATAGAAAAAACTGTAAGAGCCCAACTTAGTTAGAGCTATACTTTAGATATTACCCTTATAAATTATCGTTGAGATTTATTGATATCATGTGATACTGACTATTTCTTTTCTTTTGTTTGCATGTTATTTTGCATTTACAAAGGTATCGATTCACGGTCAGTTTCTAAGTTGGGAAGTTTTATTATGGAGAACGGACTTCTTGATAGAGTGGAGGGCAACGCTGATGTTCATAGATGGTTAGAGCAAACTCAACTAGAAAAGGGAGATAGTATAACTATGGGGTATGTGTCAAAGCTGTCAGATTATACTCGTATTAGTGTCACACAGAATAATCTCCAAGAGCTTAAGGAAATTTGGGATCAGTAGGGCAATGAGACCAAGCAGTTATTCTACGATAATTACGGAGATTTACCTTACTTGGTCGATATTCAGGTAGATGAGAACTTGTTCCGAGCGCGTATAGTTGTTTCACTTTTGGGGAAGTAGATTTGGTACCTACCGTGGAGGAGTACATTGCCTTACATCGTTGTCCCAGGTTTCAGAGTGATAGGATCTATTCTCAAGCTGCTTGTGTCTGTGACAGCCCTAATGTGACCCTAGTTGGAAAGTGGTTTCGGGACCACAAAACTGAGTCATAAAAATAATTAACCGTCATATTTGATGCTTATTATATGTATATATGCATGTGTGAAAATTTCATGTTTGAATTTTGTTAATTGTAAGTGAATTTTATTAAATAGGACTTGTGTGAGAAAATTTAGAAATGTGCTAGGCAAATGTTAAAGTGGCCTATTGATGCATGTTAGAAAATGCTTGTCCTTGCATGTCAAATTACCCAAAACTTTAGGTAGTGGCCGGCCATGCAATGGGTTAAACATATTATAAACATTTTGTGTTAATGTGTTATGTTAAAAATAATAAAATAAAAGGTTGGTAATAAAGTAATGAAAAGGGAGGGGTGATGAAAACAAAGTTGTTTCATCCATGCTCCTCCATTGCCGTGAATTGAAGGAAGAAAGAAGAGGAGGTTCGGTCACTTGGAACTTATGGGAGGTTAGTCATTTGTGTTAGATTTTCTTTAAACTTTAAGCTTGTTTCTAGTTAATTAGCTAGTTTCTTACATAACCCATGTCAAAATTATGAAAATCTTGGTGATGGTTTGAGCATTCGGTTTTAGTTATTAAAGGATGAGATTGGGTTATGGTTTTTATGTTTTATGAAGAATTGTTGAAGAGAAGGGTTTTAGTTAGTCAAATGATAAATTCTAATGTTCATGAGTACAATGGCCAAACATAGATTTGTCTAATGAATTGAACAAATGCCGTGTGAGTGATTGAAATGAATGAGTTGGAGGTTGGATCATATTAAGATTCGGATTTGCACATAAATATTAAGAGTTTGATATTTTTATGATTTTTGGAAGGTAAATAAGGTTATGCTCAAGTTAAATACAAGATTATGGCTGATTTGTGTTTAGTGAGTTTCGGCCAAGGACTTTATGTGCACTCGGTTCAAGTAGAGTAAACGTGACGGGTAGAAAATAGTTGTTAATTGAGATAGTTTAAGGTATTTGTAAGTAGTTTGAATAAATGAACAATAATAATAAATCATCTAGTGAATTGGTGTAATTGCCGAATTTGAACTAGAAAGTTATTGAGTAATGTTTGTATGTTAAGTGATAGAATAGAGCGAATGCTTGGAATGTGATATGTATGAATTATAAGTTGGATTAAAGGCTGTTATATTGCCTTATCATTTTCGGGAATGTGCTATGTCAAAGAAATTGAGGGTTGGTGTTTAAGTAAGGTAAGTATAGGTATATTCGGCTTGTAGTTTTATAAATGTGATATGAGTATTTTGTGTTGTAAATGAGTAGTAAGTATGTTAAGAATGGTTCTAAAATGTATATGGATGTCATATGATTGTGTTTGATTGAGAAGTAAATTGTTTGATTTAGCTCAAGAGCTTAGAGGATCAAAGTTGGATAAGGGAAAGAAAAAAGTGGTCGAATAGCCGTTGAAATCGTTCGACAACATCCGAGGTAAGTTTTCGAGTAATGAAACTTAGTTTATGATTTGATTAAGTCATGACATATAAGCATAACAAATAAACGGTGATATAATGATTCTACTTGAATTGTATATTGAGGTGATTAGTTTATACCTATGACGGGTAGCCGAATGTGTATAGAGATTATGTTATAAAGCAAATCAAATCATGCTCTTTGTATGTGGCTATTGAGCCGAAAATGGTAATGGTTGATAAGTGTCTTGTTTTTGAATTCTAGTTATGAAAATGAAATATAGATGTGTCATGATTCATTGATATATGTGCTTGATTATTCGGATGATATCCGGGCTAAGTCCCGAAGGCATTTGTGCGAGTAGTTGCTATACCCGGGCTAAGTCCCGAAGGCATTTGTGCTAGTGACTATATCCGGGCTAAGACCCGAAGGCATTTGTGCGAGTTGCTATATCCGGCTAAATCCCAAAGGTACTTGGGTTTGGAAGTGAGCGATCTTGCTGTAATAATTTCAATTAATACGCTCATAAAATACAAATGATAAGGTATGTTTCGTATATGCATCGGAAAGGTTTATTCCTTTCAAATAGTACTCGCTCAATAGATTAACGAGCTTCCGGCCTCTAGTTAGGTTTGATACCCTGTGTATGTATATATTGGTTGAAGCGTGAAGAAATTATGATTTTGAGAATGTGAATATATGAAATTATTTATTTAGTCATATGAACGCTATACTTTAGTCGTAAATAATTTCGTTACTCAAAACTTACTAAGCATTAAATGCTTATTCCGTTTCTTTGATTCTCTGTTTTATAGATTTTTGTTCGTCAGCATTGGACTCGGGATTGTCGAAGTCGTCCATACTATCTAATCCCTTTTGGTACTCTTTTAGTTAAACGTTGATAATGGCATGTATAGGACTAACCTTTGTTGTTAATCAAGTACCTTTGGTAATGTGTATATATTCGGATAGCCATACGAAAATGGCTTAAATATTTTGAGCATAGTATTAAAATCATTTTGTATATATATATGGTTATTGAGAGGTGTGGAAATGCTTGGCAATGATTAGCCATTGGAATGGTTAATCACGATCATATTTGGTGCTATGTATGTCCAATGGCTAGTTGAATCATGGAAACTATGAAATAGGTGAAATTTACCTTAAAATAGATGCTGACAGTAGCAGTGATGTGAGTTTGAAAATTCACTAAAAATAGTAGTAATGTAATTAAATAATGAATAAATTATGTAATCGAACTTTGATGAGTATATTTTCATATGGAAGAAGTGAAATGACCATATGAGCCGTATTTTATGAGATGTTTAAGTTTTCGTGAAACAGGGCCAGAACGGTTACTGGATCCCCTGTTCTGACTTTGGAAATTTACCATAAATTAAAAAGAAATAATTAGAAGTCATGATTTATATGTATAGATTCCGTTTTGAGTCTAGTTTCATTAGAAACAAACGGCATATGTATTGAAGCCCTGTACAGGGAGATATCCAAGTCGTAATGCATGAAGGTCAGAGTAGTCGAACCCTAAAATAGGGGAGACTTTAACTAATAATTTGTACTAATTGGCCCAACCAAAAATTCGAGAAAAAAATCTGTATATGGATATATTAGTCTAGTTTTAGGGAAAATTTACAGAATCAGTTTTCGAGTTCTGGAACTCGAGATATGATTTTTAAGGTGACAGTGACGCAGTTAGCTAGCTTGTCTGGAAATTTTAAAATGAACTGTGTAAATAAATGAATTAAGTTCGTTAACACCTTGTGTTCGACTCCGGAAACGGTCTCGGGTGTAGGGCGTTACAATTTTATTGGTATCAGAGCTACGGTTTAGTCGATTCTAGGACTACCGTAATACGTTCGGGTCTAGCTATACATGCCATTGTGTGTCTATTTGATAGTGTGGTGATTTCTGACAGTTAAAAATGTGTTTGTTTATAGTAATGGATCCCGATTCCAACCGAGCGGTAGTTGATAATCTTGAGAGTGTAGCGCCTGCTCCCGCACAAGGGACAGCGCCGGTGGACTCTCAACCTATTGCTAGTAATCAGAATGACGAAGCTAGACAGGCTTTTTATAGCGTAATGAATGATTGGTTCAACCAATACATTCGAACTAATATGGCTGTTCCACAACCCCCATTTCCGACTAATACAACCCCTGCACCTGCGATACCTCCGGTAACTGACCAGATAAGGTTAAATAAGCCCGCAGTTGATCGAATCTGAAAACACGGGGCTACTGAATTTAAAGCTACAGACAGCGACGATGCCGAGCAAGCTGAATTTTGGTTGGATAACACTATTCGGGTACTTGATGAACTATCTTGCACACCCGATGAATGCCTAAAGTGTACGATCTCCTTGCTACGTGATTCTGCCTACTATTGGTGGAATACGTTGATTTCTGTTGTGCCCAGAGAGCATGTAACTTGGGAGTTTTTCCAAACCGAGTTTCAAAAAAAGTATATCAGCCAGAGATTCATTGATCAAAAACGAAAAGAATTTCTTAAACTTAAACAAGGTTTCATGTCGGTTACTGATTATGAACGAAAGTTTGTAAGGCTTAGCCAGTACGCACGAGAATGCATTTCTTCAGAAGCTGTGATGTGTAAACGTTTCGAAGATGGACTGAACGATGATATAAAGCTGTATGTTGGCATTTTAGAAATCAGAGAATTTGTGGTACTTGTCGAGCGAGCTTGCAAAGCCGAAGAGCTCAGTAATGAGAAAAGAAAAGCTGATATGGGAGCAAAGGAGTTTCGTAAGAGATCTTCGGGAAAGCCCTTTCAACAGTCATCGAAGAAATTTAGAGATGATTTCGGCCGACCTAGAGACACGTCGGGCTTTTCTAGACGAGACCGTGATCGACCCCTTGTGAGTACACGAGTTACTTCAGTCGCCAGTGTTGGAAATGATCGTCGAGGCAGAATAGAGTGCCAGTATTGTGGTAAATGGCATTCAGGGAGTTGTAGATTCCATGACCGCTCCTGTTACAAGTGCGGATCAGTTGACCACTTTATTAAAGATTGCCCGAGATTGTCTGAACAGAATGTAAATCAGAGTGGGAAACCGGGTGCTACTACTGCTCGAGGTAGACCATCTAAAAATGCGGGGAATGCTAGTGGCGGTCAGAGAGGATCTAGAGATGTTACCACCAGATCTGAGGCTCGTGCTCCTGCCAGAGCTTATGCTATACGTGCACGTGAGGATGCTTCTTCACCTGATGTTATTACCGGTACATTCACTCTCTTTGATACTAATGTGATTGCATTGATTGACGCTGGTTCTACTTATTCTTATATATGTGAGACTTTAGCATCCAGTAAGACTTTACCTGTTGAGTCTACTGAGTTCGCTATTAGAGTGTCGAACCCCTTGGGTCATTGTGTGCTTGTTGATAAGGTGTGTAAGAAATGTCCCCTAGTAATTCGAGGTTCCTGTTTTCCGGTAGACTTTATGCTTTTACCGTTTGATGAATTTGATGTTATTCTCGGTTTGGATTGGTTGACCGTGCATGATGCGGTTGTGAATTGCAAAAGCAAGACTATTGATTTGAGGTGTGCAAATAATGAGATAATCTGAGTTGAGTCTACTGTCTTGAATGGATTGCCAACAATAATATCCTCGATGTTAGCTCAAAAATATGTGAGAAAGGGGTGTGAAGCGTATCTTGCATACGTGCTTGATAATGAAAAATCAGGAAAGAAACTTGAATCGGTGCTAGTGGTTTGTGAATATCCGGATGTTTTTCCCGAAGAATTTCTGGGGTTACCACCTGTTCGGGAAGTAGAGTTTGGCATCGAACTTGTACCTGGGACTACACCGATTTCGATAGCTCCGTATCGTATGGCACCAACGGAATTGAAAGAATTAAAAACTCAGTTGCAAGAGTTGATGGATAGAGGTTTCGCTCGACCGGGTTTCTCGCCTTGGGGTGCACCAGTATTGTTTGTGAAAAAGAAGGACAGAACCATGAGGTTGTGCATCGACTATTGTCAGCTGAATAAAGTGACAATAAAGAATAAATATATGTTACCGCGTATTGATGATTTCTTTGATCAACTAAAGGGAGCCTCAGTGTTTTCAAAGATAGATTTGAGATCGGGTTATTATCAGTTATGAATTCGAGATTCGGATATACCCAAAACAGCTTTCAGAACGAGATACGGTCACTACGAGTTTTTAGTGATGCCGTTTGGGCTCACTAATGCCCCGGCGGTATTTATGGATTTGATGAATCGAATCTTCAGACTGTATTTGGATCGGTTTGTAGTTGTGTTTATCGATGATATTTTGGTTTATTCAGAAAATGAAACCGAACATGCTGAGCACCTGAGATTAGTGTTGCAGATTTTACGGGATAAGCAGTTATATGCTAAGTTCGGTAAATGTGAGTTCTGGTTGAGAGAAGTTAGCTTTTTGGGACATGTGGTATCTGCATCGAGTATTCGAGTTGATCCGAGCAAAATTTCAGCCATACTTAACTGGAAGCCTTCGAGAAACATTACTGAGGTTCGAAGCTTTTTGGGACTTGCCGGTTACTACAGACGGTTTGTAAAGGGTTTCTCGATGATAGCCACACCAATGACGAAACTACTTCAGAAAGATGTTAAGTTTGAATGGACAGAAAAATGTCAAAAAAGTTTCGATCAACTAAAGCTTATTTGACTGAAGCTCCAGTACTAGTGGAGCCTGAATTAGGCAAAGAGTTTGTCATTTACAGTGATGCATCCTTACTTGGGTTGGGTTGTGTATTGAAGCAAGAAGGTCGAGTTGTAGCTTATGCGTCGAGGCAATTGAAGCCACATGAGAAAAATTATCCAACCCATGATCTCGAATTAGCTGCCATCGTGTTCGCTTTGAAAATATGGCGACATTACTTATTTGGTGAGAAGTGCCATGTATTTTTGGATCAAAAAAGTCTCAAATATTTGATGACTCAAAGAGATTTGAATCTGCGACAAAAACGTTAGCTTGAGTTGTTAAAAGATTATGACCTTGTCATTGACTATCACCCGGGAAAGGCTAATGTGGTTGCGGATGCTTTAAGTCGTAAATCACTGTTTGCTTTACGAGCGATGAATGTACACTTGTCTGTTCTATCCGATAATGTGTTAGTAGCAGAATTAAAGGCTAAACCATTATTGATTCATCAAATTCGTGAAGCTCAGAAAGTCGATGATGAACTAGTTGCAAAACGGGCTGAATGTGTTTCGAATAGGGAATCAGAGTTTCAAATTGATGATGACGATTGTTTGAGGTTCAGAAGTCGTTTGTGTGTTCCAAGAAATTCAGAACTTATTTCGATGATTCTGAACAAAGCTCATTGTAGCCGAATGTCAATTCACCCGGGGAGTACGAAAATGTACAACGATCTGAGACGTCAGTTTTGGTGGCATGGTATGAAACGAGACATTTCCGATTTTGTTTCGAAGTGTTTAATATGTCAACAAGTGAAAACGGAACATCAAGTGCCTACAGGTTTACTTCAGCCGATCATGATACCTGAATGGAAATGGGATCGAGTCACGATGGATTTTGTATCTGGGTTGCCATTGTCGGCAACTAAGAAAGATGCGATTTGGGTTGTTGTTGATAGACTGACTAAGTCGGCTCATTTTGTTCCCGTACGTACGGATTACTCATTGGATAAACTAGCTGAATTGTATGTTTCTCAGATTGTAAAACTACACTGGGTACCTATTTCTATTGTGTCGGATAGAGATCCGAGATTCACCTCGCGATTTTGGAAGAAATTGCAAAAAGCTTTGGGTACCAAGTTGCATTTTAGCACTGCTTTTCATCCCCAGACCGATGGTCAATCCGAGCGGATAATTCAGATACTCGAGGATATGTTGAGATGTTGCATCCTTGAGTTTAGTGGTTCATGGGAGCGGTATTTACCTTTGATTGAATTCGCTTACAACAATAGTTTTCAATCAAGTATTAAGATGGTGCCTTACGAGGCTTTGTATGGTCGTAAATGCCGTACACCATTGTTTTGGACCGAGCTCAGTGAAAGTAAAATTTTCAGAGTTGATTTGATTAAAGATGCTGAGCAGAAAGTAAAAATAATTCGTGAAAGTCTGAAGGCAGCATCAGATCATCAGAAGTCGTACGCGGATTTAAAACGAAGAGATATTGAGTATCAGGTGGGAGACTAAGTGTTTCTTAAAGTTTCACCTTGGAAAAAGATACTCAGATTTGGCCGTAAGGGCAAACTGAGTCCGAGGTTCCTAGGGCCATATGAAATATCCGAACGAGTTGGCCCAGTGGCATATAGATTGATTTTACCCCCTGACCTCGAGAAGATTCAAAACATTTTTCATGTCTCAATGCTTCGACATTACAGATCTGATCCTTCGCACATAATAAATCCCTCCGAGGTTGAAATTCAAGCCGATATGAGTTATGAGGAAGAACCGATTCGCATCCTAGCTCGTGCAGTGAAAGAGTTGCGAAACAAGAGGGTTCCGTTAGTAAAGGTGTTATGGCTCAAACACGGGATCGAAGAAGGTACTTGGGAAACCGAGAACTCTATGAAAGAACGATACCCAAACCTATTTACCGGTAAGATTTTCGGGGACGAAAATTTCTTAAGTGGGGGAGAGTTGTGACAGCCCTAATGTGACCCTAGTCGGAAAGTGGTTTCGGGACCACAAAACTGAGTCATAAAAATAATTAACCGTCATATTTGATGCTTATTATATGTATATATGCATGTGTGAAAATTTCATGTTTGAATTTTGTTAATTGTAAGTGAATTTTATTAAATAGGACTTGTGTGAGAAAATTTAGAAATGTGCTAGGCAAATGTTAAAGTGGCCTATTGCTGCATGTTAGAAAATGCTTGTCCTTGCATGTCAAATTACCCAAAACTTTAGGTAGTGGCCGGCCATGCAATGGGTTAAACATATTATAAACATTTTGTGTTAATGTGTTATGTTAAAAATAATAAAATAAAAGGTTGGTAATAAAGTAATGAAAAGGGAGGGGTGATGAAAACAAAGTTGTTTCATCCATGCTCCTCCATTGCCGTGAATTGAAGGAAGAAAGAAGAGGAGGTTCGGTCACTTGGAACTTAAGGGAGGTTAGTCATTTGTGTTAGATTTTCTTTAAACTTTAAGCTTGTTTCTAGTTAATTAGCTAGTTTCTTACATAACCCATGTCAAAATTATGAAAATCTTGGTGATGGTTTGAGCATTCAGTTTTAGTTATTAAATGATGAGATTGGGTTATGGTTTTTATGTTTTATGAAGAATTGTTGAAGAGAAGGGTTTTAGTTAGTCAAATGATAAATTCTAATGTTCATGAGTACAATGGCCAAACATAGATTTGTCTAATGAATTGAACAAATGTCGTGTGGGTGATTGAAATGAATGAGTTGGAGGTTGGATCATATTAAGATTCGGCTTTGCACATAAATATTAAGAGTTTGATATTTTTATGATTTTGGAAGGTAAATAAGGTTATGCTCAAGTTAAATACAAGATTATGGCTGATTTGTGTTTAGTGACTTTCGGCCAAGGACTTTATGTGCACTCGGTTCAAGTAGAGTAAACGTGACGGGTAGAAAATGGTTGTTAATTGAGATAGTTTAAGGTATTTGTAAGTAGTTTGAATATATGAACAATAATAATAATAAATCATCTAGTGAATTGGTGTAATTACCGAATTTGAACTAGAAAGTTATTGAGTAATGTTTGGATGTTAAGTGATAAAATAGAGCGAATGCTTGGAATGTGATATGTATGAATTATAAGTTGGATTAAAGGCTGTTATATGGCCTTATCATTTTCGGGAATGTGCTATGTCAAATAAATTGAGGGTTGATGTTTAAGGTAAGTATATGTATATTCGGCTTGTAGTTTTATAAATGTGATATGAGTATTTTGTGTTGTAAATGAGTAGTAAGTATGTTAAGAATGGTTCTAAAATGTATATGGATGCCGTATGATTGTGTTTGATTGAGAAGTAAATTGTTTGATTTAGCTCAAGAGCTTAGAGGATCAAAGTTGGATAAGGGAAAGGAAAAAGTCGTCGAATAGCCGTTGAAATCGTTCGACAACATCCGAGGTAAGTTTTCGAGTAATGAAACTTAGTTTATGATTTGATTAAGTCATGACATATAAGCATAACAAATAAACGGTGATATAATGATTCTACTTGAATTGTATATTGAGGTGATTAGTTTATACCTATGACGGGTAGCCGAATGTGTATAGAGATTATGTTATAAAGCAAATCAAATCATGCTCTTTGTATGTGGCTATTTAGCCGAAAATGGTAATGGTTGATAAGTGTCTTGTGTTTGAATTCTAGTTATGAAAATGAAATATAGATGTGTCATGATTCATTGATATATGTGCTTGATTATTCGGATGATATCCGGGCTAAGTTTCGAAGGCATTTGTGCAAGTTCCTATATCTGGGCTAAGTGCCGAAGGCATTTGTGCTAGTGACTATATCTGGGCGAAGTCCCAAAGGCATTTGTGCGAGTAGTTGCTATACCCGGGCTAAGTCCCGAAGGCATTTGTGCTAGTGACTATATCCGGGCTAAGACCCGAAGGCATTTGTGCGAGTTGCTATATCCGGCTAAATCCTGAAGGTACTTGGGTTTGGAAGTGAGCGATCTTGCTGTAATAATTTCAATTAATACGCTCATAAAATACAAACGATAAGGTATGTTTCGTATATGCATCGGAAAGGTTGATTCCTTTCAAATAGTACTCGCTCAATTGATTAACGAGCTTCCGGCCTCTAGTTAGGTTTGATACCCTGTGTATGAATTTATTGGTTGAAGCGTGAAGAAATTATGATTTTGAGAATGTGCATATATGAAATTATTCATTTAGTCATATGAACGCTATACTTTAGTCGTAAATAATTTCGTTACTCAAAACTTACTAAGCATTAAATGCTTATTCCGTTTCTTTAATTCTCTGTTTTATAGATTTTTGTTCGTCAGCTATCGGACTCGGGATTGTCGAAGTCGAAGTCGTCCACACTATCTAAGCCCTTTTGGTACTATTTTAGTTAAACGTTGATAATGGCATGTATAGGACTAACCTTTGTTGTTAATCAAGTACCTTTGGTAATGTGTATATATTCGGATAGCCATGCGAAAATGGCTTAAATATTTTGAGCATAGTATTAAAATCATTTTGTATATATATATGGTTATTGAGAGGTGTGGAAATGCTTGGCAATGATTAGCCATTGGAATGGTTAATCACGATCATATTTGGTGCTATGTATGTCCAATGGCTAGTTGAATCATGGAAACTATGAAATAGGTGAAATTTACCTTAAAATAGATGTTGACAGTAGCAGTGATGTGAGTTTGAAAATTCACTAAAAATAGTAGGAGTGTAATTAAATAATGAATAAATTATGTAATCGAACCTTGATGAGTCTATTTTCATATGGAAGAAGCAAAACAACCATATGAGCCGTATTTTATGAGATGTTTAAGTTTTCGTGAAATAGGGCCAGAACGGTTACTGGATCCCCTGTTCTGACTTTGGAAATTTACCATAAATTAACCAGAAATAATTAGAAGTCATGCTTTATATGTACAGATTCCGTTTTGAGTCTAGTTTTATTAGAAAGAAAGGGCATACGTATTGAAGCCCTGTGGATGGAGATATCTAAGTCGTAATGCATGAAGGTTAGAGTAGTTGAAACCTAAAACAGGGGAGACTTTAACTAATAGTCGGTACTAATTGGCCCTACCAAAAATTCTAGAAAAAAATTTGTAGATGGATATATGAGTCTAGTTTTAGGGAAAATTTATAGAATCAGTTTTTGAGTTCTGGAACTCAAGATATGATTTTTAAGGTGACAGTGACGCAGTTAGCCAGCTTGTCTGGAAATTTTAAAATGAACTGTGTAAATAAATGAATTAAGTTCGTTAACACCTCGTGTTCGACTCCAGCAACGGTCTCGGGTGCGGGGCGTTACAGTGTCCCTACCTTTTGGAAGAAATTAATGACCATTACGGGAATGAGAGAGCAGTGGATCACGGCCAGAATTAAAGAAAAGGGTGAGTGCAAGTGCATTTCGTGGGACACTTTGAAAGATCTGATTTTGACACACCCCGATGAGACGAAGAAGGTAGACGTTTTTGCCTTAAGTTTGTATGGGCTGATGGTTTTCCCTAGGGCTTTGGGATATGTGGATAAGGCAACTACGGATCTTTTTCATCGACTCAGTAAAAGGGTCACTTCCGTCCCTGCGATTTTGGTGGAGACATTCAGGTCCTTAGGTGCATGTAGGAGGGCTGGTGCAGGCAGGTTTATAGGGTGTGCTCAGTTACTTTTGGCTTGGTTCTACAGTCACTTCCGATTGATTGATGGGATTGTTTGTCAGGTTTTCTTTGAGAACTACTCCTCGTTGAAAGATATAGTAGCCTCATCTAGAAAAGTGGATGTGATAGAAGAGAATTGGATAGCATTACTTCGGAATCTTCGGTCAGAGAATGTTGAGTGGAGAGCTCCATGGATGGTTCCTAGTGAGATACTTTATCGATGCGGAAGCTTTGATTGGGTTCCCCTGTTGGGAATTTGGAGTGCCATTGGTTATGCCCCTTTGCTCGTGTTGAGTCAGCATGGATTGAGACAGTTTGTTCCAGCGACTCATGGGTTGGCTCAAAGTGAGTTTGTATACAGAGGAGCCGATTACAAGAGAAAGGTTAGTGAGGTTTCTAGTGCTTGGAACAAGACTTGTCGGTTGAAGGGAGTGGCCATTAATCTTGCTACGACACCAGAATATGTCGAGTGGAGGAGTAGAAGGATTAACGATAATGTCCCTATGACAAAAATGGAGGAAGTTCGACCAATGGAGGAATATCTACAAGTGATACCCTTGGAGCTTGATATCATGAAGCAAGAATTTAAGAGAAAGAATTCGAAACTTGAAAAGAAGATAGAAAAGCTTGAGGAAGAGAAGATGTACCTGAGTCTAGATGTTGACCTGCAAAAGAAGGAAGTTGAAAAAGTTAGGAAGGAAAAGAGGAAGGTTGAGGAAGATCGAGATGATTTAAAAAAGGAGTATAAGAAGGCACAAGTATATTTAAAGCGAGTAGGGTTAGGAAGGTCTTCGAAACAGTGGCAGAAAGAAGTTCAAGTGGAAAAAGCTAGAGCCGAGTATTGGGAGAGGAAGTTCCAAGAGATGCAGTCGCAGAATTTGGCATTAGAGGAAGAGAATAAAGGGTTGAAGACCAAGGTCACTGAGCTTGGAAGATCCCTTCGTTGGCATCGAAACCATGATCCTACGGTTGAGTTAAAGGAGCTAAAAAGTAAGGTTGAAGATTTGGAAGTGGCATTGCATGATGGTGAACTTTGGATTAAGCAGCTCGAGGCGTAAGAAGATTGTATAAAAGGAGAGCTCCATCAAGTTAAAGGTCAAGTCAGAGACAGGGATTATGTTATTGGGGAGGCTATAGCCCAGATTCGAGAGATTGCTGAATATGTTCGAGACTTAGCAGTACTAGCTGATGCGTTGAGTATGATGTATGAGTCAGTGTCTGATAAAGGTCGAGAGTTAGCCCTTTTATTAGATAAAGTTAGATCTTTGGGAATTAGGGCAATGGCGTATATGTAATCCATTTATATGTAAAGATATTCTTTTTCTAAATAAAGTTTTCTAAATGAGATTGAATCAAGATCGATGCCTTTTTGCATTCATGCATTTGCATTACATCACATCATATGCATTCAAAGTTATAGAAAGACCCTAATTAGTTAAAGTTTACTTCCAGAGAGGTAGAAAAGAAAATCTGGAAATCACACATCCTTACGGCACCCACACTAAAACTAAGAGTATGGATCAAAGGTTCGAACAATTGCAAAAGGATATGCAAGACCAATTGCAAGAGCAGTTGGCCAAGATACAGAATGACATGAGAGAGCAAATGCTAGAGGCTTAGAGGAATATGATGGCCAAAATGGCTCAGCTTCTAAGGGCCACTGATAAAGGGAAGGTCCCCATGGCTATCACTGGTGAGGGGGGTGAGGATCATCCTCCAGTTTTTACTCCGTCTCATGTGCCACCGCAAACTGAGGCACCTCCTAAAAGGCCATCTGTCACTATGAGGCCTCAACATGGGCCGGTTGATGCTAGAATCCCCGTGAATTTCCCATCTGGGTCGAGAATTAATTTGGACGATAGCCCGATTAACCCTATCACTCTTGATTTAGATATGATGGAGAAAGAAAGAATGGCAACCAAATCTTCAAAATAGTTGGAGGATCATTGCAAGTGGTTGGAAGAGAAATTTAGGGTTTTGGAAGGCGCTGGCAACCATCATGGGATTGATGCCAAAGACTTAAGTTTGGTCCCAGACTTGGTGCTTCCTCACAAATTTAAGATGCTGGAGTTTGAAAAGTACAATGGGACTACTTGCCCAGAGGCACACATAACAATGTTTTGTAGGAGAATGACTAGGTATGTGAACAATGATCAACTATTGATCCATTGTTTTCAAGACAGCTTAGTAGGAGCAGCGGCTAGGTGGTACAATCAATTGACCTGCACAAGAATCAGTTCATGGAGAGATCTTGCACAAGCCTTCATGCAACAGTACAACCATGTGACTGATATGACGCCGGACAGGATCACGCTTCAAAACATGGAGAAAAAGCCTAATGAAAGTTTTAGGCAATACGCACAACGATTGAGGGAGGTGGCAATGTAAGTACAACCACCATTGTTAGAAAAGGAGACCACCATGTTATTTATCAACACTTTGAAGGCGCCATTCATCACTCACATGATTGGAAGCACCACGAAAAGTTTCGCGGATATAGTTATGGCAAGAGAGATGATTGAGAACGCCATAAGGGGCAGTAAAATTGAGGGGGAAACGGCTAAAAGATCGGCCCCAAGGAGAAAAGACAACGAGGTGAATAACATGAATAGTTTCAACTCGAAGGCAATCACAGTTGGTCAACCCAAAGCAGCCGCAGTTGAGCAACAAAGTACTCAAAAATAGGAATCGGGCACAAGACAGAATTTGGAAAGGATGCAATTCACGCCTATCCCTGTGACGTATCGTGAGCTTTATCAAAGCTTATACGATGCACATGCTATTGCTCCAGTTCACTTGAAACAACTACAACCACCGTACCCCAAATGGAATGATGCAAATGCTAAATACGAATATCATGCGAGAATACCAGGGCATTCAATTGAAAACTGCACCGGATTCAAGAAGGCTGTGGAGAGGCTTATCAAGATGGGGGTTGTGAAATTCAACAGTACCTCTAATGATGAAAATCTGTTACCAGATCATGGCAATCAAGGAGTGAATGCCATTGATGAAACTAGGGAAGGAAGAATCAAGGAAGATGTTGCTAAGGTGGAGACACCTATGAAAGTAATATGGGAGGAGATCGTGAAGAGAGGTATGTTGACCTCTGGAAAAGGTAGAGAAAGAATGGGGAACTATTGTGAATTCCATGGAGAGGTGGGTCAAATGATCCAAAATTGTGAAGAGTTCAAGGCCATGGTGCAAGGCTTTATAGTTAACAAAGAGCTACAGATTTTTTAGGGTAGTTCTTGCAAAAGACAAATATGTGTGCTGGAAAATGAATGACAAGGAACCAACCTACCAAGAATTATTATTTCCTTGTCATTGAATAAAGAAGTGGGGGTGCGAACTGGGCCCAAGGTCGTCATCCATAAACCCACTCCTTTCCCTTACAAGGATGACAAGAGGGTGCTATGGAGCTATGACTGCAGTGTAACAGTACCTGAGGGGGAGAGTATAGCCAGTGTGTCTAGGGACGTGCAAAATGAAGGTTCCCATACACGAAGTGGGAAGCATTATGATGAGGGGGGCATCAGAGTGGAGCCCACGAAAATAAAGGATGTTTACATTGAGAAGAGGAAAGAGGTTGAAGTGCCTGTCAAGGAGCCGGTAAAGGAGGAAGAGGCTAAGGAGTTTCTAAAGTTCCTTAAGCATAGCGAGTATAGTGTGGTCGAGTAATTGCATAGGCAGCCAGCGCGTATATCAGTATTAGCCCTACTTCTGAGTTCTGAGGTGCATCGGGATGCATTGTTGAAGGTACTTAATGAAACATATGTCACCCACGACATATCCGTTAACAAGTTGGACCGGTTGGTGAATAATATCAGTGCTGACAATTTCATCTACTTCAATGATGATGAAATTCCACCTGGGGCATAGGGTCAACCAAGGCCTTGCACATCACTACTCGGTGCAAGGGATACACGCTTCCAAGTGTACTCATTGATAACGGGTCTGCTTTGAACGTCCTTCCATTATCCACATTGAACAGATTACCCATTGACAGTTCGTATGTGAAAACATGTCATAATGTGGTAAGAGCCTCGATGAAACCGAAAGGAAAGTGATAGGACGAATTGACATCCCTTTGGAAATTGGGCCAAATACATATGAAGTTGATTTCTTGGTGATGGATATCAAGCCTACCTATAATTTTTTTATTGGGGAGACCATGGATATACTCCGCAGGAGCGGTGCCCTCCTCATTGCACCAAAAATTGAAGCTAGTGACAGATGGACGGTTAATACCCATCAATGTGGAAGAGGACATTATAGCAGCAGTCACTAGCAAGACCCCTTATGTCGAGGCGAATGAAAAGGCTATTGAGTGTTCTTTTTGCTCTTTAGAAATCATCAATGCAACCTTCATTTTGGAAGGAACTGAGGTGCCGGTACCCAAAATGTCTAAAGCCACAAGGATGGCCCTACAAATGATGATTGGGAAGGGAGCATTGCCAAGAAAAGGACTAGGAAGATAGTTGCAAGGAGGGGTTCAAATCCCAAAACTGATTGAGAAGAAAGATCGCTTTGGTTTAGGCTTCAAGCCAGACCATAAGCACCGGAGGCAAGAGATTGAGAAGCGCTAAGCGAGAAGAAAGGCGCGTTTGAACGGAGGAGAAGTTGAGTAGGAACCGATGACATTCCCACCTATATCCAAATCTTTTAAGTCAGGAGGGTTACTGGTAGAAGAAAGTCATCTGATTAATGCTATACACAATGAGGGATTGGAGCAAGGAAGCCTCGATGGCATTCGCCCTTACGAACCGAGGAGCTCTCTGAATAATTGGACTGTGGAGGACCTTCCTGTAGTCTTTAGGAATTTTTTACAGTAATTCTCGAAACATGTCTGTTACTCTGGGGCCTAGGAGTAGTAGGATTATGTTTGTGAAAAAGGCTTATGATCATCTATTATTATTTTAATAAAACATAACTATATTATCAATTTGGACGAATATGGTTTCTTTTTATTAATCAATATTTCGTTAAACTTTTGCAATTCTCATTCTTTCATTCATAGCACATAAACAATCATTCTTAGATTCATTCATTCTTTTTATATTCTCTCATACCCCCACGGGTCCCTAGATATCAATGATATAAGCACTGATATTGCAACTCCTGATTTCTCTTGCGAGTAAGACATATGTTTAGAAGAATCTCAGGATTTCGAAGATGTTCAAGATTGTGATGTGTCTCCTGATCGGTTAAGAATGGTAAAACAGGAGGAAAAAAGAATTATGCCGCATGAGAAAGAGGCAATAGAAAATGTAGCCCTAGAGGAAGGGAAAGAGTTGAAAATTGGAACACTGATTACCGAGGACACAAGGCATAGTCTGGTTGAATTGCTTCGGGAGTTCAAGGATATCTTCACATGTTCATATCAAGATATGCCCGGATTGAGTACCGACATTGTAGTACATCGTCTTCCGATAAGACAGGATTGCAAACCAGTCCAACAGAAGTTACGAAGAATACGGCCAGACATTGTTCTAAAAATAAAAGATGAGGTTAAGAAGCAGTTCGTGCAGGATTCTTACAAGAGGTCAAGTACTCCGAATGGGTAGCTAATATTGTGCCGGTCCCTAAGAAGGAGGGGAAGGTACGAATGTGCGTTGATTACAGTGATCTGAATAAAGCTAGCCCAAAAGACAACTTTCCTTTGCCGCACATCGACACTTTGGTAGACAACACGACGGGACATTCGTTGTTTTCCTTTATGGATGGTTTCTCGGGGTACAATCAGATAAAGATGCACCCATAGGACATGGATAAAACCACCTTCATAACCTTGTGAGGCACTTTTTGCTACGAAGTAATGCCGTTTGGACTAAAGAATGCAGGGGCAACCTACCAGCGGGCCATGGTGAACTTGTTCCACAACATGATGCATAGGGACATTGAAGTATATGTTGATGACATGATTGCTAAGTCCTGAACAGAGAAAGAGCATATTGAAGTTTTGAGAAGACTATTCTTGAGGTTGAGGAAGTTTCAATTAAAGCTCAATCCGGCAAAGTGCACCTTCGGAGCTAGATCAGGAAAGCTATTGGGTTTCGTAGTCAGTGAAAAGGGAATAGAAGTTGATTCAGAAAAAGTAGAGCAATACGAGAATTGCTTCCACCACAAACTCAAAAAGAAGTTTGAGGATTCCTAGGAAGGTTGAATTACATCGCTCGGTTCATCTCACAACTAACCAAGAAATGTGATCCTATCTTTTGCCTCCTCAGAAAGCACAATCAAGGTACTTGGGATGAGGAGTGCTAGAATGCTTTTGAAAAGGTTAAGCAGCATTTGTTGAATGCTCCGATGTTATCTCCACCTAGCCCAGATAAATGGTTAATACTGTACTTGTCAGTGTCCAGTAATTCTATAGGATGTGTGCTTGGTCAACATGACGAATCAGGGAAAAAGGAGAAGGCAATTTATTATCTTAGTAAGAAATTCACTGACTGTGAAATGAGATATCCACCAATTGAAAAGTTGTGTTGTGCGCTGATTTGGACAACTCAGAGATTAAGACAATACATGCTATACCATACCACTTGGCTCATCTCAAAGCTTGATCTATTGAAATACATGATGGAGTCAATAGCTCTAAATGGGAGAATGGCGAGATGGCAAATTTTGCTTTCGGAGTTTGATATAGTCTACATAAATCAGAAGCCTATAAAAGGAAGTACGGTAGCAGACTTCTTGGCCAGTAGGGCTCTAGAGGATTATGAGCCATTGAACTTTGATTTTCCAAATGAGGAGTTAATGTATATAGCAACGACCAAAGATTCTCCTTGGAAGCTGAATTTTGATGGGGCTTCTAATGCAGTCGGAAATGGAATTGGGGCAGTCTTGGTATCCCAAAATGGCGATCATTACCCGCTCACGTGCAAGTTGGACTTTGATTGCACGAATAATATAGCTGAGTATGAAGCATGCATCATGGGACTTCAAGCAGCTATAGAGCGAGGTATAAAAACCCTAGAAGTATATGGAGATTCTGCGTTGGTAATTTATCAGCTTAGAGGTGAATGGGAGACAAGGGACCCTAAACTGATCAATTATCGAAAGGTAGTTTTGGGGTTACTTGAGGAGTTCGATGGCATCACCTTCAATTATCTCCCATGAGACGAGAATCAGATGGTAGATGCTTTAGCAACCTTGGCCTTAATGATGAAGGTGAATAAAGAGGAAGAGATGAGACCAATTCAAATGAGTGTCTACGAGGCTCCAGCTCATTGTTGTAACATTGAGAAGGAAGAAAAGGATGATAACCCTTGGTATCAGGATATATTACGATATGTGAGAGATCGTAAATACCCTGAAAAGGCCAATGAAAATGACAAACGAACTTTGAGAAGGTTAGCTTGCGACTATGTCTCAGATGGGGATATCCTGTACAAGAGAAGGAAAGACCAAGTACTTTTAAGATGCGTCGATGCTGTGGAAGCTAAGCTAATTTTAGAAGAAGTTCATGAAGGTGTATGCAGGACGCATGCAAATGGGTTCACGATGGCAAGGCAAAACATGAGGTTTGGCTATTATTGGGCCACTATGGAAGGAGACTATATCAACTATACCAAGAAATGCCATAAATGTCAGATTTATGGGGATAAAATTCATATACCACCTTCACCTTTACATGTTATGACTTCTCTATGGCCTTTTTCCATGTGGGGCATGGATGTCATTGGACCAATATCACCGAAATCTTCGAATGGACATCGGTTTATCTTCATGGTAATTGACTACTTTACAAAATGGGTAGAGGCCACTTCTTATGCGAATGTTACTAAGTCAGTTGTGAGTCGAGTCTTGAAGAAGGAGATCATTTATCGGTATGGAATGCCTTAGAAGATCATATCCGACAATGCATTGAACTTGAACAACAAAAAGATAGCAGAGGTTTGTGACCAGTTCAAGATCAAGCATCACAGTTCTTCTCCCTATCGTCCAAAAATGAATAGGGCAGTGGAGGCCGCCAATAAGAACATTAAGAAAATAGCGGGGAAGATGACTGAGACCTATAGAGATTGGCATGAGAAGTTACTGTTTGCACTCCTGGCCTATCGAACATCTGTCAGAACCTCTACTGGGGCAACCCCATTCTCGTTAGTTTATGGGATGGAAGTAGTGTTACCTATTGAAGTAGAAATACCTTCTCTTCGAATTTTGACGGAGATAAGGTTAGATAAAGCTGAATGGGTTCAATCCTGATATGACCAGTTGAACTTGATTGAGGAAAAGAGGCTAAGAGCCATTCGACATGGTCAGATGTATCGAAGCGAATAATGCGAGCTTATGATAAGAAAGTTCGACCAAGAGAGTTCAACTAGGGAGACCTTGTACTAAAAAAGATCCTTCCTATTCAAAAGGACTTTAGGGGGAAATGGATGCCGAATTGGGAGGGGCCGTATGTAATGAAGAAAGCTTTCTCTGGCGGTGCGTTGATCTTAACGGAAATGGATGGGAAAAGTTTACCCAACCCAGTAAACTCAGAATCAGTTAAAAAAAATACTTTGTCTAAAGGAGAAGAGAATCCAAGGTGAAAACCCACAAAGGGCACTTTGAGGTTTCAAGCAAAAAAAAAAGGAAAAAGAGAAAAATGGAGAGGCCAAGGTGAAAACCCGCAAAAGGTGCCTTGTGACCAAAAGGGTATTGAGTTGAAAACCCAAAAGGGCGACTCAAATTTTGAAGCATCCGGTAATCTTGCTCAACAAAGAATGAAGAACGTTGCATACTGGGGCATCATCAGAGTACTTTGAATCTTCTAAACATATGCCTTCATGAAGTTGATGTATAAGTGCTCAAGCGGCGATATCTAGGGCATCTAGTTTTTGGCCTGTTTGCTATCTTTAGATTTTTTTTCCTTCTCAAAGATAGGCTTTCAGATTAATTTCCTTTGTATTTTTGATAATTCATTCAAATCCGATTATTCTTAGAGATTTATTTATCTTCCATTATTCTTTAAGTATGTTGCAATGAAATAATGATAGGTGAACTAAATATGTTCACAAACGAAGTTTTTGCGCATTATTCTGGAATTTCTAGATAATACAAGAAACTAAAACAGGACAATTGTTTGAGAAATTCACATAAGTAAGGGATGAAGGAACTCGAGGAATTTCTTTCTTCCAGTCCAAAAGGAAAATGGACAAAACCAACGATTCAATTCTAAGTAAAGATTATCTTACAGACATCCTCAGTGGATCGTAGCATTTGAGGAAGGGTACAGGCCTACAGGCTGAGCAAGAATAATACTTTGAGAAAAGAAAAGAAAAATGAAGGAATGAGTGGTGACATCTAGGATAGGGGTCATGTTCACAACATTTTGCATCATAACATGTTTAATTAGGAACATTCGACTCACTTCGATCATAGCATCCTAATTATCAAGCATAATCATTCTACATTTATCAAAGACGACGCGCCTTAATCCCCTAAGCAGTAGGGTAATAGGCCGCAGCATAGCAGATCTGGCTGAAGCAAGATCCAAGATGGTTTGGCATACTTGTGCTTACAAGGAACAAATCGAAGACATAGCTGATTTGGCTTTCACGTGCTTACGATGAAGCAAATCTAAGATGATTTGGCATCTCTGTATTGTCAGAGAACAAATCGAAGTTTGGCATCTCCATATTCGACGGAGAGCAGACACATAGCAAATTTGGCCTTCAGATGTTTATACTGAAGCAGATCCAAGATGATTTGGCATCCTTGTGCTTACAAGGAACAAATCGAAGACATAGCTGAATTGGCTTTCACGTGTTACGATGAAGCAAATATAAGATGATTTGGCATCTCTGTATTGTCAGAGAATAAATCGAAGTTTGGCGTCTCCATATTCGACGGAGAGCAGACACATAGAAGATCTGGCCTTCAGATGTTTATACTGAAGCAGGTCCAAAATGATTTGGCATCCTTGTGTTTACAAGGAACAAATCGAAATCATAGCTGATTTAGCTTTCACGTGCTTACGCTGAAGCAAGTCTAAGATTATTTGGCATCTCTGTATTTTCAGAGAATAAATCAAAGTTTGGCATCTCCATATTTGACGGAGGGCAGACACATAGCAGATCTAACCTTCAGATGATTAAACAGAAGCAGATCCAAGATGGTTTGGTATCCTCGTGCTTACAAGGAGCAAATCGAAGACATAGCTCATTTGGCTTTCGCGTGCTTTCGCTGAAGCAAATATAAGATGATTTGGCATCTCTGTATTGTCAGAGGACAAATCGAAGAAGCAGATTTGGCGTCTCTGTGTTCAGCGGAGAGCAGATCGAAGATATCAACATGACAGTCACAAGTTTACAAGAAGCAGATTGAAGACCATGATTTGATAAGACCGGTCAAATTTGGTCTTTCTAAATCTTTGCTCGATTCTCGTCACACAGCAGTGAGCAAAGAGGGGCAGCTGTAATAGCCCAAATTTGACCGGGCATTAAAACCAAAAACTTAAAATAAATAAATAAATGTTTATTTATTTAAACAATCCATTTACAGAGGCCCAAAATCAGAACTACCCAACAGACCCATTTACACCTTACCCCTAATAAACCTATTAGCCCCTAAAACCCCTAACCTGATTACAAAACTTAAGTGGCCTAATTGGCCCAAACTTTTACACTGAGGCAGGAAACCCTAGGGTTTCTGCCTTTCCCTCCTAGCACTGCAAAATCTTTTAGAAGATTCGGGGAGCGTCTGTCCAGCTCCCGAATCAAGGCCATCAATGCGCTGTCCAGAAGCCTGTCTCCCTCACGTCTGTCCAGCTCCTGAATCAAGGCCGTATTGACTCTGTTCCAGCGACCTTTCGCTGCCGAGATTGTTGCTCCTGCAGTAATCCTGGCCTGGGATTGTGCCACCACTGGCGCTCTAGCATTCATCACGCCAGCGAATCACCGAGATCCTCGCGGTTACCTACAAAAAAAGGAAAGAAAACACAGCAGAAAAGGAAAATAGATAGGGGAAAAAGAAATCAAAGATTTTTTTTCTAAATGTAAACAGTTCATAGAGGGCTATAAAAGCCTCTTCACAAATCTGTACAAAGGACCGGATTTTGAGAGAAAAAATACACTTACACATATTTATAAAGGAGAAGTTCAAGCATTTTCTTTCAAAAAGGTGATTCGCGTTTTTTATTATTCTGTTATTTATTCAACGAATATACAAATCGATCTTTAGCAAAGAATTAATAGTATTATGAAAAAGGAAGAGGTTACCTGCGATTGTCTTGAAAGAATGAGGGTTTTTAACCCTCCGACCACCGAGTGTGGTGGCGTGTGAGCGCATGAGAAGACTGGGGATGGAGGTTCCGCAGAACCTCAAGGCCGGACGCCCAAATCCTCTTTCAGAGGATTTCTTTCCTTTTTTTAAAAAAACCTGACTAAAATGATTTTAAAAGCGAAAATCAAGGTTTATATAACCCTACCAAAACAGTGTCGTTTTGCTTAATTCAATAAGCACTATAACAGCACCGTATCATGCAGAGGATCCGCGTGTTGACCCGATTACCCGGGGAGGATCGCGTGTTTTCGTAAAGTGGGTTAATTGCTCAATTGGTCCTCTCGCAATTTTAATCTTTATAATTTCATTTTATTATTATTTTAATTCGGCCCTAATTTCTTATATTTACTTCAATTTAGTCCTAATGGCCATTAAAACTTATTCTGAGGAACAACGTCATTTTCTGGGATTAGGGTAAATTGCCCAGTGAGTCCTCTGAATTTAACGCGCATTTCAAATCAGGCCCAGGATTTTTATTATTTTGCAAATTAGCCTTAGATTTTCTAATTAAATTCAATTTTAATCCTTTTTATATTTTAATTTACTTTAAATACTTTATATATTTTTTAAATATTAGTTATATATTACTATTATTATCCATTATTTTTTATTATTATATATTTTATCTATAAATTATATTATATTATATATTTTATTTTATATATTTCTTTATATATTTTTTAAAATTGTATTATTATTTACTAAATTTGTAAATGGCAAATAAATTTAAAAAATATTAATAAATAATAGTATATATATTATCCTTATTTATAATAACATTCATATTCCATTTATATATTACACCGTTTCTTGTTTATATATTTTATAAATGTATATTATTTATTTTATAATATTTTTATGAAAATTACTCATATCCTATTTATTGTTTTATATTTTACCTATAATATGGGCTATACATCATATATATTTTTAAATTCTATTATATGTTATATATTTTTATATACTATGTTTCTATATGTAAAATATTTGTTATTTTATTATTATTATACATATACCATATTATATTTCATACTATATTTTTATTACATACTATATTTTTATTATTCAATATTCCTTATAATATCAATCTTTCTTATATATATTTTTATTATATATTATTTATTTTTTTAATACTAATTATTTTACCATATTTTTATATGCAAGATACTTATTATATTTTTATTATTTTATATTATATTTCCTTATATTTTATTCATATTATATTATTATACATAACTTATTTTAAACATTTTTAATTTATATTTTAGGTATTTTTTATATCAATAATTACTCACTTTATTTTATATTTTAATATATATATTATATTATGTCAATATATTAGATGTTGGTCTCATAATTTTATTAAATGTTGAGTGCTTGACTTATTATTATTTTATTGTATTTTTTTTATATATGTGTCAAATTGTATATCATGCATCATTTTTATTATCAATATGTTTAAATATATGATGAATTACATGTTTATCTGTTTTTACCTATTCTTCTTAAATATATATCGTGTTTTATGCATATTTTACTTATTTAAAATTTGCCATGTTTCTTGTATGTATATGTTAATTATTGTGCTTTTATTTACCTATTACTATAACATGTTATCCTATATGTTATGTTAATATGCTCCTTCATGCATCGATCTAAAAAACGAGACTTTAAAGTTTTCAAAAATAAAGGCAATACTTGGTGTTTGGAAATTTCGAGAAAAGTAGTGCCCTAACTTATTGGGTTGCAACTTTTCTCGTTGAGTTCGAATAGTCAAGCACCCTTCTAAGTTTTTAAGGTTTTCTAAGTGCAAGCAACTGTCTCGGAATTTCAAGGCGTTGTGTCCTAACTTACTAGATATGGCGTTTCGTTGTTTCGAGATAGGGATTTCCAACAAAGCTAACTTAGTGTCAGATATCTTAAAAATATTATGTCCTAACTTATTGGATGCAATATTTTGATTTATTTGATACAAGTGAACCCTAATTTTCAAAATCAAAAATATAAAAAGAGGATTGCATCTTAAAATTTTTAAATTTCCAACATTAAAGACAATTGACAATCAATTAGGTACCAATTTTGGGGCGTTACGAGGGTGCTAACCCTTCCTCGTACGTAACCGACTCCCGAATCCGTTTTCTCGACTTTTGTAGAGCAAAATTAATGTTTTAAAACAAAACATTTTATAAGGTGATCCAATCACACCTAAAAAGATTGGTGGCGACTCCCGTTTTCGTTTTTCTTAAAGTCAATTCCCGTTTTCAAAAATCGATTTTAAAAATGGTCTCGACAAGGTTAAAGATTGTTTTGCTGTCGCCAAGGTATATTCACTGGTTCATGCAAAATTAGAATACAATGACCCATTGGAAGGTATTTCATCTGACTCTCCATATTAAGATAAGGATGGTACATCTTTGGAAGCTAACTCAAAAAGATTCAGTTCAAAAGTTCAGTTCAAATCATTAGAGCTATCATCACATGAGTACAAGCAACCCAAACAATTAAGAGAAGAGCTACTCAAGTTAGATTTAATAGTTCTAAAAAGTTCATTAGATACTAGAAAAGGATTTATCGAGGGACAAAAGAGTTTGATTCAATCTCGAGTATTTGATCCTGGGAAACTCAAGTTTCAATGGTTAAAAGCAAGGATCATGGATCCCATCAATGACATTCAATGGGTGAGACATGTGTTAAAAAAGAAGATATCACAAATAATGAGCTGACTCTATTAAGGATCATCACAAGTAGGCAAATTTGTATGAATGATAGAAAGGTGAGCAAAGTAAAGCATAAATACCATTTCCTGCTGTTATTCTTTGATCATATATTGAATATAATTGTTGGGCAACATTATCTCTTCTTTCTAGATGGATATGATTTGTATGATAAATGGTCATTTGACATCACCTTTGTCAGTGACAATCATCAATAACATTGAGGGAGTTCTATTCACTCTTTGTTGTTAATTTATTTTTAGTTTTTTTTTCTCTCATTAGAATAGATGACATGATTAGAAAATTTTCTTGAATTTGTATATTAGATTAATTATGTTTAGAGAGATTGGATATTAATTGCGACCATTTGTGATCCATCCAACCTTTTCTGGGAACTTAATTTAATGTAATTTTCTGAGAAAAATTTATCTAAGTAGCCTAAAAGGAGTTCTAATTTTTGTTTTTAATTTTAGGTTTAGTTTTATGTTCAATAAAAGGGTCAAGTTGGCCCAAGATTTAATCAATTTATTTTTGTAAAATTTTATTTCAATGTAGGTAATAGATTGTTTTGTAGTTTTGGGCTTGAGGCACGAAACAGTGATGAGGAGAAAAGTATCCAACACTCGTTGCCCCTTCCCTTTGCCATAACATCACTTCCTACGTCGCAGCAATTTCAGAAAAAAAAGGGGATGACACAAATTAATAAAAATGAGAGAAATTTCTTTTATTTATTATTCTTAGTATTATTTTGAGGATATTTTTACTTAGGAATATTTTCTTTTTTCTTTTATGCATAAAACCAATTGAATAATTTGCAAACATGAATAAATTAAGCTCAATGCTTTTTCTCTAATAAAAAGTGATGTAGTGTGGTAATGTGAATGAACATGTCTAGGATTGGATTGTTAAGAAAGACTTGGTACTTAAGAAGTCTTAATGACTCACCTCTCTTTTCTTGCTATCCTACCTAGTGTTCAATTCTCATTGATTACTTTGTTTACACAATGTGAATATTGCTTCTTTCTAAAGGGGTTAAGGAAAATTTTGCATGAATTTTAAATTTTTTTTTAAGTATGACTCAATGTTCACACATAAGTATACTGAAATAAAATAATATTCAGAAAAAAAAAATTTGTTCAGAAGTCAGCTCAAATGCAAGCATGATTTTTTATTTTATTTGAGTTTTTTTATGTTATCTTAGGTTATGGAATGCTTGTATGTTCTTAGGTCTTATGTAGTCTTTTTCCCTGGAAATTTAATTTCCTTAGAAATAGACATGCATAAAGGTTTAAGTCTTTAGAATTGACTTAGTAACTTTCTTGAGGCGAAATCCTATGAGGCATAAGAATCTAAACATGATTTAGGCACAATTTTCTTTGGATCATTTGAGCCTTTCAAGCCTACCATATGAATTTGACCCTTGAAACTTTAGCTTGAGCCTTTAAGCCTATTTTATTGCTATTTGCCTACACCATAATCCATATTACTATCTCTTTAAGTTTTATCCTATTTTTTGCACCTATCTTAACTGTACTTGTCTTGGTGAGCAAAGATTAAGGAAAAATTCAGAAGAATGTATACGTTCTCCGTGTGTTTAAAAAAGAGAGAAAATTTTGTAACGCCCTAAATTTTTGGCCTAGAAGTTTTAAGTTTTGAGTGGGTGCAGTTAGGAGACTGCACATAAATGTTTTGTCGTGCAAGAAAATGACACACAAATGCATGTTTTCTTCAGTGGTTAAGTGTTATGGGAAGCGTCTGAGAAGTCTTGGGTTCAAGCCTTGGCTTTTGCAAAATTTTGATTTTACTTGATTAAAACCCTGTCTCTAGTCAGTAGGCTTCTTAAATAAATGTGGTTATTTCTTGTCATAAAAAGCCTGCTAGTCTAGTGGAAAGTGGCGTGTGGAGTGTGCTTAGGGTTTGAGGTTTGAATCCATGCTTGCGCAAATGGAGATTACTTTTACTAATGGCCATGAAAGGAGGTTGTGTTTGACTGAAACACTGCTGAGGGGAGTGGAGTTTGAATTGGTCATAGAGGGATTGTAGGAGGGAGTTAATGAGAGATTTTAGGAGGAAATCAAGGGGATTTGAAGTAGAGGAAGTGTTGGTACCAAATTAGGATTGTAGGCACCTAGTGATTTCGATTTTGGAAGAATTCGGCTTTGTTTTAGTATCTTTTCTATCCATATCGTTTCCTGTAGTTTCTTTTGGTTTCTTTTTACTTCTTTGCTTGAAGTCGATTATTGCTTAGACCATTCGAGAATCTTTTTCTACACTTTTCGATTTTGTTCTCCTCTACTCTTCAACCTACCGTGCTCTCTCTTTTGTTTAGTCGAATACCTTTCTCCCCTCCCTTAATCTGTTGTTGTGTTGGCCGAAAACTTTCCCTCTTCTATTGTTCTCTTCTCGGGCTCATCTCTAACAGTCGGTATCTCGATTTTTTGTACTTTGACTGATTACTTCTAGTTCCTTTTCGTTTTCTCAACCAATTTTTAGCAGTCACCCTCTTCCTTTGTATTGTTGTCGAATACTTCTTCTCTTCCCTCTCCTCTTTTCATTTTCTCTCTAAAAAGGGGAAAGTCGGTGTTGGTTATTTCTGTTCTCTGTGGGCTGAAAGTGGTTGGTAAGTCTTTTGGTAAGGGGGTTTGTGCCCCATCTAATTGGGGGGGAGATTTCTTTTCCTAAGTGTAGTATACTCCTAATCCTCTATTATGTTGAACATTGTTATGACAGCATCATATTGCAACAGACTCGGTTTACCAATGGATCATAGGCTGTTTCTTTTGGAGTAGTAGGGGTAAGCAATATAACTGAAGTTCGTTTGTAGTTGTTTATTTGATATGGATTTTAAGGGTGACTAATTTTGGGCATGGAACTGCCCTTTGTTCTAGGTGTGTTGTGTCTCGAGAGCATTGCGTATCGAAAATCATATCAGGTGTGTAATTACTGTCTTACCCGTAAATCGACAAAAGCTGAAAATTAAGATCGTTGATGCCATATGGGTGCACGATAGCTCGTGTGGTAACCCCAAATTCATAAACATGGGTATCGGATTACGAAAGGCCACCATGGGCTATCTCATGGGCTTAGGCCGTTCTGGGCCATGTTTGGCCGAAAGGTATAATATCCAAAATACCCCTATAGGGTAAAATGATTGAAATACCCTCGTAGGTTAAAATGACTGAAATACCCTTATAAGGTAAAATGACTGTAACACCCCTGTAGGGTAAAATGACTATAAAAGCCCTGTAGGGTAACATGACTATAATACCCCTTTAGGGTAAAATGACTGTAATACCCCTGTGAGGTAAAATGACTGATTTTCCTACGATGTGTATGAATGCATTTGAGCATGCCATATTATATGTATGTTGCATTCATGTAAGATATTATGATACGATGCTTGACATGTTGCATGGGGTAGGGATTGTTATTTTGGAGGAAGTGCACTGTACTAATATGGTCACACGGGTCACCCAAGACGACTGTGGACCTACTGATGGCTTTAAGCCATTCATATTACTAGTAGCTTTGCTGCAATACTGTTTTAGTGCTGCAACCAATGCTATTTGGTGTGTAGGGATGGGTGGGTTGATTTTATCCCCACATTGTGTGTAGAGGTTCGATTGGGTAGGATTTTCTAACTGCGCACTGTACTGATTCTGTAATGGGCTTGGGCCCCACTGATATTGTTACTGAAATGGGCTCAGGCCCACACTATTTCTGATTCTGAAATAGGCTAGGGCCTAACTGTGTTTACTCAATTTTTTGCTTATATGGGATTACAGACTGAGTTTTCATAAACTCACCCATCTATTTAACTATACAGGTAATCTCCAGCCTTAGGTGGATCGGTGATGCGAGGGACTTAATGGTGGCCACACAATTGCAATTACTTTCTTAATTAATTTTTAAATTATAAGTAATTTAATTTGGGTATTTGTTTATGTAATAAGGCCTCTATGGATTTTAATTAAAATTGGGGATTTTTATTTACTTTGGTTTTGAACTGCTAGTGATAGGAAAGCTAGAGTTTTCAAAATAGACAATGTTTTACAAAGTAAATACAAGTACGCAACTGTTTTAAAAATCTTCCGCTATAAAATGATATTTTGGAAATGAATAACATTTTAAAAAAATCTAATAAGGACATTTTAATGTGAACAAACTTCTTGGCAAACAACTCACATTTTGAACCTAAACGAATGTCTTTAAGATTGCACAAAGAGTTTAAATAGAAATGGGTTTTTTTCAACAATATCTCGATTTACAAAAAACACTTCAACGTGACATCGCCAGATTCAGCCATAACATCCAGGCCAGGTTTGGGGTGTTACAAAATCTCTGTTCAAATGTCAAAGAAAAAAATAGCAAAATAAATGTTCAAGATATTGAGAAGTCTTTATGGAAATAAAGCTTCAAATTAAGTTTGGGGGTGTTGAAACCTATTAGTAGGAAGGATGTACCTCAAAAAGATCAAAGACAAAGTTAAGGTTAAGGTTACTGAACCTAAAAAAGAACTTCTTCTTTTTTCCCTACCTTGAGCCTAGCCCCATTAGAACCCTATAAAAGACCTATTGATTTTGATAATTATGCCGACCATATTAGTTGAGAGGAATTGCTAAGTTCAACATATGAGGACCATTAATTTAACCTTGTGATTGTTTTCTCTAATTGATAAGGAAACTTTGATTGAGTGGTAAATATTATGTATGATCTTGAAAAACATGCACTATACGACTTATGCTAGCATTTTCTAGCACATAGTATAAAATTTCGAAATAATGTTTACATGGGAGAGACTTATCAATAAAAAGAGTTTGTGAGCATGATTTTGTTCATGTATGTTTATGTGCAAAAGTTGATTCTACTTAAGGATTCTATTTTAACCTACTGCAAGATTGTGTTATTTAAATTTTTACTTTACATTACTCAGGATGAGTAATGAATTAAGTTTAGGGATGTGTAAACTATAATTTATATAGGGTTTTTATGATTGTTTTTGGCACCTTTTAACTTAAAAATAATATAAATCCCGAGTATTTGATTACTAATTGAGTGAATTTTGTTTATATTTCAATAATGGGCATCATTTAACAAAGAAAGTGATTTTATGTTATTTTGTATTAAATTTATGCATAATTTAGTTGTTTTAGGTTACTTATTTATCTTGACATTATTTAATGCAGTTGGACCAAGGAAATTATGCATGATTTATTCATAAAATAAAGTTACATGGACAAGCAAAATTTCAGCCGACTTGGACGAGAAACACATGTAAAATGGGTCATGAAGAGGTTGTTTTTGATCCAATTGAAAATGGATCAATTGATGGACAAGTCCAGTAAGCAATTTCGTTACTAAACCGTCCAAACAGGGGAGAACAAGCCCAAATTCAGCAAAGGCATTTTAACTACTCAAAAATTTATTTTCGGGAGATTTACTAGAGGTCCCTGTACTTGCAAATAAATCAGAAAATGACTTACAAACTTTGGCCAAGAAACCGTTCACCCCTTTCTTGATTCAAGCATGATATTATTCATGAATCAAGCAACCAAACAACTCCCTCTTCCACAATATGTAGTTGGCAAAGCAAAGGCGTAAATGGGGGGATTTTTCACACTATTTTTAGTAAACTCATCCACCAACCCTCACTATAAATACCCACCTCTATTTCCTATTTTAAATCATCCCTTATCCCTCACCTAACCTTTATCCTTCATTTCCTCTCATCATTCACTAACCTCTCATTTCTCCCATTCATGAACCCTCCATTTTCCACTTCATTAGTTAGAAAATCCTTGAGAAAATTCTCTCTTGGCTAGCCACCTTAAGGAGCATCTTGCAAAGGAGCAGTTATGAGGATCGAAAGAAGCCACCATGATAAATTCAGGAGGATTGCCGAAATCATTCTAAATGCTTTCTTCCTTAATCTTTATTGTTGTTCTTGTTATACATGTTTGAAATTTGCTTTAATATTTTTTCATTATCAATGGTAGCTTAATTTTGTTTAGCTAGGATGATTGCATCAATTCAATAAAGTTTATTTAAATCATGCTATGATGTTTTGTGCCTCAGTAGATCATGTTTTCAATTAAACTTAAGCATGTATTTCATTCATACGTGATTGGATGCATTAGAATTATCTGAGTGATCCTAACTAGATGAAAGCTAATAGACACAGTAGTTCAAAAGTGCATGCTTAATTCAAGTCCTAACCTGACTATATTAAAGGTTCTTAATAACTTTAACAAGCTCTATTATCTTGCATAGTTTTTAGGTTTATGTGATTAAATTGTTTCAAACCTAACCCGTTCTTGTTACTTCACATTCTAAGAAACCCTTAGTTTAATATGATCAGTAAAATGCATGTTTTTCTAAGTAAAAGATTTCGAAATGACTTAATTTGGTTTCAAACTCATGAAAAATTGAGTTGCCATGGAATATTTTCCAGAACATTATTAACATGATGAAAATGAACTAAGTTAATTGATGTGATTTTTCTAGTCTATGCATGTTGTCGTTGTTGAAATCTTATCAATTCTGCTGCTAAATCAATCTCATTCATTTTATTGCATACATTGCATTTAGGGGTCATTTTGCATCTAGTTAGTTATTTTTACTTAACATCAACCAATCAAAACTATTGTGTTTTTCTCACAAAATTGTTACCTTTAATTTTACAAAATATTGATTAAGATATACAGTCCATGTAGAGACAATAACTCTTATACTTACTTATTACTTGCTAACGATTGTGTACAGTTGCACAAACCACATGTAACACCCCAAAATTCAGCCTAGAAGTTTAGATTGAATCCCGAAGGTTACATTAACCACCGAAGTGATCTAGTTGCAATTTGACAAAACAAATTGTTAAAATCTCATTTTGAACACGGTTTGCTAAATTTAAACTAAAACGTTTAACCATTTAGATTCAAAACAGAAAACTTAAATTACAATAAAACATTTAAAAATATAATTTCGTAGTTTTTAAAATTTAGTCTAAAATGAAAATTATACCACAGTTCATATAAAACATTTATAGTTCAAAAATAGCTTAATAAAATAAGAATTGAAGAAAACTTATTAGCTTGACTCAAAACATATCACACCGAGACCTCTAAAATGCCGAGTCTAGCTTCAGAACATAAGAGTACTTTGAAAGGAAAAAACTAAAGGATGTGCTACACAAACTCAGTGTGATTCCGAGACCAAAAGTAAACAGCCAAAAGATAGAGTATCTCAATGATTAGTCTAGAACAGTATATGCTCATGAATCACATTCAAAAGCTCATAACTGTATGACAGTATAAGATATATCCAAGCATACCATAACACATATCGTTTATGCACATTTGTACACCAATCTAGTTATAAACACACCAACACTCACATGGACAAACATGTATCCAAATGTGTGATGTATGCAAAAAGTCAAAAACAATCCCACCTAACCAACCAAATGCCTCTCCGACCCCCTGCACACCACGACCGAGCTATAGAAAACCCAACCAACCCTACACACCACATAAGACCTTGAAAGGCCCATCCACCCTACAAACCACATATGTGGAACTAAGCCACTCGAAATAAAAACAATATGCAGCTAAGCTGTCATATGTTTATATTGCGGTATCACCGCTATTAGGTATTGCAGATAAACTGCCGAATCAGACTTCCTTCTCTTAACAACCAAAACCTAGATTTTCATGCAGATGCACAATGCACACAACTTGTAGATAATCATACAATATTCATACGAAAACAAAAGTGCATATATTCAACTGATCAAATTCAGAATCAGTTATGTCTGTATTTATTTACTATGCAACATTACATAACATTTATACAAACTATTAAATTAATGTTATAAATACAAACAAATGTACCAAGCCGAGTTGAAACAAAGTCCCAACACATTTACAGAGGCCTAACCGATAGTTGGGTAAATAGACACATTAAATGGGTAAGTTTATGAATTAGAGAAAAAAGATTACAAAACAAGGTCACACGACCGTGTAGAAGTGCCTAAGCTGTGTAGAGGTTGACACGCCCGTGAACAAGCTGCACATGCCCGTGTCACCCAGTTACATGGCCATGTGAGTAGCCCATGTAACTCTTTATCCAAAATTGCTAAAACAGGGTGTAGAGCAGACACGACCGTGTAGACATCTCACACGCCCGTGTGGCTAAAGGATATGACCGTGTGACCAAGGCACACGGCCATGTGGCACCAAAATTCACCCAGAAACCTTAATTGCCAATTTCACACAACTATGTGAATAGCCCGTGTATGAAACACGCTCGTGTGGCCACAAAACCACACCAAAGCAGGCTGAAAATGTGTTTTTGGAAACAAAATAGATCCCAACCTTTGGTAACTCAGAGATATAGCAAAACACGCAAAATTTCATGCAGTTCAATATCAAAATTAGTCAGTTTTAGAACACACACCTAATTCACGATAAAAAGCACCAAGACTGATTGATTCACTTTTACCACACCATTTGAAAACTTTAATTTCACTCACAACTACACTATAAGAATTCCAATTCAACAACAAAAAGAAAACGGAAGCGCTTCTATCAATAACCCCAAGAATGAAACCTACCTTTTTTTATTCTGATTAAACAAACACACAAGGACAAAACTCCCTTGATAAATGACAAGTAACGATAAAATGGGAAAAGCAAAGAATCAAAAGAAATTGAATTTTTAGAAAAGAAAGAAAAACAGAAATGTTACAGAGGAACCAAGTAGGAAAGAACGTGCAGGGAAAATAGGGGAAAAAAGGTGAAACTGTTGAGTTTTGACATAAAAACAAAACAAAACAAATTTAAATTTAAATTTAAATTTAAAACTCAAAACCTATATAAGATATAATAAAAGTATTTCCCCAAGACACATATGAGGAATCGAACCCAGAACCCAAAACCCAGAGCTAAATTAACATACATCCAACCACCAAACCAGTAGGCTCATTCTAACATTACAACGCAACTACAAACCCAATTGCTTAACCTACTAACTGACCCTAACTACAAACCTCAAAACTTCTAACCCCAAAATATGGGATGTTACAACACACCTCTCCTTAAAGAAATTTCGCCCTCAAAATTTCCCAATAACAGAACAGTTGTATAACACAAGCTCTATCACTACGCTCCTACTGTGCACTTTAATCCCGAAGCACTTTTATACCATACTTAATTTCTAATAAAAGCATTCTTAAATTACTAACACACACATAACCATTCTCCAACAAATAGACGATCAAATCATTCACAATAGAAACACACATAGCCAAATTAACCTATGACCATACTTGTATCAATGTCACTGAGGACACTTCCTAATTCGATGCCCCACGGACCTGCATTTGAGGCCCGCTCTTGACTTTTTCCAACAATTTCCTGGATGGCATTTCTTACAGTGCCCATAAACCAAAATGTCCGCACCACTGCTAGAACCTTCTATATTGCTTTTACTAACACTCAATTGCTCCAACCTCATAAGACTATGATCTCTTTTCTTCCCACAATATACGCACCTACATTGAACCATTTCTCTGGTTCTTTCTAAACTAGCCTCGAATACTATTTCTAACATTTCTCTCACTACCCGAGTCAATGCCTCATTACTATCCTTAGGTTTATCGCTACCTGTAGCTGGCAGAACCGCATTGCTTTTGAATCTTGAATAGACACACGTCCCAAAGAGGCTGATAACTTCTCGAAAGTCTCAATAGGCTGACCCTCACGGTCTTGCTTACCACCATAATCAATAATGATCTTCGAACTAATTCTCTTATGAGGTCTACAATACAAAACTGAATATAAACATAAATAGCTACACATTACAGTTCTAATCTTACAAAACTAATCTTATATTCCCAAATGTTTGTACTAACTAGCATTAGAGTCTTACATTTTGGTAAAACATTTCCAAAACACAAATCATTTCAAAGCACTATGGTACAATTTATCAAATCTTCTTTTTTAAAAATGAACACACGCGTACACTGATACGTAAAACACAGGCTGAGATTTTACAAATCTGGCTCTGATACCATTACATGTAGCACCTAAAAATCCAGTCTAGAAGTTTAGACCAAATCCTGGAGGATACACTAACCACCAAAGTGATCCAGAAGCAATTTGACAAAACAAATTGTTAAAATTTCATTTCGAACACGGTTTGCTAAATTCAAGCTAAATCATTTAACCATTTAGGATTAAAAATATAAAATTTAAGTTACGATAAAACATTTGAAAATATAATTTCTTAGTTTCTAAAATTCAATCCAAAAAGAAAATTATACCACAGTTCATATAAAACATTTACAGTTCAAAAACTACTAATAAAATAAAAATTGAAGAAAACTTATTAGCTTAATTTAAAACATCACTCCGAGACCACCAACATGCCGAGTCTAGCTTCAGAACACAAGAGTACCTAAAAGGTGAAAAACTAAGGGATGAGCTACATGAGCTCTATAACGCCCCGAATTTTGGGCCTAGAAGTTTTAAGTCTTGAGTGGGTGCAGTTAGTTGTAACGCCCCAAATCCTGAAAACCAAGTTAAAATTAGTTTCGTGTATTGTAGCGTGGATGTATGTCTGACTTAGTGGTTTAGCACTCAAGGAGTGTCTAGGGAGTCATGGGTTCAAGCCTAGACTTGAGCAAACTTTGTGCTACTACTTGCATTAACCCTTGTCTCCAGCTAGTAGACTTTTAAATTATTGTGAGGGTTGTTTGACATAAAAAGCTTACTGGTCAAGGGGTTGGTGGCGTGTTAGTGGTTGCTAGAAGACTGGGGTTCGAGTCTTGCTGCATGCAAGTGCATTTATTTTTGCAAGCTGTGGTGTGGGAGGTGGTAGGGCAGAGGGACTCTATTGCTTGGTTGGTTGAATTGTTGAGTGAAGTAAGGGATCATGTTAGCCAAAATTGAGGAGAAGAAAGGGGGATTAGGTGGTGATCAATTTGAAGAGGTAGTGGAGAGATTTTAGGAGAGGGATAAGGGGAGGAAATAGTGGAGTTTGGGGTGTAGGGGTAGTTGTCCTAAATTTGAATTCTTGTGGTGGAGAGAGTTTGAATTGATCAAATAAGGGAATAAAGGAATGTTTTGAGGAGAATTTTGTGGGATTAGAAAGGAAGAGGAGTTTTTGCCGAATAGGGACTTTGATCTTAGGAAATTTGACTTTGAGTTGGGGAGTTTCCTCTGCTGTTCACTTTGGGTCTTGGGATTTTTTGTTTTTGTTTTTGTTGAAGTAGTGCATTGTCTAGATTTTTTGGTCTCGGGTACTCTCTCGGTTTTTGGTACATTTGATTCTACTTTTCTCTCAAGCCTCTAGTCCACTGATTTCTGTATTTCACCATTTTTTTTTCTCATTTAGTATTCTTCTCTTTGGCCAAATAGCATTTGCTCTCCCTCTTACAAATCTTTTCGGTGGTTAGTCTTACTGGTGCGCTGATTCTTTCCCTCTCCTTCTACCTTTTTCTCGACTCTTCTGTCCTTTTTACTTTAGCCGAACCTTATCAAGGTCTAACCATCTTCTTTGTTTTCCTTCTTTACTGTTCCTTAGCCATTTCTTGCAGAAGGTTTACCGATGTCCCCTTGTTCTATTTGGACTCAAGTTCATAACAAGGTGATAGGCTGACTATGTTAACCCTACAAGTGACGTCTCCTTGTGGTAAGTCTCTATTGCCTCTGTTCTTTCAGTTATTCCCCCTCTTGATTCCTAATGTCGACTGTTATCTCTTCACTTGTTGATCGTGGTGCCTTTTGTTTTAGGTTTTAGCATTCCTGGTGGAGTGAGGGAGTTAGCCAGGATTCCAGAACGATCAAAACCAGCCTCTTGTTTTTTGTTCTAAGGTAACAATATTCATGGCATTTGATCGAACTGAGGCAATTTGGTTTGAGTTTCTTTGATCATAGCCGCATACTCCTTCCAATCATCTTTGGGTTGGAATGCGATGTTCACCTTTGGGTATAAGTAGCATGTTTAACGAATTCACTTATCATGTAGATAACCACCGAGGTGTCTAATACCGACTTCCATCAGAGTTAGAGGCGGGCTTAAACTACGTTGTTCAAGCAAGGCGATAATAAGTGATCGAGTTTCTTTCAACTCGTAAGTTAGGTGTCTAACATAAGCTTTTATTGAAATAGGTTGGAGTACATGGAGGTTGGTATTCTCTGATCAACAAGTGTGTAAAACACTGTCTTAACCGTAAATCGGCAAAAGCCGAAAAACAGGATCGTTGATGCCACATGGGAGTGCGAACGCTCATTTGATAACCCTGAATGCATAAACATGGGTACGAGAGGCCACCATGGGCGATACCATGGACTTAGGTCGTTCTGGGCCACGTTGGATTGGAATGGGCCATGTGGGCCCCACAGGCTCGTGGCCCCACACGGGTAAACCACACGGACATGTGGCAATTTTTTTTGGGCCAGGTTGTGTAGTTTACACGGCCAATGCCATTTTTGGGCTTCCAGGCCACACTGGCGTGTGGGCCCACATGGGCCACATAATGGGCCTTGGGCCCATTTTTTCACTATTGGACTATTAAAGTTGCACGGGTCGCGCAAGATGACTTTGACCTTCTGTTGGGTCAGTAAGTATACGTAGACCCTAATGTATTGAAATGACTATTTTGCCTTATAAGGTAAAATAACCGAAATACCCCCATAGGGTAAAATGACTTTAATACCCCTGTAAGGTAAAATGACAAAATTGTACTACGATGTGTATGACTGGATTTGAGCATGCCACATTATATGTATGTTGCATCCATGTATGATATTGTGTTGCACCGCATAGGGTGGGATATATGATTCTGGAGGAAGTGTACTGTACTGATATGGTCGCACGGGACGCGCAAGACAACTGTGGACCTACTAATGGCTTTAAGCCTACTATACTGGCAACTTTGCTGCAATACTGTTTTAGTGCCGCAACCGGTGCTACTTGGTGTGTAGGGCTGGATGGGTCGATTTTATCCCCACATGGTGTGTAGGGCTGGTACGGAAATGGTGTGTAGCAGATAGATTGGGTAGGATTTTCTAATTGCATACTGCACTGATTTTGTAATGGGCTTAGGCCCCACTGATACTGTTACTGGAATGGGCTCAAGCCCACAATGTTTCTGATTCTGAAATGGGCTAAGGCTCTAACTGAAACTAAAAGGGCTTAGTCCCAAATTGTGTTTAGTCTGATGGCTTGCTTATATGGGATTACACACTGAGTTTTCGTAAACTCACCTATTTGTTTTAACTGTTCAGGTAATCCCCAGTCTTAGGTGGATCGGCGTCGCGTGGGACTCAAAGGTGGCCACACAATCGCGCATGCTTCCCATCTTGATTTTTAATTTATAAGTAGTTTTATTTGGGTATTTTTATGTAATTAGGGCTTTAAGGTTTTAAATTTTAATTTGTATTTTATTTATTTTGATTCATATCTGATAGTAGTAGGACGTGGATTTTCAAAAGATAAGGTTCTAATATATAACGGGCTTTCCAATGAAATTATGGTTTTGAAAAATGCTTTAATGTGACACCACCATATTTGGCCATAACGTCTAGGTTGGGTTTGAGGTGTTAGATTTAGTGGTATTAGAGCTAGGTTACAAAACTAAACTGTGGATTTGGGTTTTTAAAAATGTAGAAATTTCAACAGAATAGTTTTCAAACGATTTAAAGTGATTTTGGGAATGTTTTACTAAAGGAGTTGTACACCGAGTCTCTGCGCCGATCCGGTAAGTCTTCTGACTGTTTATACTGAAAGAGTTATATTTGAAATATTATTGCGACTACTTTAGGTAGTAAAACTGTACTGAAACTCTTTAGTTAAAGTAAACTTCAAACCGTGGCAAGATTGTGAACTGCAAAAACAAACTCTGAGATAATTCTTTTCATAAAATATCTATAATAAACACTGGAACAATAAACCAACTGGCATAAAATTGTTAATACAGATAAATGCGTGAATGGATAATGAGCACTAGAGGTACTCGTGGTAGAGGCAACGGTAGAGGCCATGGAGCTGCTAAGACTAGGTCTTCGTCTTTTGGACACCAGCCTAATGAGGAAATTAGAGAGGCACCAACTTCACCTATGGCTGAGACAAGGTCTCAGAATAGAATGGCTGGGGACGACGCATTGTCCCAAACAATGTTAAGGATTCTGGAAAGGGTCACTAGACCTATTACTCGTTCTGTGGGCCGTGGGTCGGTTACGGAACGACTCAGGTCTAATACGGCAGAGATATTCAGGGGTATTGCTGGAGTTGCCCCTAATGTGGCTGAATATTGGTTTGAGGCCACAGAAAGGATTATGAATGACCTTGTCTATACCCCTGATCAGAAGCTAAAAGGTGTAGTGTCATTGCTAAGAGATGAGGCTTATCAGTGGCGGCTTACCGTCAAAGAGGGCATTCAAGCTGATCGATTAACTTGGGAGTTTTTCAAGGCTACTTTCTAGGCTAAATATGTAGGTGCCAGCTATGTGGATGCCCGTAGGAGGGAATTTTTGAATTTAACTCAGGGAGATATGACACTGGCTGAGTACGAACCTGAATTTTTTGACTTATCCGCTATGCGCGTTGGGATGGTGGCAACTGAATACGAGTGCTGTGTTTGTTTCGAAGACATCCTTAAAGATAGTCTACGGGTTTTAATAGCTCCACAGAGGGAGCGAGATTTTGCTGCTATAGTGGATAAGGCAAAGATCGTCGAGGATGTAAAGCGCGCTGAGTGTCAGAACCGCGAAAAGGAAAGGGGTAGGAGCAAGAGGGATTCAGATCCCTCAAGTTCATTACTAAGGCCTAAGAAAAAGCATAGAGTTGATGGGCCGAATAGAGTTGAGGCCCCTGCTGTTGTTGTTGGACCGCTGCCCTGTACTGAATGTGGGAAATGCAATCAAGGCAAGTGCTGGAGACGGATTAGGGCATGTTTTAGGTGCAAATCTTTAGAGAACCTTATCAGAGATTGTCCACAGAGGCCCGATCAGATACAAGCTACTGGTATAAATACTGTTCAACCACCGAGAGGTGTTCAACAGCCACCAAGAAACCGTGGTCAAGCCAGGGGTGGAAATAGTCCAAGCTGTGGTAGTGGAGCGGAGGGCAGAGGTACTGGTTATACTGAGCCAAGGCAGCCAGTACTGGTTTATGTCGTATGTCGCCAAGAGTACGGAGACACCCCGAATGTTGATGTGGGTACGTTCTTTATCCATAATGTACCTTACGCTGCACAGTTTGATGTTGGGTATGCATTCCTACATAACATGTACTGTACTTGAGACCTCGGGTTAAATGTGGTAGTGTTTTGGAATTAGAGTGCACAGCGAGAGTGTAGTGCCGTAGTCTATGTTGTGCGATTGATTTGATAGTTGGAAATTTTGAGGATGAAATTTCTTTAAGGGGGTGAGTTGTAACGCCCCGAATTTTGGGCCTAGAAGTTTTAAGTCTTGAGTGGGTGCAGTTAGATGTAACGCCCCAAATCCCAAAAACCCAATTAAAATTAGTTTCGTGTCTTGTGGCATGGATGTATGTCTGACTTAGTGGTTTAGCGCTCAGGGAGTGTCTGGGGAGTCATGAGCTCAAGCCTAGGCTTGAGCAAAATTTGTGCTACTACTTGCGTTAACCCTTGTCTCCAGCTAGTAGACTTTTAAATTATTGTGAGGGTTTTTTGACATAAAAAGCTTATTGGTCAAGGGGTTAGTGGTGTGTTAGTTTTTCTAGAAGACTGGGGTTCAAGTCTTGCTATGTGCAAGTGCGTTTATTTTTGCAAGCTATGGTGGGGGAGGTGGTAGGGCAGTGGGACTCTATTACCTGGTCGGTTGAGTTGTTGAGTGAAGTAAGGGATCATGTTAGCCGAAATTGAGGAAAAGAAAGGGGGATTGAGTGGTGATCAGTTTGAGGAGTTAGTGGAGAGATTTTAGGAGAGGGATAAGGGGAGGAAATAGTGGAGTTTGAGGTGTGTGGGTAGTTGTGCCGAATTTGAATTCTTGTGGTGGAAAGAGTTTGAATTGATCAAGTAAAGGAATAGAGGAGTGTTTTGAGGAGAATTTTATGGGATTAGGAAGGAAGAGGAGTGTAACACCCCTAACCTATATCCGTTGCCGAACTAGGGTTAAAGGCATTACCGGACAAAATTGGAATATTAAGATTCATTTCATAAGCATCAAAGTATTAAAGATCAATTATCAATATAGAGTCCCTTCTATAGGTCATTGAGACCCTAAACATGTATTAGAAAAGGGTTGGGACTAAACCGAACACATGCGAAATTTTTTCAAAATTTAAACATTCTTCCAACAAGTACAGGTCACATGCCCGTGCGAGCAGGCCATGTGCCTCACACGGCTTTAGACACACCCGTGTGTCTAGACCGTATCAAAACAAGGCATACATACTGACTTGTTCACATGGCCACAAGACACGCCCATGTGCTTTGGCCTTGGTCGAATTTGACATGGGCCACACGGCTAGCCAAATGCCGTGTGCCTTGACCGTGCTTGAGTCTGACTTACAATTGTAGGATACCCCAAGGGGCACACGGCTGTGCAACATAGCCGTGTGTCGCACACGGTTGAGACACGCACCCATGTCCCTGCCTATGTGGACAAAAATAGGCCATTTGAATAGCCAACTTGCCACCCCAATTAGGTCAAACCTACAAGCACCAAACCAAGCATAATTACACAACATTTTCAGTTAATTTCTATACCAAACAATACATCATTCATGACATAACATTATCAACCATGTACACGCTTATAAACTCAACTCAATTGTGCCAAAACATAGGACCAAATCATATCAAATCATATGGACTCATAATCTCTAAACTCATGACCCAATCTCTTATCGAAACTTACCAAACTTACCATTTCTCTTAGCCATTCATGAACACATCAAATTGATCATTTTGCATTACATTCCATATACCAAAAAACAAAACATAAACAGAACCATATCAAACCATATCACATGGCTAAATATAAACATTACAAAACCTATCCAAAGTACTTCTAGCCTATACATGCCATACTTTACCATAGACATTTTCAAAAGGTACCCAAAATGAGATTCGGTAGTGTGGTGATGATCCTCGACGATCCCCGAGCTCACTGTAGCTTCGGTATCTATAAAACAATGCAAACATAATCAGAGTATGCTTTCAACATCTTAGTAAGCTCGTACCAAAAATTATCAACAGTATATAGATTATAAAACATCAACACATAAGTACTTTTAACTTCTCAAATCATCTATCAATTTTAAGCCAACACCATCCATATGTTCTTACCAATTCAATGAACTTTATAAGACTAATACCATCTACCATATAGGTATCATACGTACCTGAACCTTCCTGAATTCATTCATTTACATTCTCACCTCTTGTTCGGATATTTTAAGGCTTTCCAAAGATTACCAATCCTTTAAACATCCGTAAACTTAGTGCTTTAAAGATTAGTCGAAGCTAGAATAATTCTGCACACTTAGTGCCATCTCAATTAACCGATGCTATTTCGGTATCGCACACTTAGTGCTTCATATAGCCAAAGCTAATTTAAATCGCACACTTATTGCCAAATACCATTGATTTATCATCGTATTCATCCAAACCAAATATATCTACAATCTATGTATAATCAAAACAGCAAAATATACTTATAACATCATGTTTTATGTACGAACTTACCTCGTACTCGGAATTGTTGACTTGGACAGTTTACTCTATAATCTTCGACTTCCCTCATTCTAAATCTGAATTCCTCTTTTCTTGATCTATTATATTCAAAATTAACCCTTTTATTCACCAAATAATTCAAATCAATCCATAAACATTCATTAGGGCATTTCACAATTTAACCCTATCATTTTCACATTTTGACACCTTAGTCCCTAATTCACAAAATCACAAAATACACAAAGTTTGCTTGTATACTAGCTTAGCTGAATTTTCATAGCTCTCATACAAGTCCACAATTTCATTTATTTCACATTTCAATCCCTCAAAATGACATTTTTACAATTTAGCCCAAATTACACAAATTCATCCAAACTCCAAAGACAAAACATGTAAACCCAACATCAGGCTTTCATATTTCATCATATAACATCACAAAACTCATGAATTCATCCATGGCACATTTCAAAATCACCAACAAAATCAGAAATTGAGGCATGGGTTCGATAATACATGAAGCAATGATTACAAAAACATAGAAATAATCAAAAACCGAGCAAAACACATACCTAATTCACCAATTCTGTAACACCCATAACTCGTATCCATTACTGGATTAGGGTTATGAGGCATTACTGTATAAAACACAGTTTAGCTCACTCATTCCTCACCTTTCATACACTAAGAATTAATACATTTAAAACTTATAATTTCAAAAATCCACAATTCACTTATTATAAATTTGAATACATGGGTCATAATTCAAATTCAGAAATAATCATACCTTACTGAACATATATTGCAAATAAGCACATTTCAAAAAGTCCAACTAATTTAGTACGAACATATATCAAAACCCAACTGATTATGTTCCATAATTACTAAATTTGAACCAAACTTGTATATATCAAAGACATGTTCACATATTTAATACTTCCAATATTTAGTTCCTTATATCCATCATATTAATTCTATTTTCATAATTAAAATCATATTCCATTATATATCATTACACTTCATACTTCGAATATATGCCAATTTCTATCTCATTAATCGTATATCAAACATATCATTTGATAACTTCTGCACAAGTTCATAATAAAACCAATTGAATCATATTACATGAATTATTATGCAATCACATATGAAACTTAAATACATTATAACATGGCCGAACATACTAATGATGCATATATATACAAGTGCGCAATTCATCCTAAAAATAAAAGCCATACTTAACACTTGAACACAAATAACACTCCAGCGTGCATCTAATTCATATCTATATTAATATACCTAAACTTCATATTTTTATTCTATTAACTAACCCAAAACATACTTAATCATTACCATCATTAACCATTTGAACCCACACCAATACAATCAACCAAAACAATCATAAAACATATTCATTACTTACCACTTAGTAACCAACCTTGTTAAGTTAATATACCGTCATCCATCACTCTAATTATACCACATTTCATATTTACAAAATGAGCAAACTATTAAAACGACTACCAAAACCAAACTCATTAAACATTTTAATTAAGAACATGTAAAACCAAACTTAAGCATAATAAGCAAGTCATTTTCGCATGGCTTTAAATACATACTCATTCAAAACAATTAAATCCAAGACTAGTCTATACATGCCACATAACCGAGTCTAAAAATGTTATTTACTGAAATGATAACAGGATAGTGTGATGTCGTCTCCAGCAACTTCCAACCTGAGCAAATCTCCGAAAATCTATAAACATAAGAAAAAGAAAACACAGAGTAAGCTTTTAAGCTTAGTAAGCTCGTATCTTAATAAACTTAACATAACAAATACTTTCATTATAATGCTATAAACATAATATGCTATCTCACACAACCTTTCTAAACTTCATAACATGTTTGCATATCAAATTATCATCATTCAATATTATATTTACTCACTTAACCAACTTTAACTTTCAAAAACTTATTCAATTAAATTTTTATACATCAACCCTTTCACACTTTCATATAGCCAAATGAACACATTATGGGAAATAACACATTTAATTATATATCTTTCTCATATGAATCTCGTATGATCATTAATAATCAAATTCACCTTTCATTCATATAGCATCTGACAAATTTCAAATATGCAACTTTACAAATCACATCTTATTCATTCATTTTTGTTTCAGTAGCACATAACCATATTTCATTTCCACATACAACACAATACATTCTTTGCACATATACTTACCTTATTTTCAAATAGGTAATCAATTATCACGTACCTGATCATTTTATCTCGTTTAATGTATTCAACTACCATATTAGCAATAGATCTTTTAGGCATAAACTAATAATAATTCACCGGCATAAAGCCTGCTAGGCCTAAGCCTGTATCTCACACCGGCACAAGGCCTACTAGACTTAAAGTCTGATTTTATACACCGGCAATAAGCCTCCTAGGCATAAGCCTGATTTAATTCACCAGCACATGGCTTGTTAGGCTCAAAGCCCGAATATCACCATTATAAAGTCGTATCATAAACAATTCATATAATATAGCATGTATACCTGTTCACTTTGCTCGATTTAATCATTCAATCACAACTTATAATTACCCTTTGAATCATTTGAAATTTCGTACACTAAGTGCCATTCTCAATATCTCACACACTAAGTGCCATTCTCAATATTTCGTACAATGAGTGCCATATTTGATTGCCCCGCACATTAAGTGCCACATTTAGTCGATATGTCATCAGTCATTAAAATATTCATGTATATACTATTTATACGATATTAAAGCATTAAAAACATAAATTTAACAATGCTTATTGCATATGAACTTACCTCATTCGCGGTAACAACAAATTAGATCGACGAATCTAATACTTCAATTTTTCCCTCGATATAGACTCGTGCGAGGTTTAACTTGATCTAATCAATCAAATTCAACTATTACAATTCATATTCTATTCATTTTAACTCAATTTCATATTTTGATAAAATTACTATTTTACCCCTAAAGTTTCAATTTTATTCAAATTAGTCCTTGAGCTCAAAAAAATGCAAATTACCCATTTTTAACCATAATTAAGCTTAACCGAATGTGCATAGTATTAAAATAGCTCATAAATTATTTTATGGAAAATTTACATTTTTGCCCCTAATATTTTAAGTTCTTTACAATTTAGTGCCTAAGCTCGGAAAATAAAATTCATTCAATTCGGAGCAAACCCATGCCTAGCCGAATTTAGTACAACTTCATAACAGCCCATATTTTCATTTATTCACAATTTCAACCACATAATTTCAATAATTCACAATTTAATCCAAAATTGACATTTTTAACAAAATTCACTTTACAAAACATGTATATCCAACAACAATAATTTATTTTCCATCATCAACTATCAAAATACTCATGCATTCAACAATGGCCACATTCAAATACTTTAACGGTTTTGAAATCAGAGATACGGGCTAGCTAGAATACGAAGCAACGATCTCAAAAACATAAAAATTATCAAAAATCGAACACAAAGCATACCTAAATCACTTCATGCAAGTGCCGAAACTAAGGAAGCTTCAATGGCTTTCTTTTTCTCCTCCATATTCGGCCAAGAAATAAAATTTGCATGGCCACTTTATGTTTTATTTTTATTTAATACATTTTAATATTCCATTTACCTTTTTGTCCTTTATAATAATACATAGTTTCATATATGCCAAATCACCAATCTCCACTATCATAAAATAATGTTTTCATTGATAAATAGGGACTTCTACTTTAGTAAAACATGGAAAATAAACACTTAACAATTAGAATGCAACTTTTGCATTTTACGCGATTTAGTCCTTTTTGCTTAATTAACTATCGAAACGATAAAATTTTTCAACGCAACTTTATTACCGTCTTTTTGCCACTCCATAAATATTTATAAAAATATTTATGACTCGGTTTATAGAAATGAGGTCCCGATACCTCATTTTCTAAACCCACTTAACCTTAGGGTCATACCACTTGAACTTAATAAATCACTTATAAAACAAATATCACAATATCAAAAACATTTTTAAAATCAAAATTAACTCGTAAATATTAAATATAATATTTACAAACCTACTCATCAGATTTGGTGGCCCCGAAACCACTGTTCCAGTTAATCCTAAAAACGGGCTGTTACAACTCTCCCCCTTAGGGATTTTCGTCCCGGAAAATCTTACCAGAGAATAAATTAGTGACTTACTTTCACAAGCCTTAACAATGTCTCACATAGCTTTAGATTTCTCAACTTTTCAATCTCATGAGCTAAGATTATGATCTGCTCTTTGCTATACATCATAACAAGCTGAGTTTCTACTTCTATAAGAGATACTATAGATAAAGGATCTTATCTGTATCATCACATCATATATATAAAAAACACATTACGACACTTCTCAAGTTCTGATAATAATCTCATTAAGTCCGATGAATTGCGAACTCAACTTCTCTTTATAGCTAAATCGAGAAATTCTATTCCCACTATAATACTTTAACAAATACTCAATTTTCTAATTGAAAATTCAATGTTTTTACGCATCAAGCCCACATATATTTTCTGCCAATCTGAAATTGCTTTTAGATGGTCACAAATTACTTTCATTTCTCCTTTCCAATCACATCGACCCCGAAATTCTTTTTTATCGAAATTTGATTCGATATAACGAAGGTCAGTAATTGCAACCATACCGCACTCATACAATGCTATCTTAATATACATCTTATAACTAATTGTTATACACAAGCTTAACCAACAATAAATGTCTTTCTCGGTTGCTTTCAAGTTCTAGAACACAATGTTACAAAGTAATTCCATACCTAAAGCTCACAGTAGTTTATTTCAGTAACACAATATAACCATCGTGTCTTCATTTGAACAATGAAAACTGGCATTCTTTTAGTACTCCCCATACGGACCGATAATTTCCACTGTGCTAGATGTCACAATTGTTGTAAAATCTCTAGATTTCTCGATACACGAACTCTGGCTCGACACAATGAACGATTGTCGGTTCTAATTTGAAATTCTAAATCAGAAATAAATTTACGTTGTACCCTTTTTAACTTGTAATTCACTGACACTCCTCTTAGCCTCACAAATTTGCTGATTAAATATCAATTTAGTTTCTAGCTCAGCCAAAAATTACTCATCATCTGATAAGATTAATCGCATGATTATCGGTAGTAAATCACACAAAGATTTCTTGCTTAGAGCCCCCAATACTATAATCATTTGCCCAGATTAATAATCAATCACTGACTCATAATCTTTCAACAATTCAAACCATCTTTAATTCTTGTGTCAAATAACTCTTTACCTAATGCAGGCTAAACAAGAATTGATGCTTCAATTAACAATGTCTTCAACTGTTTACCACTTTATTAATAAATATCACATCATTTAGACTTCCCAATTGCGATCTACAAGAACATTTCTCAAATAAAATCATTCTGATGGATATAATTTTGTATCACATCTTCTAGGATATGAGTTAGTCATTCAGACTATCCATCTACTTGCCCGTGAACATTCAAAGTTCATTTCCACCCTGTGGATAGATTCAGATACAAGTAAATCAATTAATCCTTCAAGTAACTAATCCAATCAAACGTGAAAACAGAATCGATCTCGGCTATCAAACAATAACTTTTCAATTATTAATCAATGAAGCTTTCAACTGTACTGAAGCCACAACCATCAGATAGATTAAAATCATAGTGCCATAATAAGGTTGACATTTCAACCGTATAGATATATAATGTCCCAGTTATCAATAATACATTTTTAACACAAGAGAATTTTCGAATATGATTTCAGTAGCAACCAGTGCAGAAACACAACCTCTATAAATCTGATAAATATACCATTGTACTCCCAAGATCAAACTAGAAATTTTAGATCATATTAGATATGGTCATCTCTATTAAAAGAATATCCCTTGCAGACAATCACATAGAATCATAAGAAAACCGAGATAGTGTAATCCCGAATATAATACTATACTGAACTTTTTAAGAAAATACCCATATCAGATGGTAAATATCTCGATAATGTCTCAGAGGAAATCCAAAAGTAAAGCATTACTCATATGCACTGGAATCCACGATAACAAAAGCAATATAATCTTCGTGTACATTCAACAGAACGATTAACCAATAGGAACAGAATACCAGCATCACACAGATTCTATTGTTGATCTTTTCTTTCAATAAAATGAAATAGAATACCAGAGAAAGATATAATAATGCCGATTGTAACCCGAAAAGCCCAACAAGGCATTCATATATCAATATATATAGATAACGTTCTCATATGATAAGAATTTCATCCAAAAATATACAGTTGCACATACCTTTGAGGATAAATGTACAAATAGAATACTCAGAAGAAACCATAAAAACTGCCCAACTATAACCGCTACACTCAGCTATCATTTCAATTCAAACATTATTCCATTGTCTAATTCTGTCATCACTGATTTCACATTATCCCATTACTAACAGAAATCAATTCAGAAGAACTTCCAGCTAATACGTTCTTTAGACATCATACCTGAATACTTTCGTCTTATCAAATTCGACTTCTTCTTTAACAGTGACTTGGCATATTACGAATGGCCTTCAACACAATCCAATATCTTTTCTATTACTGTCTTCACTTGCAGACTCATTCTCTTATCTGATCACAATACTAATCCTTCAATCACGAAACTCTGTAATTCCACACTTGTAAGCTTATTTAATCCATATAATAGGGATTTCATTACAATACTTTACCGATGAGGGGGGTGAGGGTCATAAAGCCTCAAATTTATCTCTCACATATACATGCACATCACACATACTATTATGACTAGCCAATTCATTACTAATTCTACATTCTCAAAACACCTAACTATCTTTTACTTATGATCACTTTTGTACTTAACACATAATTCATACGCTAAATCAAATAATTAATTCACAATCAAAATGTTCACGTAACAATCACATACCAAACATCACAACTCATATACTCATATAATTATAACATTTATCAATAGCAGGATATCATGCATTCTGATTTATACCTTTATGAGTTTCAACTCATCACCAACACATTTCACTCAAGCGTTTGAGAATAACATTCTGTACTATCGGAATTAGCTCGGTTGGAAAGTATATCTGTCTTATAAAACAGTTTTTTTAGAGCCAGGAGATGTCACATTATCACGAGTAGTAATATGGCATGTATAGCTAGACTCACATACGCTAGGTTAGTCCAAGAATCGACAAACCATAGCTCTGATACCACTAAATGTAACACTCCTAACCTGTATCCGTTACTGGATTAGGGTTATGAGGCATTACTGTATAAAACACAGTTTAGCACACTCATTCCTCACCTTTCATACACTAAGAATTAATAAACATTTAAAACTTATAAATTTTAAATATCCACAATTCACTTATTATAAATTCGAATACATGGGTCATAATTCCAATTCAGAAATAATCATACCTTACTGAACATATATTGCAAATAAGCACATTTCAAAAAGTCCAACTAATTCAGTACGAACATATATCAAAACCCAACTGATTATGTTCCATAATTACTAAATTTGAACCAAACTTGTATATATCAAAGACATGTTCACATATTTAATACTTCCAATATTCACTTCCTTATATCCATCATATTAATTCCATTTTCATAATTAAAATCATATTCCATTATATATCATTACACTTCATACTTCGAATATATGCCAATTTCTATCTCATTAATCATATATCGAACATATCATTTGATAACTTCTGCACAAGTTCATAATAAAACCAATTGAATCATATTACATGAATTATTATGCAATCATATATGAAACTTAAATACATTATAACATGGCCGAACATACTAATTGTCAAAACCTCCTTAAAAACGAGTTTTTTAAAAAAAAAATGAAAACGGGAGTCACCACCAATCTTTTGAAGTGTGATTGGATCACTTTATAAAATGTTTTGGTCTACGAAATTACGAGAAAATAGGTTCGGGAGTCGGTTACGCACGAAGAAGGATTAGCACCCTCGTAATGCCCAAAATTTGTACCAAATTGAATAATTTTATCTTAATGTCAAAAGTTTGAAAGAATTTAGAAATAAGACCTCTTTTAAAATCGTAATAATTTGAATTAAAAAAGAATCAAGATTCTTTTGCTTCGAAAGAATATAAACATCACATCCAGCATGATTGGACACGATATTTTTAAACTTTCGTAACTAAAATTATCTTGTGATTTTCAAAACTTATTTAGAAGGATCTTTTAGGTATTTAGAAAAATGGGAAATCGCAACCCAGCATGTTAGGGCACTATTTCCCGAATTTCTAACTACCAAAAAAAACATTGCCTTATTCTTTTTAAGATCTTTTGGATCGAATAAAAAAATTCTTTAAAGTGATGATGCATTTAACACATTACAAAGGATCAATATTTAAATAAATTAACCTACATAATACCTTCTTTAACATTCCACGCAAATATAATATAAAAATGATGAATAATGGCATAAATTACACAATATAGGTTATCATTTTATGCATATATAATCATAAATAACATAAATGTACATGCATTATCGTTACATGCAAAATACAACATAGTGCATAATGAATACAACAAATATAAAGTGCAATATATATATATATGATAATATTTTTATGCAGTTGTAACTTAAAATAACATAAATAATTTATTTCATGTGAATATATAAAAACAATAACACGAAATAACAAATAATCTATGAAAATTTAACCTACTAAACAATATCAAAATAAAACAAAACAAAAATAAATAAGCAAATTACAAACATATAAAAGAAAAATCAAATAAAATAAAAATAAAGATGTTTAGAAATATTTAGAATAATATATGAATGACAAAGGAAAACCCTTTTTTTTAAAAAAAAATTATTAATATATATATACCATATTATAGGATATAATAACAAAATAATGTACTAAATATTAATATTACACATATTTACTTAATAATAAAATAAAAATACATATGTAATTAATGAGTGATAAAATAATATATTTTATAATAAAATAAAAGTAATGTAAGAGATAATATGTGGAAAATATATAACATATAATAAAATTTATAAACAAAATATATAATAATATGAACAATATGATAAGTAATATATAAAATAATAAAAATAATATAACAAGTAATTTTACATATAAAAATATAGTAAAATAAATAATATATATATATAGTAAAAAAATTATATAACATATAATAAAATATAAATATAATAGAATAAATAATATATATAATAAAAATACACCATATAATAAAATTTATAAAGATGAATATAATAATATATATTATTTTTCATATAACTGACATTTATAAAAATAAATAATACATATAATATTTAAAATGAATCAAATATATAAAAAGGATTAAAATCGAATTTAATTAAAAATTTAGGGTTAATCATAAATAAAAATAAAAATTTTTATGGCCTAATTGAAATACACGCTAAATTTGGAGGGACTTATTGGGCAATTAGCCCTAATCCCAAAAACGACGACGTTTCAGAATAGGTATTATAATAGCCATAGAGGTTAAATTGAAATAAATGTAAAAAATTAGGGCTAAATTAAAATATAAGTAAAATGCAATTTTAAATTTTTAAAAATACGGAAGGATTGATTGGGCAATTTTCTCCTTAAACAAAAACACACGGATTCTATTTGGGTCCCGGGTCGACACGCGGATCCTGAGCTTTGAAGCGACGTCGTTTGAAGCTAATTGGTTTTAAGCAAAACGGCACCGTTTCGTTAGGGCTATATAAGCCAAATTTCAACTTTGAAATCATTTTACAACCCGGTTTTAAAAAAAAAAAGAAAAGAAAATCCTCTGAAAGAGGAGAAAGAGGGAGAGTTCTCCGGGCTTCGGCTTCCGTCAGGCCAAGCCTTGGTCGTTGGGTACACGCGCCTACGCGACGTCGCTAACTCTGCCGAATACGGCGGCTAGAAGTTGAAAAGCTTCATTTTCCAGTGCGAATCCATCGGTAAGGCCCTCCTCTTCTTGTTAGCGATATTTTTATTTACTTATGACAAAACAATGATCATAAAAAGGGTAAAAGATTCACCTCTATTTTTTCGATAATTTTTTGATGTTTCTTTTCTTGCGAATATCTGTATATAACTATTTTTTATTGAATCTGTGTTATATCCCCTTTACATTTTCTTGATTCGGGTTTTATAGCCACTGAAAACAAATTTACAATCTGTGATTTTATTTTCTTGCCATATTTGTTGCTGTTTTTCTTTCCTCTTTTGCAGGTAATGACAAAAAATCTGGCGATGAACTGTGACAATCGGGCGCTGATGGTGATTCAATGGTGCACTGATTGGGGCGATGGTGCTGACGTTGATTTGCGCGTTGACTACGGTGCGATTCGGGGCTGGAGTCATGGGGTGAGGCGAAGAGGCGTGTCTGTTGAGATGCTTGCGGCGCCTAGGGTTTCTGAAACCCTAGGCCTTTCCATCTTCTGTTAACAAGTTGGGCCACATGGGCCCTATGTGTTTTGGGTTGAGGGTGTAAACGGGCTAGTGGGTAGTTTAGGTTAATTGGATTTTGGGTTATCATTTGGATTATAAATGTAAGCGGGTATAGGGTTAATGGATTTGGGCTAACCGAGTTTTGGACTGTAAATGGACTTTATTAAAAAATTATTTATTTATTTATTTACGGGCCAGGAAAATTTTGGTTATTATAGCTACACCTCTTTGTTCATTACTGTGTAACAGGAATAGAGCAAAGACTATAAAAAGGATCTAATTTGTCCGGCCTGGCCAAGTCTCAAAATCTTGATCCTCATCTTCCTCAGAGGTATTCTGATATCTTCAGGAATGTCAAATTGGCTACCTTCAACCTGCTTCTTGCAAACTCAGGAATGCTAAATCGTTATTTTGATCTACTCTCTAACAATACAGAGATGCCAAATCTGCTATCTTCGATCTACTCTCAAACAATACAGAGACGCCAAATCCGCTATCTTCGATCTGCTCTCTGACAATACAGAGACGCCAAATCTGCTATCTTCGATCTGCTCTTTGACAATACAGAGACGCCAAATCTACTATCTTCGATCTGCTCTCTGACAATATAGAAATGCCAAATCTGCTATCTTCGATCTGCTCTCTGACAATACAGAGACGCCAAATCTGCTATCTTCGATCTGCTCTCTGACAATACAGAGACGCCAAATCTGTCACCGGTGATCTACATTATCCCCTAGGGGACATAACCTGTAGAATGTGTATGAACTTATGCCTCATGTTTGAAATGAGTCAAATGCCCCTAAATAGACCTATTATGATGCAAGATGTTATGAAAATGATTCCTATTTCAGATGTCTTTACTCATTCACCCATCAAAATTCCTCCTCAGAATATCGATCAAATTCTGCTCCTATGTTCTGAATTAGATTGGTCCTATTGTACCATTCTACTGGAAACGATCCTCTCCTAAGATTGAATCATTTGAAATGTCCAAACATTCTTTGGACTGAAGAAATTTCCCCGAATACCTTTGACCCTTACTCATGGGAATTCTTCAAACAATTGTTCTGTTTTAGTCTCTTGAATTCTCTAGCAATTCCTAGAGTAATATGCAAAACTTCGTTTGTAAAAATATTTAGTTCATCAATCACACTTTAGAAGACAAAAATCTGATCTTATGAATAGTTAAATACATTATTAGGATACAATAAGAGAAATCTGAAAACACATTTTTGAGAAGAAAAAGAATCTAAAGATAGTAATCAGAACAAAAAATTAATGGCCAACATATCACAACTTGGGCTTCTGTATACAAATCCGATGAAACTATTTTGAGTTTTAACATGTGTTTAGAAGATCAAAAGTACTTTGTCGATGCCCCGATATGTAATACACTCCACTTTTCGTTAAATCTAGCATAACAAGGTCATTGCATGCCTCTCAAAATTTGAGTAGCCCTTTCGGGTTTTCAACTCAAAACCCCTTTGGTCTCAAAACGCCCTTTGCGGGTTTTTACCTTAGCCTCTCCATTTTTTTTTCAAAGTCTCAAAGTGCCTTTTGTGGGTTTTCACTTTGGATTCCCATCCCTTTTAGACAAAGTATTTCTTGACTGAGTCTGAATTCACTAGATTGGGTAAACTCTTCCCATCCATTTCTGTCAAAATCAGCGCACCACCAGAGAAAGCCTTCTTCACGACATATGGTCCTTCCCAATTTGGCATCCATTTTCCCCTGAAGTCCTTTTGTATGGGGAAAATCTTTTTCAATACAAGATCCCCTTCGTGGAATTCTCTTGGACAAACTTTCTTGTCATAGGCTCGCATCATTCGCTTCTGATACATCTGACCATGGCGAATAGCTTTTAGCCTCTTTTCTTCGATCAAGTTCAATTGGTCATACTGCGATTGAACCCATTCCGCTTCATCCAGCTTTATCTCTGACAAAATTTGAAGAGAAGGTATTTCTACTTCAATAGGTAACACCGCCTCCATCCCATAAACCAACGAGAAAGGAGTTGCCCCAGTAGAAGTTCTGATGGACGTTCGATAAGCTAAGAGTGCAAATGGTAACTTCTCATGCCAATCTCTGTATGTTTCAATCATTTTCCCCACTATCATTGAAATAGATGAAATTGTCAGCACTTATGTTACAAACCAATCGATCCAACTTGTTGACGGATATATTTTTAGTAACATAAGTCTCATTGAGCACTTTCATTAATGCTTCCCAATGTGCCATTGAACTTAGAAGCAAAGCCAACACTGATATACTAGCTAGTTGTTTACGTAATTGTTCAACCACGCTATACTCACTGTGTTTTAAGAATTTTAAAAATTCTCTGGCTTCTTCTTCCTTCACTGGCTCATTAACTAGTGTCTCGATCCCTTTTCCTCTGTCCAAAGCTTTTGCTTTTGCAGGCTCAACTTTGACGCCTTCTGTATCATAGCGCTTCCCACTACGTGTGTCAGAACCCTCACCTTGAGCTTCCTTAGAAGCACTAGCTATATCCTCTTTCTTCGGCATTTACACATGGCAGTTATAATTCCAGGGTACCCTCTTTTTATCCTTATAAGGAAAGGAAACAGGTTTATGAATGATGACTTTCGGTACCGTTGGTGTTTCAACTTCATTATTTCCTGGTAACGAAATAATAATCCTCGGCCAGTTTTGATTCTTCAGTGCACCTTCTAATGTGCATATATGTCCCTCATTTGAGCTAGCTTCATAAAATTCTAATTATATGTTATTCGTAAGGCTTTGTACCAAGGCCTTAAACTCTTCACATTCCTGGATTTTATGTCATTCCTCAGCATGGAACTCGCAGTAGTCCCTTATTCCTCTATTCTTTTCATTAAAGATTATTATCTCTTTTTTCACCATTTCTTCCCAAATCACTTTCATCGGCATTCTCACCTCAGCCATGCCCTTCTTAATCCTTCTCATTCCAGTATCCCAAATTGCATTTACCCCTTAATCACCATGATTTGGCAACGGGTTCTCATTACTAGGAGTATCGTCAAACTTTACAACCCCCATCTTAATAAGTCTTTCCACTGTTTTTTTAAAGCCAGTGCAATTTTCGATTGAATGCCTTGATATCCCTGCATGGTATTCACATTTGCCGTTTGCATCACACCATTTAGGGTATGGAGGTTGCAATGGTTTCAAATGAAAAGGATCTATCGCATGCGCATTAAATAAACTTTGATATAGCTCCCAATACGTTACTGGGATAGGTGTAAATGAGATTTTCTCAGAATTCTATCTCGAACCAGATCCCTGCTTTTGAGAATCCTGTTGCCCAACTGTAGTTACTCTGGGTTGACTAACTGTAACCACCTTTGGATTATAACTACTTGTATTGTTCACCTCATTATCTTTTCCCCGTGGGGCCGATATTTTGGCAATTTCCCCCTCTATCTTGCCACCCCTTATGGCATCCTCAATCATTTCTCCTGCCATAACTATATCAGCAAAACTCTTGGTGGTACTTCCAATCATGTGAGTAATGAATGGGGCCTTCAAAGTGTTAATGAACAGTATAGTAGTTTCCTTCTCCAGGTGCGGTGGTTGGACTTGCATGGTGACCTCCCTCCATCTCTGGGCATATTTCCTAAAACTTTCATTAGGCTTCTTTTCCATGCTCTGCAAGGTAATTCTATCAGGAGTCATGTCAGTCTCATGATTATATTGCTGTATAAAAGCTTGCGCTAGGTCTCTCCAAGAACTGATCCTTGCACGACTCAATTGATTATACCATCTCGCCGCTGCTCCAACCAAACTGTCTTGAAAACAATGGATCAATAGTTGATCATTGTTTACATATCCAGTCATCTGTCTACAAAACATAGTGATATGGGTCTCAGGGAAAGTAGTCCCATTGTACTTCTCAAACTCTGACATCTTGAACTTATGGGGAAGTACCAAATCTAGGACCAAACTCAAGTCTTTGGCATCGATTCCCTGACAATTATCAGCGTTTTCTAATGCCTTAAACTTCTCCTCTAACCATCTACAACGTTCCTCCAATTGCCTTGATAATTCGAGTCTCATTTCTTCCCTCTCAGCTACATCTAGATCGGGGATAATCGGATTGGCAGGATTGTCTCCAGGATTGAATCCCGAACCAGTTTGAAAGTTCATGGGTATTCCAGCATCGACTTGACCCTGTTGAGGCCTTACCGTGATGGACGGCCTTCGAGGATATGCTTCAGATTGAGTTTGCACATGGGGTGGGGTGAAACCCGGAGGATGATCCTCATTATCTCCTTCAGTGATGGTCATAGGGGCCTTTCCTTTATCCGTCGCCCCCTTCAGCAGCTGAGCCATCTCAGCCATCATATTCCTTTGAGCCTCCAACATTTGATCTTTCATCTCTTGTTAGATTTTTGCCAATTGCTCCTATAACTGTTCTTGCATCTCTTTTTGAATCTGCTCAAGTCTTTGATCCATATTCTTTGACTTAGCGTGTGTACCGTAAGGATATGTTGTTTCAAGATTTCCTTTCTCTTATTCTCTCTTTCTCCCTAATAATTTTACTAATTAGGGTCTTTCTATAAACTTGAATGCATATGATGTGATGAGATGCAAATGCATGAATGCTTAAAGATATCAATTCTGATTCAATTTCTTTTTAGAAAACGTTATTTAAGAAACAAAAATCTTTGCACAAAATAGATTACAAATACGCCTTTGCCCCCAGGCCCAAGGTTTTAACACTATCCAACAACAAAGCTAACTCTAGACCTTTATCTGACACTAACTCATATTTTGTACTCAATACATTAGCTTGTGCTGATAGGTCTTGTAAATGATCAGCAACCTCTCGAATCTGGACTATAGTTTCTCCCATGAGATAATCCCTATCTCCAACTTGATCCTGAAGATGGTGAAGTTCTCCCTTCCACTGTTCTTCTCTTGCCTCGAGCTGCTCAATCCGTAGCTCACAGTCCTGCAGTGCTGCTTCCAAGCCTCCAATATTGTGCTTCATTTCCTCAATCTTATCTAGGCTTACCTTTAACTCGATCGTAGAGTTACGACTTCGGTGATGATGAAGAGATCGTCCAAGCTCAGCCACCAAAGTTTTTAATCCTTGATTTTCCTTCTCTAGGGCCTGATTACGCGACTGCATATCTTGGGACTTCTTCTCCCAATACTCGGCTTTAGCTTTTTCTTCTTGAACCTCTTGTTGCCACTGCTCTGAAGACTTCCCCAATCCAGCTCTCTTCAATGATAGCTATGTCTTCTTATACTGTGTCTTCAAGTCATCTCAGTCTTCCTCAATCTTCCTCTTTTCTTTCCTTACTTTTTTTACCTCAATTTTCTGAACGTCAACGTCTAAGCTTAAGTACATCTTTTCCTCCTCGAGCCTTTCTATCTTTCTTCCAAGCTCTAAATTTTTTCTTTCAAACTCTTGTTTTATGACCTCCAACTCTGATGGAATCACTCGTAAATTTTTCTCCATCGATCGAGCAGCCTCCAAACTCGGTCTAGGGATGTTATCATTAACCCTCTTACTAAACCATCCTTTGTATTCAGAAGTTGTCATCGGTCCTTTAGTCAGAATCTTCACGCAGCAAACCTTCTTCCAAGCCTCGAAAATTTCTCGCATCTTCTTCTTATAATGATCCCTTTATACGAGAAGTCACTCTGAGCTAGTCCCCGTGTTGCCGGTATAAATTGCTCCACCTTGTATTGCCTTAGGACAAGTAATTGTGTATAACCGACAACTCCCCAAATTCCAGGAAGAGGTACCCAATTGAAGCTTCCACACCGATAAAGAATTTTGCTAGGGGTCATCCAAGGGGCTTTCCACATAACATCTTCTTCTCGGAGGTTCTGAAGTATTTCTTATAAGAGTATGCCCAAAGATCAATCACGAGATGGTTGTAATAACATACTTGGTTTATCATGTTTATTAATATAAGGCGTTGCCATTATTATTTCAGTTTCTTTTCTGTGTGCATAAATAAACTTTTTTATAATAATGTCCTGAGAATAATATAATTATTCTTAAAAGATCCTTAGTCAAGTACTATTGTTGGCTAGGATAATAATAATGCATTAAGACTAACATGTAGTTGATTGATGACAAAGAGTTGTCATTGATATGGAGTGTCAGAATCAATGCATGAATGTGTGTGTTAGAGAACAACATATTGGACTGACCCGCTATGAGTATGTTTCTTGTATTATTATGTAATTGTCACAACATTACTCATAGTGATTAATATGTATATGATCCTTATACTTGAGATCATCTTTATCCCAACGTCGTGAGTTGTATATTTTGATACAGTCAAACAAACACCGTAACTGGTTGTTCTATAAAGACTGATGTTGAATATACCACAATCTATGTTGAGGGATATAGTTGATCAATATAGGATTAGTCCCTCCTACATAATGGGAGTAATATCTCAGGCCACTTGATTGAGTGAGGCTAGAAATGCATGGCCATGCTCAAATAAGTTGATATGAGATGTCATACTTATTTGTGTATCATAGTCTACTAAAGGTATCAAGAAACATGGGATGGACTATGCAAGTGTGACTATTCCATGACTTGTGTCTAATCCAAAGATATAGGACTTAAGGATTAATGCATGAAAGGTTAATCACAAAAGGTTATGTCGAATCATGACTTCTTGTAACTTAGGTAGCATTGATGCATTGCTAGATGCCACTCATTGTTTGTATCATTAGAATCATTCTAATATTACTGCTAGCGTTACAAGAACCTATAGGGTCACACCCTATGGTTGAAATGAACGAGGTAAAACATAGTTGGTATATTGCTTGGTTGTCACATGAATTAAATTAATTATAGAATTAATTTAATTGGGCAATCAAATTGTTGAACATACTATATGTACAAGGATGTTGTACACATAATCAGAACATAATTTTATTGATATATGAATTTAGTTCATATATAAGTTTAAATAAATATAGTTTACCGAAATCTTTATTATAATTAATGTAATTATAATTTTTCTGTTAAACATTATTATATTTATTTGAATGATAATTATTATGTTCGGATTAATTTTAATGAATTAAAATCCGTTATAAATATATACCAATTAAGAGGGAGTTATATATAGCAAGGGTAAAAACCCTAAAAAGGATATATAAAAACTAGCTTGAAAATATGCAATGTGGTCTAGCAGCCGTTTAGCAAAATACTCTCTGAAAATAGTTTTCTGGGATTTCTACCGTTCATTGTCAATTCGGTGGACTACGTAGAGGCCGACATCGAAACAGGTTGCGGCTTGGTTCGATAGTGGTTCGGCATTCCTATTTCCTAGGCGTCGCTGTCTACTCAGATTGAAGTTTCGATAATTTTGAAACCTTTTTATCACCCCGATTCGTTCCTTACACATGGATCCTTGGTTTGGATCGCCGGAATTTTTTTTTTTAATTTTTCGCTGCGCTTTGGAGGCACCGGTGTTCCAATATTTCTATCCACCTTTCTTCTGTAATGTCATCTCTCCTTGGTGTAGCTACTGCTTCCTTTAGCGGAGAATAGTCTTTGAAGAACACTCGGCAAGGAACCTTATCAACCTTCCAAAAATGACTATGGAACCAAACTAACAAGAACTGCGCACATCCAATGAACCTACCCTCCCCGACTCTTCGACATGCATTCAAGGATCTAAATGTCTCAGTGAGGATTGCAGGCACAGGTGTATTTTGCTTACCTAGTCGATCGAATAAATTCGCGACTGCCTCATCTATGTGTCCCATAGCTTTTGGGAAAATCACCAAACCATAAATACTTAAGACCAGGACATCAACCCTCCTTTTCACATCTGGGTGTGCTAATATTAGATCCCTCAAACTTGCCCATGGAACGCATTTACCATCTCCTTTTTGTTGGATTCGAGCTACGTCCCACTGTTCACTCATCCCTGTGATCATCATTAATTTCTTCACAAAAGTAGGAAGATTAGTAGGCCAAACATAAGCTTTGTTACCTTGAATCTTCTGACACCAAAGCAAGGTTGTATACTCCTCCAAAGTAGGCACTAATCTACCTCTCCGAATGTAAAACAACTATCAGCAGGGTTCCAAAACTGTACCATAGCTCGAAACAAGTGCTTATCCACCTTGATATCTAGCAAATAGGGAAGATCTCCATAATTTTGATAGAAAAGCTGCTTAGCCTCGTCATCCCATTGGGCCCAAATGTCTCTCAACTCTTGAAACTCATTTTGCGTTGAATTAATACGGGTGAAGTCCCATAACTCTGATGTATGCCCCTCAGTGACACTATCTCCTTTCTCTAACTGGGTTTTCTCTAACCAGGTACAGACAGAGGCATTGTCCTCCACTTTATCAAGATATTCATTCCTTATTACAAAACTTTCTAATTTAGAAATTGATCCGTGAATCGACACCCTTAAATGCTGAATGACATGCAATGATAACAAAATAAAATAAGTTAGTATCACATATAAAGAATATGATAAACAAGTACTTGCAAGGGTAGCTTACTAAAGGCTATCACCATTTTCCTTAGGATAAGCACTTAAAGTTCACTATATGAGTTTAGTTCTAAAGTAAAGGTACCTGAACCAGTAGATTCCTTGGTCCTCACCCATTATAGGCTCATATAGACCAAGTTCAGTTCAGGGGGACACATTTCCTATGGCCATGTGGAGATGAAAATCTTATGAAGACATAGGTACAGTATCCCGAAAGCAATCCACTAGCTCATACGGAGGTGAAAACCTCACGAAAGCCTAACTTTTCACTCCCACTTAGGGGTGTGACCACAGCGGTCATGTAAATGCAATGTACAGCAACAGTATAACAAACATATGCAGCAAACACATGAAAAAAAGATCAATTTTTAAAATTTTCCAAACTTCCGACATTAAGACAAAAAATAATCAATTTCTTGGCTTGACTCTCTTATTGTCCCCAGCGGAGTCGCCAAGCTGTCGAAACCTCCTTAAAAATGAGTTTTTTTTAAATGAAAATGGGAGTCGCCACTAATCTTTTAACGTGTGATTGGATCATTTTATAAAACGTTTTGGTCTACGAAATTACGAGAAAATAGGTTCGGGAGTCGGTTACACACGAGGAAGGATTAGCACCCTCGTAACGCCCAAAATTGGCACCAAATTGAATACTTTTATCTTAATGTCAAAAGTTTGAAAGAATTTAGAATTAAGATCTCTTTTAAAACCGTAATAATTTGAATTAAAAAAGAACCAAGATTCGTTTGCTTTGAAAGAGTATAAACATCATATCCAGCATGATTGGACACGAAATTTTTAAACTTTCGTAACTAAAATTATCTTGTGATTTTCAAAACTTATTTAGAAGGATCTTTTAGGTATTTAGACAAATGGGAAATCGCAACCCAGAATGTTAGGGCACTATTTCCCGAATTTCTAACTACCAAAAAAAACATTGCCTTATCCTTTTTTAAAATCTTTTGGATCGAATAAAAAAATTATTTAAAGTGATGATGCATTTAACACATTACAAAGGATCAATATTTAAATAAATTAACCTACATAATACCTTCTTTAACATTCCACGCAAATATAATATAAAAACAATGAATAATGGCATAAATTACACAATATAGGTTATCATTTTATGCATATATAATCATAAATAACATAAATGTACATGCATTATCGTTACATGCAAAATACAACATAGTGCATAATGAATACAACAAATATAAATTGCAATATATATATATGATAATATTTTATGCAGTTGTAACTTAAAATAACATAAATAATTTATTTCATGCGAATATATAAAAATAATAACACGAAATAACAAATAATCTATGAAAATTTAACCTACTAAACAATATCAAAATAAAACAAAAAAAAATAAGCAAATTATAAACATATAAAATAAAAATCAAATAAAATAAAAATAAAGATGTTTAGAAATATTTAGAATAATATATGAATGACAAAAGAAAACCTTTTTTTTAAAAAAATGATTAATATATATATACCATATTATAGGATATAATAACAAAATAATGTACTAAATATTAATATTACACATATTTACTTAATAATAAAATAAAAATACATATGTAATTAATGAGTGATAGAATAATATATTTTATAATAAAATAAAAGTAATGTAAGAGATAATATGTGGAAAAATATATAACATATAATAAAATTTATAAACAAAATATATAAAAATATGAACAATATGATAAGTAAAATATAAAATAATAAAAATAATATAACAAGTAATTTTACATATAAAAATATAGTAAAATAAATAATATATATATAGTAAAAAAATTATATAACATATAATAAAATATAAATATAATAGAATAAATAATATATATAATAAAAATATAACATATAATAAAATTTATAAATATTTATATAATAATATATATTATTTTTCATATAACTGACATTTATAAAAATAAATAATACATATAATATTTAAAATGAATCAACTATATAAAAAGGATTAACATCGAATTTAATTAAAAATCTAGGGTTAAGTATAAAAAAAATTTATGGCCTAATTGAAATACACGCTAAATTCGGAGGGACTCACTGGGCAATTAGCCCTAATCCCAAAAAACGACGTCGTTTCAGAATAGGTATTATAATAGCCATAGGGGCTAAATTGAAATAAATGTAAAAAATTAGGGCTAAATTAAAATATAAGTAAAATGAAATTATAAATTTTTAAAAATACAGAAGGATTGATTGGGCAATTTGCCCCTTAAACAAAAACACGCGGATCCTATTCGGGTCCCGAGTCGACATGCGGATCCTGAGCTTTGAAACGACGTCGTTTGCAGCTAATTGGTTTTAAGCAAAACGACACTGTTTCGTTAGGGCTATATAAGCCAAATTTCAACGTTGAAATCATTTTACAACCCGGTTTTAAAAAGAAAGAAAAGAAAATCCTCTGAAAGAGGAGAAAGGGGGAGAGTTCTCCGAGCTCCGGCTTCCGAAGGAGGAGAGTTCTCTGGCTCCGGCTTCCGTCAGGCCAAGCCCTGGTTGTTGGGGACATGCGCCCAAGCGTCGTCGCTAACTCTGCCGAATATGGCGGCCAGAAGCTGAAAGGCTTCATTTTTCAGTGCGAATCCATCGGTAAGCCCCTGCTCTTCTTTTTAGTGATATTTTTATTTACTTATGACAAAACAATGATCATAAAAAGGGTAAAAGATTCACCTCTGCTTTCTCGATAATCTGTTGATGTTTCTTTTCTTGTGAATATCTGTATATAGATATTTTTTATTGAATCTGTGTCTATATCCCCTTTACATTTTCTTGATTCGGGCTTTTATAGCCACTGAAAACAAATTTACAATCTGTGATTTTATTTTCTTGCCATATTTGCTGCTGTTTTTCTTTCCTCTTTTGCAGGTAATGACGAAAAATCCGGCGATGAACAGTGACAATCGAGCGCTGATGATGATTCAATGGTGCACTGATTGGGGCGATGATGCTGGCGTTGATTTGCGCATTGACTGCAGCGCGATTCGGGGCTAGAGTCACTGGGTGAGGCCAAGAGGCGTGTCTATTGAGATGCTTGTGGCGCCTAGGGTTTCTGAAACCCTAGGCCTTTCCATCTTTTGTTAACGAGTTGGGCCATTTGGGCCCTATGTGTTTTGGGTTGAGGGTGTAAACGGGCCAGTGGGTAGTTTAGGTTAATTGGGTTTTGGGTTATCAGTTGGATTATAAATGTAAATGGGTATAGGGTTAATGGATTTGGGCTAACCGAGTTTTGGACTGTAAATGGACTTTATTAATAATTTTTATTTATTTATTTACGGGTTGGGAAAATTTTGGTCATTACACTAATGATGCAAATATATACAAGTGCGCAATTCATCCTAAAAATAAAAGCCATACTTAACACTTGAACACAAATAACACTCCAGCGTGCATCTAATTCATATCTATATTAATATACCTAAACTTCATATTTTTATTCTATTAACTAACCCAAAACATACTTAATCATTACCATCATTAACCATTTGAACCCATACCAATACAATCAACCAAAACAATCATAAAACATATTCATTACTTACCACTTAGTAACCAAACCTGTTAAGTTAATATACCATCAGCCATCACTCTAATAATACCACATTTTATACTTCCAAAATGAGCTAACTATTAAAACGACTACCAAAACCAAACTCATTAAACATTTCAATTAAGAACATGTAAAACCAAACATAAGCATAATAAGCAAGTCATTTTCACCTGGCTTTAAATACATACTCATTCAAAACAATTAACTCCAAAACTAGCCTATACATTCCACATAACCGAGTCTAAAAATGTTATTTAGTGAATTGATAACAGGATAGTGTGATGTTGTCTCCATAGACTTCCAACCCGAGCAAATCTCCGAAAGTCTATAAACATAAGAAAACGAAAACACAGAGTAAGCTTTTAACCTTGGTAAGCTCGTATCTTAATAAACTTAACATAACAAATACTTTCATTACAATGCCGTAAACATAATATGCTATCTCAGACAACCTTTCTAAATTTCATAACATGTTCTCATATCAAATTATCATCATTCAATATTATATTTACTCACTTAACCAACTTTAACTTTCACAAAATTATTCAATTAAATTTTTATACATCAACCCTTTCACACTTTCATATAGCCAAATGAACACATTATGGGAAATAACACATTTAAATATATATCTTTCTCATATGAATCTCGTATGATCATTTATAATCAAATTCACCTTTCATTCATATAGTATCTGACAAATTTCACATATGCAACTTTACAAATCACATCTTATTCATTCATTTATGTTTCATTAGCACATAACCATATTTCATTTCCACATACATCACAATACATTCTTTGCACATATACTTACCTTATATTCAAATAGGTAATTAATTATCACGTACCTGATCGTTTTAGCTCGTTTAACGTATTCAACTACCATATTAGCAGTAGATCTTTTAGGCATAAACTTATAATAATTCACCGGCATAAAGCCTGCTAGGCCTAAGCCTATATCTCACACTGGCACAAGGCCTGCGAGACTCAAAGTCTGATTTTATACACCGGCAATAAGCCTACTAGGCATAAGCCCGATTTAATTCACCAGGACATGGCTTGCTAGACTCAAAGCCCGAATATCACCATTATAAAGTCATCTCATAAACAATTCATGTAATATAGCATGTATACCTGTTCACTTTGCTCGATTTAATCATTCAATCACAATTTATAATTGCCCTTTGAATCATTCGATATTTTGCACATTAAGTGTCATTCTCAATATCTCATACACTAAGTGTCATTCTCAATATCTCGCGCACTAAGTGCCATTCTCAATATTTCGTACCCTGAGTGCCATATTTGATTGCCCCGCACACTAAGTGTCACAGTTAGTCGATATGTCGTTAGACATTAAAATATTCATGTATATACAATTTATACAATATTAAATCATTAGAAACATAAATTTAACAATGCTTATTGCATACGAACTTACCTCGTTCGCGGTAACGACAAATTAGATCGACGAATCTGATACTTCGTTTTTCCCTCGATATAGACTCGTACGAGGCTTAACTTGATCTAATTAATCAAATTCAACAATTACAATTCATATTCTATTCATTTTAACTCAATTTCATATTTTGGTAAAATTACTATTTTACGCCTATAGTTTCACTTTTATTTAATTTAGTCTCTGAGCTCAAAAAAATAAAAATTAACCATTTTTAACCATAATTAAGCTTAGCCGAATGTGCATAGTATTAAAACCGATCATAAATTACTTTATGGTAAAATTACATTTTTGCCCCTGATATTTCAACTTCTTTACAATTTAGTGCCTAAGCTCGAAAAATGAAATTCATTCAATTTTGGGCAAACCCATGCCTAGCCAAATTTACTACAACTTCATAACATCCCATATTTTCATTTATTCACACTTTCAACCACATAATTTCAATAATTCACAATTTAATCCAAAATTGACATTTTTACCAAAATTCACTTTACAAAACATGTATATCCAACAACAATAATTTATTTTCCATCATCAACTATCAAAATACCCATGCATTTAACAATGGCCACATTCAAATACTTTAACAGTTTTGAAATCAGAGATACAGGCTAGCTAGAATATGAAGCAACGATCTCAAAAACATAAAAATTATCAAAAACCGAACACAAAACATACCTAAATCACTTCATGCAAGTGCCGAAACTAAGGAAGCTTCAATGGACTTCTTTTTCTCCTCCATATTCGGCTAAGAAATAAAATTTGCATGGCCATTTTATGTTTTATTTTTATTTAATACATTTTAATATTCCATTTACCTTTTTATCCTTTATAATAATACATAATTTCATATATGCCAAACCACCAATATCCACTATCATAAAATAATGGTTTAATTGATAAATAGGGACTTTTACTTTAGTAAAACATGGCAAATAAACACTTAGACAATTAGAATGTAACTTTTGCATTTTACGCGATTTAGTCCTTTTTGCTTAATTAAATATCAAAACGATAAAATTTTTCAACGAAACTTTAATACCATCTTTTTGCCACTCCGTAAATATTTATAAAAATATTTACGACTCGATTGATAGAAATGAGGTCTCGATACCTCATTTTCTAAACCCACTTGACCTTAGGGTCATACCACTTGAACTTAATAAATCACTTATAAAACAAATATCACAATATCAAAAACATTTTTAAAATCATAATTAACTAGTAAATATTAAATATAATATTTACAAACCTACTCATCAGATTTGGTGGCCCCGAAACCACTATTCGGTTAATCCTGAAAACAGACTGTTACAAATCCAAAGTGTCGAACCCTAAGTGAGAATTTTTCTCTTTTATTTTCTTTTCAATTTTGGTGGATGAACACATAAATTAACATGTTTTCTTATTTTTGTTTTATTAATATTAACATATTAACTAAATGACCGTTTTGCCCTTTGTTATAAAATTATTCATTCACCTAACACATGCCCTTTTATGTCCATTCAAACTTCCAATAGTCAAATAACCATATAAGGACCTCAAAATTATAAAGCCAAGCCAAATAGGCACTTTTAACATCTAGCACACAGCTTTTACATTCTACGCAATTAAGTCCTTTTTCAAAATTAAACACACAAACGATTAAATTTTCAGACAAAACTTTCACACATGCTAATTCACATATTTTAAGCATGGAAAATAATATTAAAACATTTATCTGACTCAGATTTGTGGTCCCGAAACCACTATTTTGACTAGGTTCAAAATTAGACTGTTACAAGGAGTTGTAGCCGAATAGGGACTTTGGTCTTAGAAAATTCGGCTTTGAGTTGGGGAGTTTCCTCTGCTGTTCACTTCGGGTCTTGGAATTTTTGGTTTTTGTTGTTGCTGAAACTGTGCATTGTCTAGATTTTTGGTCTTGAGTACCCTCTTGATTTTTGGTAGGTTCGATTCTACTTTTCTCTCAAGCCTCTAGTCCATTGATTTCTATTTTTCATCCCTTTTTTTCTCATTTAGTATTCTTCTCTTTGGCCAAATAGCATTTGCTCTCCCTCTCACAAATCTTTTCAGTGGTTAGCCTTCCTGATGGGCCAATTCTTTCCCTTTCCTTCTCACTTTTTCTCGACTCTTCTGTCTTTCTTACTTTAGCCGAATCTTATCAAGGTCTGACCATCTTCTTCCTTTTCTTTCTTTACTATTCATTGGTCGTTACTTGCTAAAGGTTTACCGAAGTCCCCTTGTTCTATTGGGACTCAAGTTCATAAGAAGGAGTTAGGCCAACTACGTTACCCCTACAAGTGACATCTCCTTGTGGTAAGTCTCGGTTGTCTCTATTCTTTCAATTATTCCCCCTCTTGATTCCTAATGTTGACTGTAATCTCTTCATTCGATGATCGTGGTGACTTTTGTTTCTGGTTTTAGCATTCCTCGTGGAGTGAGGAAGTTATCCAAGATTCTGAAACAATCAAAACCAGCCTCTCGTCTTTTGTTCTAAGGTAACAATATTCATGGCATTTGATGAACTGAGACAATTTGGTTTGAGGTTCTTTGATCATAGCCGCATACTCCTTCCAATCATCTTTGGGTTAGAATGCGATGTTCACCTTTGGGTATAAGTAGTATGTTTAACGAATTGAATTATCATGCAGATAACCACTGCGGTGTCTAATATCGACTTCCGTCAGCGTTAGAGGCGGGCTTAAACTACGTTGTTCAAGCAAGGTGATAGTAAGTGATCTTTGTTCAAGTTCGATTAGAGTTTCTTTCAACTCATGAGTTAGGTGTCTAACCAAAGCTTTTATTAAAATAGGTTGGAGTACGTGGAGGTTGGTATTCTCTCATCAACAGGTGTGTAAAACACTGTCTTAATCGTAAATCGGTAAAAGCCAGAAAATAGGACCATTGATGCCACATGGGCATGCGAATGCTCGTGTGATAACCCTGAACGCATAAACATGGGTACGAGAGGCCACCATGGGCGATACCATGGACTTAGGCCGTTCTGGGCCATGTTGGACCAGAATGGGCTGTGTGGGCCCACGAGTTCGTGGGGGCCACATGGGTAAACCACACGGAAGTGTGGTGATTTTTTTGGTCCAGGCTGTATAGTTTACACAGCCAAGGCCATTTTTGGGCTTGTGGGCCACATGGGCCTGTGGACCCACATAAACCACACAATGGGCCCTGGGCCCATTTTTTCACTGTTGGACTGTTAAGGTTGCACGGGTCGCGCAAGACGATTGTGACCTTCTGTTGGGTAGGAAGTATACCTAGACCCTAATGTATTGAAATGACTGTTTTGCCTTATAAGGTAAAATGACCAAAATACCCCCATAGGGTAAAATGGATTTAATACCCCTATAAGGTAAAATGACAGATTTGTACTATGATGTGTATGACTGCATTTGAGCATGCCACGTTATATGTATGTTGCATCCGTGTATGATATTATGTTGCATTGCATGGGTGGGATATATGATTTTGGAGGAAGTGTATTGTACTGATATGGTCGCATGAGTCGCGTAAGACGACTGTGGATCTACTGGTGGCTTTAAGGCTACTATACTGGTAGCTTTGTTGTAATACTATTTTAGTGCCGCAACCGGTGCTACTTGGTGTGTAGGGCTGGGTGAGTCGATTTGATCCCAACATGGTGTGTAGGGTTAGTACAGAGATGGTGTGTAGCGGATGGATTGGGTAGGATTTTTTTATTGCATACTGCACTGATTCTGTAATGGGCTTAGGCCCCACTGATACTGTTACTAGAATGGGCTCAGGGCCACACTGTTTCTGATTCTGAAATGGGCTAAGGCCCTAACTGAAACTAAAAAGGCTCAGTCCCAAATTGTGTTTACTCTGGTGGCTTGCTTATATGGGAATACACACTGAGTTTTTGTAAACTCACTCATTTGTTTTACCTGTTCAGGTAATCCCCAGTCTTAGGCGGATCGGTGCTGTGAGGGACTCAAAGGTGGCCACACAACCGCACACGCTTCCAATCTTGATTTTTAATTTATAAGTAGTTTTATTTGGGTATTTTTATGTAATAAGGCCTCTAAGGTTTAAAATATTAATTTGGGATTTTATTTATTTTGATTCATATCTGATAGTAGTAGAACGTGGATTTTCAAAAGATAATTATTTTTCAAAATCACCACATCTTCTTAATATAATTTTAAAGCTTCCATAAACGTAGTTTTAAAGTGTAATAACAATCTAATATGATTTACAAATTTTCTTTGATGATATAATAAGGTTTTAATATATAACGGGCTTTCCAATGAAATTATGGTTTCGAAAAAAACTTCAATATGACACCGCCAGTCGGCCATAACGTCTAGGCTGGGTTGGGGTGTTACAAGCTCAGTGTGAGTCCGAGACCAAAAGCAAACAGCTAAAAGAAAGAGTATCCCAATGATTAGTCGAAACAGTATATGCTCATGAATCACATTCAAAATCTCATAACGGTATAAAATTATAAGATATATCCAAGCATGCCATAAAACATATATGTACATTTGTACACCAATCTAGTTATGAACACACCAACACTCACATAGACAAACATGTATCTAGATGCGTGTTGTATGCAACAAGTCAAAAATAATCCCACCCAACCAACCAAACACCTCTCTGACCCCCTGCACACGATGAACGAGCTATAGAAAGCCCAACCAACCCTGTACACAATATGTGGAACCAATCTAGTCGAAATAATAAAAATATGCAACTGAGCTGCCATATGTTTACATTTTGATATCACCGCTATTAGGTATTGGAGTTAAACTGTCGAATTAAACTTCCTTCTCTTCATAACTGTAACAGCCCGTTTTTAGTGAAATTGGAATAGTAGTTTTAGGACCACAAATCCAATGTCAAAAAATGTATTTATTATTATTTTAAGGTTTACAACATTATAGTAGCATTGTATAAAAATTTCATGGATAAATTTTATCGTTTGCATGCTTAATTTGATAAAAAGGATTAAATCAAGTAAAGTGTAAAACTTATGTTCTATTAGAAAAACATGTTAAATTGCTATGAAAATTAATCATGAGAGGCCTTAAATGGTGATTAAACCATTAATTTAAGTAGTGGACAATTATGGACAACATTAATATGTTTAATAAAGGTTATATTAGTAATTTAATAATAAATAAACAAAATAAATAAAATAAAAATCACATTACCTTGTCCATCTTAATCTAGCCAAATGCCTAAGGAAGAAAACCACCATTTTTTTCGGCCAATCTATATTCTCATTGCATGTAAGTATTTTTCATCCCGTTTTTAATGATTTTTATGCTTTTAGAGTTTTGTAGCTTAATCTAGCTACCCCGGGGATTAATTTGCAAAAACATTAAAAGTATAAGGTTTTACCATGTATATTGGTTATTTTTTTATGTTTGATGGATGAAAGTGAATATTTGATGATAGTTGAACAACTTTTGTTAAAGAATTTTTGATGAATTTGTTATTTAAGTAATTAATTGAAAAATAGAAAAATGTTCATGGAAAAAATGTGAAATAAATGAAATATAGGGATTGCTAAGGACAAAATTAATATTCAGCTAGCATGCGTGTAGACTAAATTTCATGAATTTGCATTTTTATGAGCTAGGGACTAAATTATAATAAATTTAAAATTTTAAGGGGCAAAAGCGTAATTTTGCCAAAAATATGAATTTTTTTATTAAATTGAATAGGATGATATTGAATGAGCTAAATTTGATTATATAGATCAAGAAAAGTAACGTACGAATTTAGATCGGGGAAAGGAAAAAGTATTGGATTAGTTGATCATAAATTCTCGTTTGCGATCGAGGTAAGTTCGTACATTTAATTAAAGTTGTGTTATGCTCGATTTACATGCTTTTATGTTATATTATAGTATTACATCTGTACAGAAAAATCCAGTGAAGTTTCAGCGGCTTTCAGATCTCGTTTGAACCTTAGGAATATATAGGATACAAATGACATATCATTAGGGGTTACCGTGTTTCGGGTGCTGGTCTTGTATGTCTGAGCAGTGGCTAAGTTTCTGGCATGTTACGGTTACTGACAGCTTGGGGCAGCCCCGTGTAGTTACGTCCTGACTGACAACTTCTGTGAGCAGACCCATTTATGGCTCGAGAGAGAGTATTAATACGAGATATGAGATAGTAGTGGTATTGACCACATGTTGGCACATACTATGCGAGATTCTCGAGTATCCAATATTATTCTAGTGTTTCAATGGCTATGAAAAATGGAAGATTCGACAAATGCTTCAATAAGTGATGTTATGAAAGTATGGGAAGGTATGAGTTGATGATATTTGAAATATGCTTAGCCATATGCTTGAAAGTATGAATGTTTATAAGTAGTGTATATAAAAGCTATGATGTTATTGAGATGATTTGCTAAGCTATGAGATTATCTAACTTGAAAGGTTGTTGCTTAGGTTAATGCCAAATCATATTGGATTATCTCAAATTGTTTTGTTGCTTATAAATTGAAATGGTAAGGTTTGTTTATGTATTACAAACTTGCTAAGCATTTCATGTTTACTTCGTGTTAATTTCTTGTGTTTCTAGATAATCGAAAGCTCATGCGGGTTGGAAGTAGTCAGGAATTCCATCACTCTATCCATAGGTTATGTCGGTATATTTTAAAGATTTTGAGTCATGGTTATAATGGCATGTATAGTTGTTTTGTTTAATGAATTTAGCCATTATGTGTGACTTTTATATATGTTATTTTGGTTGATGAACAAATTGGTAAGATATTAATATTGTATAGTATTTGGTGTGGTTGATAATTTGATGTTGTGTTAGTTAAGATGTTGATAAGGAAATGTTATGGTAGCAATTAATGGTTAATATGGAATGAATGTAGCCTGATGTTGATAATGGTTAATTTTGGTAGTTTGAAAGTGAACATCTTTCGGTCAAATTGGTGTGGTACATGTTAGTTGTGAAAATGGTTTTTTGGTATTGGTTTTGCATGAAATTTTGGGTATATGAACATATAGATAAATGTGGCTTGAAATTGTTTAATTGGTAGTTTAATTAGTGAATAAATTGGTTAGGTGTTTAGATAAGTTTGATTGTTGAAATTGAGGTGCCATTTTGGCATATTGGTTGAATGGATAGTTTCTATGTTATGTAAGCTTGAATATGCATATGTAAAGTGTGCCTTAAATGCTTGATTATAGGTTCAATTGGCTTATGCATGAGTGTGAATTTGGGTGAGAAAAATGGCTTGAAAATGACCTATTTTTTGTCCAGACGGGCAGAGACATGGGAGTGCGTCTCACACACGGCCAGGCAACACGGTTGTGTGTCCCCTGTAGCTTTCAAAGGGTTGCAAGTCAGCCTGTTACATAGCTTGGCACACAGGCGTGCGGGGTTATTTCGAAGGGTACACAGCCTGGCACACGGGTGTGTGGCTTGGTCATGTAATCCAAGTCAGTAAGTTACACATGTACGGACACGGGCTGACACACAGCTGTGTGTCCCTATTTCGAATGTCCACACTGTAACACCCCTATCCCGTGACCGTCGCTGGAATAGGTAAGGGGCATTACCGGGCTTATAACTCATGTCAGAACCGTAAAATTTTGAACTTTCTCTTGAAATAAAGGTCATTCATTTAGATAAGTACCAAGCACAGCCAGGGATAAAATTTAAACTTCTCTAAGTAAACATTCAAAAGATGCCATTTTCGCATGGCTTATATACATTAACCAAAATATTCTTCCGCCACTAGTCTATTTTATACATGCCATAAGATAATCCAAAACATAGCAGTACCAAACAGTGGATAGTGATAGTGTGACTAGTTGCTGACGATCCCCGAGCCTGTAGCTTCGCAATGAGATCTATAAAACAGAGAAAACAAAATAAACGGAGTAAGCATGATAATGCTTAGTAAGTTTTAAGCAGTGTCAACAGATAACAATCAAATCATAACATAGTTGTTCGCATTTTTTATTTCCCTCTTCCTTCAGGCATACCATCCCTTTACCGAATATGCACATCTCATCATATACAATAGGCAGATAAACCTTCACATAAAAGTGAGCTCATGTGACATAGATCTATTGTATGATTTCACATAACCTCTCACACTGATCCGATTTCACATAATCATAGGAATAGTCTCATAGATTGCTCTCGTATGCATCACATAACTACCTTATGATTTAGTTCAAATCAAGCTCACATATAAACTTGGAGTACATACCTGTTTAACCTTTCGCATTGAATATATTTATAAGCAATTCTTATTACGAAGTCTTATAGCTTTAACCTCTACTCGGATTATCGGTGAGACCTTTAGCTCAGACGAAATCTCCACATGAAGTTATCGGGTCTTACCCGGACAAAATCTCCACACGTAGTCATCGGGTCTTACCCGGACATAATCTCCACACGTAGTCATCGGGTCTTTAGAGCTCGGATATAGTACGAGCACGAAGCTTACGGACATTAATCAGTGATAATATTCTCGCATAAAGCCTGCGGGGTTTTAACCCGGATATAGTACTGACACAAATGCCCTTCGGGACTTATCACATTTATACACTTTCACATCCATCACGTTGGCCACTCGGCCCTGTCGCATATATACACTTTCACATTCATCACATCGGCCATTAGGCCTTATCACATATATACACTTTCACATTCATCACATCGGCCATTAGGCCTTATCACATATATATACACTTTCACATTCATCACATCGGCTATTAGGCCTTATCACATATATACACTTTCACATTCATCACATCGGCCATTAGGCCTTATCACATATATATACACTTTCACATTCATCACATCGGCTATTAGGCCTTATCACATATATACACTTTCACATTCATCACATCGGCCATTAGGCCTTATCACATATATACACTTTCACATTCATCACATCGGCTATTAGGCCTTATCACATATATACAATTTCACATTCATCACATCGGCCATTAGGCCTTATCACATATATATACACTTTCACATTCATCACATTGGCCATTCGGCCTTATCACATATATACACTTTCACATTCATCACATCGGCCATTAGGCCTTATCACATATATATACACTTTCACATTTATTCAAATATACTTCACATACCACATATACTATCATGTATAGACTTGGTCTTGGCCGAATCTACATCCATCACTTTCCAATGAATAATTCAATTTTACGCCATACTATCATTTCATATTCGAATACTCATAAGCTTACAATATCACGATTTAGAATTCAAGTATGGGTTTAATCAATAGCTTATGAGCAACTAAAACAAGTTTTATCCATGTTTACAACAAAATCACATATTCACTACGAGCTGTTTTCCTGAGCAATGGTCACTAAATTATTTATAACCGGAGCTAAAAAACTCCAAATCACTTGCCGTTAATTTTTTCTGAATATACACTCGTATATCTTCCATCCATAAAATTTCCAGAATTTTAGGTTTGACCAATCAATACCAGATTTTTCTTAAAGTTTCCCCTATTTCACTGTTTGACTAATCTGACCACTCTTCACTACGAATCAAATTTCTCATTTTACAGAATTCAAAATGTGTTGTATTTGATTTCATTTGAAACTAGACTAATTAAGGAGTCTAAGCATATAAATTTTATCTTATAACCATTTTTGTACAATTTATAATGATTTTCTAAAAACAGAACAGGGGATTTCGGAGTCATTCTGACACCGTCTCACACAACTTTAAATATCTCTTTATAGGAAATTTCTTTGCTCACAAGGTCTCTTTTATAAGAAACTAGACTAATTAAGCCTTGATTACATATTTTATTCAGCCTATAATTCCACACCAACAATTTATAGTGATTTTCTAAAATCACATTACTGCTGCTGTCCAAAGCAAATTATTACAATTTGCTCTTAAATTTCCAAGTTCAAACACATATGAACTTACCATTTGAGTTTAAGACATATCATGGCCACATCATACCTTATTAAATCAACTCATTATGTCCTATTATGATTGAATTTACTCAACGTTTAATCACTTAAAACTTACCCCGGAAGTGGTCGACGATTAGATATCCACGGCTATTCGTTTACTTTCTCTTTTCCCCTATCCGACTTTGATCCTCTAAGCTCTTGAGCTAAATCAAACAATTTACTTCCCAATCAAACACAATCACACGGCATCCATATACATTTTAGAACCATTCTTAACATATTTACTACTCATTTACAAACGAAATACTCATATCACATTTATAAAACTACCTTTCATAAACACTATGTATAAATATGCATTTCTTCACTATTTACTAAGTCAAGCCAAACCACATGATTTATTAATCGTTAATATATATATATACAGCATTAACAACTTCACTTAAGCTTAAGTATAAAATTTGGTCTTACCAAATTTTGCACATTTTACCAAAATAATAACTACCAATTTTACACATAAGTGCCGAATCAAATAATACCACACTTACAATATCACTTGACTAATGAAATATCCAAAATATCAATCTATCATTTACCAAATTCATAAACCACATATAAGGCACATTTTAAACTCAAGCATGTAACTTAACAACTTAACCATTAGTTGCCGAACCACAAACAAAACATATTCATACGTTAATATCTCAAACCTTACCTTAACAACCAATATGCAAGATATCACATATACATAACTTAGCTTATGAGAACATATGTATTACATCATAAACACATCTTTTACCAATTACCTCACTTAAGCCAAATTTTTATAATCAACCACAAAAAAAAATATACCACAAATCACACTTCCAAAATGGGCTACTTCCATGGCCGATTATACTTCTTCATTAACATATCTCATTTTCGAATCATATAATCAACATTTGTTCAAGACATCAAACCTCTTTAATTTCGGCTATTACTAATATAAACATTCACAAATCATATTCTTAGGAAGACCGATTTCTTTCCATAACACATTCATCATCAATACTTAGATGAAACAATCAAAATCCCTTCCTTTATACCCTAGCCGAATGCTCCAATCATCCATCAAAATTACAAATTTTAGCATGGGCTAAGTAAGAACCATGATTATTTACCTAAAAAAAGTTAAAATTTCACAATTTGACATAATATACTAACCTTTTTAATGACTCAAGTGACCAAAAATTCTTCCCCTCCTTTGTTTCTTCTATGTGGCCATGTTGAACAACAAAGAAAGAATTTTGTTTTTCCTCCCCTTTCTCTAGTCACGGCAATAGGGAGTAAAGGGGGAGACAACTTTGGTTTCTCCTCCCACTCACCTCATGTTTTATCATTCTTAATATTTTCTCTTTTTTTTTCTTTCTCCATTTCTTTATTACTAACTTTATTTTATTGTTTCCTCCCATGATGCACCAACACAACATGTCTATGACATGTTTTTAGCCATAACATCTTGTCCACCCATGCTCTTTATTTTATTAATCCTTACATAATGCACTACCCCAACATGTTTATGACATGTTTTTAGCCATAACATCTTGTCCACCCATGCTCATGGCCGGCCACTACATATTAGGGGGGGGAAAATTGACATGCAAGTCCTCCCTTTTGATTACATGCACTATTAGGTCCTTGTAGATTAGCCTATCACATTTCAAAAATGTCACCCATAAGTCCTTTTGACTAAATTCACATGCAATTTACTAAATCGAAGCCTAAAACTTTCACACCTTCATAATCACATATTTTAGACAATAAATATCACATTCAAATAATTTGGTGACTCGGTTTAGCGATCCCGAAACCGCTTTCCGACTAGGGTCATTTTAGGGCTGTCACACACACGGCCTAAGACACGGGTGTGTCTTTTGGCCATGTGACCCTTGTAGTTTGAAAACTTTTTCCTTTTTTTGAAAAATTTCATATGTTTCCAATTTAGTCCCGAATCGTATCTAATGTCTTTTTAGGGCCTCGAGGGCTCATATAAGGGACCGTATGTATTATTTAAGTTTTTATTGCTATGATTTACGTAATGAATTGTTAATGTTAACTAAATGTTTATTGTATGATGTTATGACGGATATGGGCTAGGGGTGTTACAACAACCAAAACCCAGATTTTCATGCAGATGCACAATGCACACATCTTACAGATAATCATACAATAGTCATACAAAAACAGAACTGCATATATTTAACTGATCAGATTCAAGATCAGTTATGTCCGTATTTATATACTTGGTAACATCACATAACATTTTACAAACTATTAAATTAATGTTATAATTACAAACAAACACACCAATCTGAGCTGAGACAGAGTCTCAACACACTTATAGAGGCCTAACCGAGAGTCGGGTACACATACACATTAAACGGGTCAGTTTATGACTTAGAGCAAAAATTTGTGAAACAGGGCCACATGGCCATGTGGAAGTGCCTAGGTAATGTGGAGGTCGGCATTTCTATGTGCAAGCTGTACAAGTCGTGTGGAGGTGACACACGCCGTGTGACCCAGCTACACGGCCGTGTGAGTAGCCCATGTAACTCTTTGTCCAAAATTGATAAAAAAAGTTGTAGAGCAGACACGACCGTGTGGAAATATCACATGCCCTTGTGGCTAAAGACACGACCGTGTGACCAAGGCACACGCCTATGGGGAAATCGACTAAAAATCCCCAAATAGAAGTGTCATGGTTGTGTAGCACCAAAAATTACCTAGAAACCCTAATTCCCAATTTCACACGGCTGTGTGAATTGCCCGTGTGCGGTACATGCTCGTGTGGCCACTCATGTGGTCACAAAACCACACCAAAATAGGCTGAAAAATGTGCCCAATAAATTAATAAATTAAAATTATTTTTTTAGGAATCAAAACCTTAGCAAAATTACTTTCTCATCCATAATAATAAAATAATAACATGCATTCATTCACATACATTTCCTTAAACATGCATACAATTACAAGAATGTCACATGTTATTAAATATAATCATACATGAAGAAGAGAGGGATTTCGCTCGGTTTACGATATAAACATAGTACAACCATAGCTTTGAAACCAATTGTTGGAAAAAATCCGATTTGAAAATGGTAAAACAATTTAATCCCTAAATCGTTACTAATTTTTGGATTTTAAAGGAAATGAGTTTGACATTAACATAACAATCAAAAGATAGTTTAATATCTTAGTTACAAGCATCAAGATTAGTCAAGATATAAGCTTCAATGGCCTTGTAAACTAGCTCACTCCTTTGAATGAAAGCCTTAATTTCATCTTCAGTGATTATATAGTTGTCGATAGTGTAAAATTTCATCGAGCTCTTGAAAATGTTTCCTCCACTTGCATCAGCCACAAACTGGTTCTCATAGTTGATTTTCTCAAGCTTGTCCCCAAAGGTCCAACTTCGATCAAACTGTAACTATATGATAAATTGTTTTCATCATGTCCTCTAATCATTTGTTTCATATATTGAAATGGAGGACCAAAGAAAATAAAACACTTGTTATCTAACAGAATTGTGTCAAACACATGCAAAAAGAAAAGATAAAAGAAATTGAAAAATTAAAGAACTAACTAACGTTCAACAAGGTTGATCTTTACAATACTTCTGAGCTTACCATCACTTTGGAGCTCAACACTCTTAATTGCATAAGGGGAAACCTTAGGCTAAACCTTCACGCCTTCAAAAATGAAGTCCTTGAAAAGATTAGGTAGGGTGACTTGAAGGTTACATCAAAGTTATAAGTGGCAACACTTATTATTCTAAAATAACTTAAGACTTTTTATGTCATTTCTTTGTGTTGAAAGAAGAGAAGAAGAAATTAATGATTAAGTGAGTGTTTTGATGTGTAGGAAGATAGAGAACTAAGACAATATTTATAAAGAGAACTAAGACAATGTTTATAAAGTTGAACTTCGCTAATGATTTCTTTTTGCTTTTTGTTAAGAAGATGTAAGGTCAAAATTTATTGAATGAGGTTTTGGTAATGTTAGCAAAAGTTAATATTTTAGAATTTTGAATATTTAAGAATGAAAGTTCTGAAACCACACTTGGAAGCAAGTTCAAGCAGTGCTAAATTCAAACGAATTCAGGCATTGAGTATGAACAAGGTAAAAAAAAGAACACACAATATGTTTATGTAGTTCAGTTTTACTACGTCTACAGGGTCTTGCCCAAACATATAATAAACTACCTTAGCAATACGTACATGTGATTTCAACCTCTAACACTTCGCAAATTAGACTCCTCACTTTGGCAACTAAGATCTAGAAAACTCTCCTCTAAGTTTTTCCTTTGAAAACTTAGGATATTAACCAAGTAACTGACCACTTCTAGACGTACCAATGTGCAAAATAGAAATCCTGCACAAAATATATTAAGAAGGCAGTATCCAAAAGTATACGAGTCAGGTTGTAATATAGTTATTGCGGAGTAGGTGAGTACTTCGAGGATCGTACCCAAGGGAGGCAAGCACTAAGTTCACTCTAACCTAAGAACAAATAGATTAATTAGTACTTTAGATAAATTATATTACAATAAAATATAAAGGAAGGTTTTTAGGATTTTTAATAGAAATAGTAAAAAGAAAAAAATAATGAGAAATCAAATAGTAGAATTTATCAAATCTAAGCATGAATGATTAGCTCACTTTGGTAATAATAATGAACTGTTGCTACAGGCTTCTTATTCAATCAACTAGTCGATACCCTAGCAGGAATTTTCGATCTTCTACTAGAATAACGAGTCGACAAGAATTACTTATCTTTCAACCTCACATTCCAGACCAGATCAGAGTTAAGGTGTTCACAGATAGGCCATACCAATTTTGGGTTAATTCCCACTTTAATGACTTCCTTGGGTCGTCAAGCCTAGGGTTTAAGTTCTTCTTTTCCCAAACAGTTGATCCATTAAGGGAACCCTACACAACAGTTAATTTATCTTACCTCCACTCGCTAATCCCCCACAAGAGGATTAGTTCCTCATGGATCTCATAAATAGTATAAACCTAATATAAAGAATAGACATGAATAATAATTCAAGAACATAAAGTTTAGTAGAAGCCTTATTTCTATTGAATAGAATACCGAATCCTCACAGAGTTTGATCAAGTTCAAAAATCTGATCTCCCCTCAAAAGCAAGAGTAAAACTAAAATAAACCTAAAGCCTAAGAAAAGACAAAAACTAAAGACATAATCGATAAAAGAAATTATACAATACGAAAAGTTGTATATAACATGTGTTAAATTAACCTATTTATAGACTTAGAGTGGTTATTGTTCTTAACCCTAGGTCACCTATCGTCCTCGTGCTTAACGTTTGATTGTGTGGACCAAAATGCCTTTAGCTCGTAATTATTTCCCATATAAATGTGATGTTGTGACACACGAGGTCCTGTGTCGCGATATTTAAGGCAGTATGCTCATCTTTAATGTAACTCCCCATACCCGACCTACACATTATGGTCAGATTGAGAGGGTCACATTGCATGAGAAAACAATCTTGCTTAATTTTTGGTGAGAAACTCGTTTAACTACAAAAAATGAGATTGCTTGAAATGTTAAAAACACAACTATTCTAAAAAGCTCGTGAGTACTTTGATGAAAAACCACATTTTATTAGCTTTGTTTAAAAAGATCTAATAGACTTAACTCCTTTGTGAATTAAAACAATGTAATGACTTAGTAAAAAACTTTACAACAGAAAAACATTATAGCGACTCAATCTTATAAAACCTTAGTCCTTTGTTAATCATGTCGTTTTGTCTTAAACATTGATTAAAATGAAGTCCTTTGTAAAAAAAATACCAAAATAAATTTTAAAGTCCCAAACAAAAACTAAAATAGCCAAGAGTCCAAAAAGCCCAAAGAAAGTCCAAAACATACTTAAAAACAATGTGTAACACAATAATGTGAAAACTGTTGCACACATGTTAGTAAAATAAACATTAATGTAAAAAATATATATTTAAATCACAAGATTGAACAACAACAATATAAATATACATATATTTATATAACCAGAAAACAACAGAAATAAAGATTGGATCGAAATATTATTGTTATGTAGGAAGCAAAAACAGACTAGTAGTGGAGGCCTGTTTTCACAATTTCCTTAAGACAGATTAAGTCGCTCCTATAACAACAAGATAAGCACGGTAGTAGCATGGCTGCAGTGATCAACGAACAGTAGCCTTGCCTTCATCTATCATCGAAAACAGTTCAAAAATATGTAGGGAAAAGATATCTCAAAATTTTGGAAAAATTCAATGTGTATCTTTTCCTGTAGATATTTGGTTTTAAATAAAATTTGAATGAAGAACTTTTGAAAACTTTTGACTAATGGAGCCAATAACGTGTTCGTGAATTAAGGAGCCATTAAACCTAATTAATGTTTGAATTAAAGGAGCCATTAACTCATTTTAAGTCAAACAGATAAGCTTTACTGAGGAAAAAAATAAGATTACGTATTGGGCTAAAATATCCGTAGGCCTAAAAGGCCCGACTAGTTCGGACATTTCACGTCGCCCATGTCGTGTGGGTGTGCCCCAACCCTGGCGGGTTTTGATTTGCACCATCTGCGTGGGAAGGCATGTGAGAGAAAGCATTAGTTTAGTCATTCATTAACCACTAAGTTGGTTCACATATATAAACATATTCCACACTTGATATATAACCAATGTGGGATTAAGCTTTTCCATTTCCCTCAACATTTACTTTGACCATCAATTTCTCATTCATCACTCAACTATTCATATGATATACCGTTGCAAAGGTCACATGGAGTAGGATATAAAACCATAATTTTATGATTCAAGTCTCTAACTTTAATAATCAAGAATATTCCTCAAAGCTTCCAAAAAATCTATTTTTTCCAATAATCCCCCACATGAATAAAAATTGATAGTTTTAACGAAAAACGTTGACTAGATGTGGTGATAGAACGTATGATCGATAGTTTCATAGGATAGTAGGCATCAACCCTTTAACCTTCCCTTGTGAAAGTATATTTACTTTACTAGCCAACCAGTAGACTCGATTCCTTAAAATGTTCTGTCGTTTTGTGTAAACGATGATATACCTTACACAACTACCTCATTGGCAAGGTTTTAGTTCTCATGGGTATGTTTATATGGCTGTAAACATCTCTGGGTTCTGCAATAGTTTGAAAGAATTATTCCCAGTAGTCTCCTCGAAGTGACCGCACTTCACTCTCAAATAGATGACTTGTGTTGCTCGGCTCATTGAAACACACAACGGTCATTAAAAGCATTGCTTAACCTATCCCACTGTTAATCACTGTTTATATCATAGGAACGAACTTGGGATAAGAACCCCTAGAGTAACCTCACGAGGTCTATGCAAGTAGGTTATCCCTTTGAACCTAGATCTTGGGATCTCCAGTTCACTAGGTTGGTTTTTCCTTCACATAGTGCATTTAATTTTCATGGGATTTCCATTCGATTTTTTATCAAACTGATCTCAGTTAAAGCTTTTAGTTAGCAGATTCAGAATGTTATCTTTTGATTTTACAAAGTCAATATATGCATATTATGGGTACAAGCTTTGGCTAGTCAAGAATATCCTCCAAGAAGTTTTGAAGCCATTGAACCTCTTCTCCAGATGTGTCTAGAGTTACAAACTCAAGTTCCATTGTGGATCTGGTTATAATCGCTTGTCTTGATGATTTTCATGACACAACTGCTCCTCCCAACGTAAAAACATATCGACTTGTGCCTTTGGTATCTTGAATATCATATATCCAACTGGCATCAGAGAATCTTTCTAAAACAAAAGGATCTCTGGAAAAATATAGTTTATAGTCCCGAGTATATCTAAGATATCTTATGTAACACCCCAAATTTCTTATTTTTGTTCTCGTAAATTTTGACACAAATTTGTATCTGCTTCAGTGGTTAAGTATTCTGGGTATGTGTGAGAGGTCCCAAGTTCAAGCCATGCCTTTGGCAAATTTTGAAAATTTTCTAAGTTAAGCCTCACTCTTCTTCAGTAGGCTTTTATTTAATTAGTTGTAAAACCATATCAGAATGGGCCAGCTGGTCTAGTGGTTAAGTAGAGTGTTGGTGTGTTGGAGGTCTTGTGTTCGATTCTCTGCGATGGCAAGAAGTAGTATTTTTTCTTAAAGTTTGACCAGAGTTATGCTGAAATGGGATTCTAAATGGTGGATGTGTAGTAGGAGTTCAAGGAGAAAATTAAGGGATTGAGATAGGGTAGGTAGTGGGATTTGAGTAAAACAGTTTCCCAAGAATTCTCTCTACAAAAAAAAACTGATAATCTTCTCTTCCAGTTCTTTTTTTTTTCATTTTTTTTCTTCTTTCTTTTCTTCTCTATTCTCTGCCAAATTTTTGGTTCTTTGTCCTCCCTCTCTATTCAATTTTCCCTTTGGTCTCCATTCTAATCAATGATTGAAGGCACACGTTCTCTTCCACTCTTTTTTTACCGTCTCCCATTTCATTCTTTGCTGCCGATTTCCTTGTTTGATTCCCCTTCTACTTCTAAATTTTCTGTGGCTCGTTAATTTGGCTTTTGCACGATATCGGTAAGTTTCGGTTCTTCTAGTCATAACGTTTTTGGTTACTTTCTAAGAAGGGTTCCTTTTTGGTGTTTAGGAGTTAATCAAGGGACTGAAAATCATTCCCAATCGACGAGTTGAGTGCGTGGATTCCTCGTTTTGATCGAAGGTAATTGTTTCAATAGTTATGGATGAATGTCTAGTTACAATAATGTTTAAGTCTTAGTTATGTTACTGAAATTGGGGCTTTGATTTATCGATTACTGGAGTGCTTGTGATTGATTAGGCATAAAAAATGATATAGGTGCGTACTTGATTGCGCAGAAAACGAGGTTTCAGCAAAAGCCGAAAGCTTCACTGTCAACACCACTCAGGCATGTGGTTGCCCTTGTGGTAGGCCGTGTGCCCTAACACAGCCGTGTGGTCAACGAGGCGAGGCCGTCACAGCCAAGGCCAATTTGGGCCGTATGGGCACACACGGGCAGGCCACATGGGCGTGTGAGCCTATTTTTATTGAAATTACTGTTAAGGTTGCATGGGTCGCCCAAGTCACCTGTGAACCTTCCGTAGGGTTGGTAAGCACTACTTAGACCCTTAACTTGTGATATTGATCGTGTGAATTATGTACTGAGCATGTTATATAGAAGCATGTATACTGAACTGAATGTGTATATGACAAACCTATGATAGCATGACATTTCATTGTATGTTGCATTGCATTGGGTTGGGTTGATATTATTTGGAGAAAGTGTATTGAAAGGCTTTTAAGCCTAATATACTGGCAGCTTAGCTGAAAATTACTGTTTTGTGCCGCATTCAATACTATCTGGAGCGTAGGGATGAGTGGGTTGATTTGATCCCCACATTGAGCGTAGGGTTGGAAGGGGATGATGTGTAGAGGCTGGTTGGGTAAGAATTTGTTACTGAAAACCGCATGACTAATACTGATACTCAGATGGACTAAGGCCCAAACCGTTACTGATACTGAAAGGGCTTAGGTCCAAGATTGTTTGACTGTGCACTATGATTACTGATTGTCTATTGTTTTCTACGGGATTACACACTGAATTTATGAAAACTCACCCCTCTCTGATTAATGTGCACAGGTAATCCCTAGACCTAGATGGATCAATGCGACGAAGGACTCGATGGTGACCACAGTTCTGGACTATCATGGTTTTAATTTATGATTATTGCTTTTATTTTTAGTCTATTTTTACTGGTTAAATTTTTGGGTTGTAATTGGACTTTCAGAATTTGGTTTGGTTTTGGGTTCTAATTATCTTTACCTTATGGATTACAACTGCTAGTAGTAGGAAACCTCAGTTCTCAAAAGAAACAAATGATTTTCAAAAACGCTCGATTGTTTAAACTGTTTTAAAAGCTTTCGCAATGAATAACATTTTGAAACTATCGACTAAATGAGTAACATGATTTTGGAACTAATAAGATATTAAGATAAGTAATTCAATAGAAATGGTTTTATTGGAACGACACGATTTTCAAACACCCTATCATGTGACATCATTAGATCCGGCCATAACGTCTAGGCCAGGTTTGGGGTGTTACATCTTATTATCCTCACAATTGATTTTTAGCGGTTTTCCCCTAGATTGCATGTAAAGAGCTTTGGAAAGAGAAAAGAAAAGCTGAGTTCGAAGCTAGAGGTTCCCACAAGAGATCAACGAGTAAGACTTTTCAGTCAGCATCAAAGAAGTTTCGAGATGATAGCAACCGATCTAAGACTACTGCTGGGTTTTCTATACGAGATCGACCACTAGTGAGTTCACAAGCTATATTGATTGCCAGTGTTGGTAATACTCGATCAAATAAACCCGAGTGTCAGCAATGAGAAAGATGTCATGTGGGTGAATGTTCGGGCAAGTATAACAATAGAGTTTGTTATAGTTGTGGTTCACGAGATCATTTCATTTGGGATTGTCCGGAGCCAGTTGAGAAAAATAATGTTCAGAGAGTGAGATCGAGTGGCGCTGTAGCTAGGGGTAGACCACCTAAGAACACGGGAGGTAGGAGTGGTACTCAGAGAGGGGCTTCAGACATAGCAGTTCGATCCAAGACTTGTGCACCTGCCAGAGCATATGCCATTCGCGCTCGAGAGGAGGCCTCATCCCCTGATGTTATTATCGGTATATTCACTCTCTATAATATTAGTGTAATTGCTTTAATTGATCCCGGTTCATCTCATTCTTATGTGTGTGAAACATTAGTATCTAGTAAAACTTTGCTTGTTGAGTCTACTGAGTTTGTGATTTAGGTATCAAACCCCCTAGGCTGATGTGTGTTAGTTGATAAAGTGTGTAAGAACTACCCCCTGATGATTCGAAATTCATGTTTCCTGGTTGATTTAATGCTACTGCTGTTTGATGAGTTTGATATAATTCTAGGAATGGATTGTTTAACATTACATGATGCGGTGGTGAATTGTAAACGAAAGACTATTGATTTGCAGTGCCAGAATGATGAGATAATTCGAATTTAGTCTACTGATCTGAATGGTTTACCAGCAGTGATATCTTCTGTATGGGCTCGGAAGTATATGAGAAACGGTTGTCAAGCTTACCTTGCATATGTGCTTGATAGTAAAGTAACTGAAAAGAAAATTGAATCTGTACCAGTGGTGTGCGAGTATCTGGATGTGTTCCCTGAAGAATTAGCAGGATTGCCACCTAATCGAGAGGTAGAGTTTGGTTTTGAGCTAGTACCAAGGACGAATCTGATTTCGATTGCTCCGTACCGAATGGCACCTACTAAGTTAAAAGAATTGAAAGCCCAGTTACAGGAGCTGACAGATAGAGGTTTTGCACGACCGAGTTTCTCTCCTTGGGGTGCACAAGTTCTATTTGTGAAAAAGAAGGATGGAACTATGTGAATGTGCATTAATAATTGACAACTCAATAAAGTGACCATAAAGAATAAATATCCGTTGCCACGCATTGACGATTTGTTTGATCAGCTAAAGAAAGCTTCGGTGTTTTCAAAAATAGATTTGAGATTGGGTTACTATCAGTTGCGAGTTAGAGATTCTGATGTGCCTAAGACTGCTTTCCGAACGAGCTACGGACATTATGAGTTTTTGGTGATGCCGTACGGACTTACTAATGCACCTGCTGTTTTCATGGATTTAATGAATCGGTTCTTCAGATAGTATTTAAATCAGTTTAAGGTTGTGTTTATTGATGATATATTGATCTACTCTCATGATGAAATCAAGCATGCCGAGCACTTGAGATTGGTATTACAAACTTTGCGAGATAAACAGTTGTATGCAAAGTTCAGTAAATGTGAGTTTTGGTTACATGATGTTAGCTTTTTGGGGCATATAGTTTCGGCATCGGGAATATGGGTTGATCCGAGTAAGATTCGGCTATACTTGATTGGAAACCCCCGAGAAATGTTTCAGAAGTTTGAAGTTTTCTAGGACTTGCTGGTTACTACAGGCGATTTGTAAAAGGTTTCTCGATGATTGCAACTCCGATGACAAAGCTACTTCAGAAAGATGTTAGATTTGAATGGACAGAAAGATGTTAGAAAAGTTTCAACCAGTTGAAAACTTTGTTGACTGAAGCTCTAGTGCTTGTTCAACCAGAATCAGGTAAAGAGTTCGTTATCTTTAGTGATGCATCCTTGAATGGTTTGGGCTGTGTTCTAATGCAGGAAGGCAAAGTTGTAGCTTATGCCTCAAGACAGTTAAAGCCATACGAAAAGAACTATCCAACACAAGATTTCGAATTGGCCGCTATAATATTTGCTCTGAAGATATGGCATCATTATTTGTTCGGTGAAAAATGTCATGTTTATTCTGATCACAAAAGTCTCAAATATTTGATGACTCAAAAATATTTGAATTTGAGACAGCGACGATGGTTAGAGTTGCTTAAAGATTACGAGCTTGTGATTGGTTATCACCTAGGAAAGGCTAATGTGGTTGCTGATGCCCTAAGCCAAAAATCACTGTTTGCTTTGCGTGCAATGAATGCAGATTTGGCTATGACTGACGATGGTACGATTATAGCATAATTAAAAGCGAGACCATTATTTGTTTAGCAGATTTGTGAAGCTCAAAAGGTTGATGATGACTTGATAGCAAAAAGGAATCACTATGATTCGAATGCTGAGTCGAAATTTCAGGTTGATGTTGAGGGATGTTTGCGATTTAGAAACCGAATATGAGTACCAAAGGATCCTGAGTTGATTCGGATGATTTGTAATGAAGCTCATAATAGTAGATTGTCTATTCACCCGGGTAGCACAAAGATGTATAATGATCTGAAATAGTACTACTGGTGGCACGGTATGAAAAGCGATATTTCAGACTTCGTGTCGAAATGTTTGATATGTCAGCAAGTAAAAGCTGAGCATCAAGTACTGTCGGGATTACTTCAGCCGATTATGATACCTGAATGGAAATGGGATCGAGTCAATATGGATTTCGTATCTGGTTTACCGTTGACACCGAACAAGAAAGATGCAATCTGGGTTATTGTTGATAGATTGGCGAAGTCAACTCACTTTATTCTGGTCCGTACAGATTACTCGCTCGATAAGCTAGCTGAGTTGTACATTTCTCAGATTGTATGATTACAAGGGGTACCTATTTCTATTGTTTCGGATAGAGATCCAAGGTTTACATCGCGGTTTTGGAAGAAACTGCAAGATGCACTAGGTACTAAATTATATTTTAACACTGCATTCCATCCTCAGACGGATGGTCAATTCGAACGAATCATTCAAATACTTTAAGATATGTTGAGATGTTGTGTTCTCGAGTTCGAGGGTACATGGGAACGATACTTGTCTCTGATCGAATTTGCGTACAATAACAGCTTTCAGTCGAGTATCAAGATGGCACCTTATAAAGCTTTGTACAGTCGTAAATGTCGTACACCTTTGTACTGGATCGAGCTTTGTGAGAACAAGATATACAAGGTTGATTTGGTGAAAGAGACTGAGCAGAAAGTAAAAGTGATCCGTGAAAGTTTGAAAGCAGCGTCAGATCATCAGAAATATACGTGGATTTGAAGCGTCAAGACATAGAATTTCAGATAGGCGAGCAGGTATTTTTGAAAGTCTCACCGTGGAAGAAAATTCTTAGATTTGGTCGCAGAGGCAAGTTGAGTCCAAGATTTGTGCTGTATGAGATTGTAGAGCGGATTGGGCTGGTTGCGTATAGATTACTGTTACCACCTGAGCTAGAAAAGATCCACAATGTTTTTCATGTTTCGATGCTTCGATGGTATAGATCCGATCCTTCTCATGTGATTAGTCTATCCGAGATTGAGATTCAGTTCGATTTAACTTATGAGGAAGAACCGATCCGTATTCTGACTCGCGAAGTGAAAGAGATGAGAAATAAGAAAATCTCATTGATGAAAGTGCTATGGAATAAGCATGGGATTGAGGAAGCAACTTGGGAGCTTGAGGATTCGATGAAAGAACATTATCCAAACCTATTCATCGGTAAGATTTTCGAGGACGAAAATCCCTATGAGAGGGAGAGTTGTAACAGCCCAATTTTGACCCTAATTGGAATGGTGATTTCAAAACCATGAATCTGAGTCAGAATAATGTTTAAATATTATTTTCTATGTTTAAAATGTGTGAAGTTGCTTTTGTGAAAGTTTCATTTAAAAATTTTAGTGTTTGGAGGTCGATTGATGAAAAAGGGTTTAATCGTGTAAAATGAAAAATTTAAGGGTTAATGTATAAGGGCCAAATTATGATTGTTTTTATACTATGGAATATTAAGGTTGCAATTTGGGCATAAATAGGAATTAGTGGTCGGCCAATATGCATGAAATAGTGACTTGAATTGTTTATTATATTTTATGGCATTATGGTATATTTTAATACATGTTAAAATATTATATTTGATAAAAGATGAAAGTGTTCATCTTTCTTATTATTTTTGGCCGAAACTAAGAGAAAGAAAAAGAAAGTTTAAGTTTTGAGATTTTCGGTCCTTGCAAGTTCAATTGGGTAAGTGATTTGAGTTCGGTTTTTATTAATTTTTACGTTTTTGAGATCGTTGCTTTGAATACTATAAAGCCCATGCTCGAATTTTGAAATTTGAATATGTATTCATGAAGTGTCATTGTTGATAGTTTGATGAAATTTATGTTCGATGTTAGAAAATAAAATAAATGTGTTAGATTAACATTTTTTGGTATTGGGATTTTTGGTAATTTTGAGCATTTAGGGTTAAATTGCAAAATTACTAAATTGAAGGACTAGATTGTGAAATTAGTGAAATGGGAGGACTTATGTAAGCCTAGTGAACATTCGGCCCTAGCATTGTATATGCAAATTCTTCATATTTTGTGTTTTGTGAAAATTGGATTAAATTGTAAAAGTGCATAATGTTAGGGGTAAATTGGTAAATTGCTCAATTATGTGTATTTGGACCTAAATGAATGAAATTATATTTGAATGAGCTTAATTTGGAACATTTTAGATCAATAACCAAAAAGATCGGACATGGATCGGGGAAAATAAAAAAATCGTTGAGTAGTCGAATTTAACTGTCCGTCTATATCCGAGGTAAGTTATTAAGCAAATTTTTATTTTGTTGTTGATTAAATTAAATCAATTTATGTATATGAGCCGAATTGAATTACATGAAAGATTGATGTTGCCGAATTTAAAAGGAATTGATGAATTTAAATTGATGTGTATTGGGTAATAGAATTTAGGCAGTAAGTGTGCGAGTATAAATGATTACGGATGTGAATCTTGCACTAAGTGTGCGAATGTGGTTATTGAGCACTAAGTGTGCGAGTTTAAATATCGAGCACTAAGTGTACAAACTATATATATATTTCGAGTAAACATTAGCACTAGGTGTGTGATTTATTTGATTAGATCGGAAATGGTTGAATAAATTAAAGCTTCAAATTTCTTGATGAACAACTATGATGTATAGCTCAAGTTTGTGTAGGTAAGCATCGATTCTATGTGATGGATATTATAAATTGAAAGTATGTATAAAGATAGATTGGTTGTAATGGCTTTGTGCTCAAATATATTAATGTTATACGATAATGGAATGTTAAATGCATTCGGTTTTATGTTTGAAAGTAATGTAGTATATTGTGGTTGAGCAGATGCATATTGGACTTAATAAAAAGATATAGTGCCTTCATCATCAATGGATACAAATTTGATACAAAATATCGCGAAAGAATGAGGAGAACTCAAAATTGTGGAATTGTTGTTAATTCTTCAATTACAAGTTATGCTAGTGCTAGGGACAGTAATACGGTTGAGGGTAATGTGGAGTATTACGGACTTCTTACTGACATTATTGAGTTGGATTACTATGGCAGATGGAAAGTTGTCTTATTTCGGTGTGATTAGGCTGATGTTAATACTGCTCGCGGAATTAAGAAAGATCAATTTAGTTTTACAATGGTTAATTTCTCTCGCTTGATTCACACTGGACAACAATTGATGGACGATCCATATGTATTTTCTTCTCAAGTGAAACAAGTTTTTTATTTGAAAGATCCAACTGATGAGGGTTGGTATGTTGTACTCCGGAACACCCCTAGAGACTTGTGTGACATGGGTAATGGAAGTAGAGATGACATCGTTGAAAGATCAGAAACATTACCTTTTCCAGAACAAAACTTAGATGAAAATATCCCTAGTACTAGTACACAACATCAATGGGTTAGACATGATGTGGATGAAGATATTTACGAATAATGATGTAGTAAGATTTTACGATTTTTTAATTATATGTAATATTATAATTTTAATCTTGGTCATGTTATATAATTTAACTATTTTATATGTACTATTATTGTTGTAATTTGTTACTAAAAATTCAACTATTTTATGTGTATTGAAGGAAAATGCGTAGAAGAAGGTTACAAGATTTAAGTATTGTCCAGAATACTCCAAATTCGGAAGAAGCAAATAGTGAACAGCAGACAATTGTTGGATCTTCGAATGTGCCGGAGACACTTGACGAGCCTGCAGAATTTCAAAGTAATGTTCATTTTACATGTGTTGACTTTTATTATTGATTTATTTGTCAATTTTAATATAATAATAATATACCATTTTTCAACTGAAAGTGGTGGGACGCGCAGAGGTCGAGGACGTACGCTGCTTAAAGATTTATATGACTTAAATCCTGTCGAGCGTGTCAAAGTAAGTAGAAACAGTCATGGTCAGCCTATTGGTTTTGAACCTCGACTTTTAGCAGGCTATTTGGGCATTATATCACGAAATGCCAATATGTTGCCCATCAACTACGAATCATGGCATCACATGCCTGATAGCAACAAAAATCAAGCTCTCGATAATATTAAGGTAACAAAACGTGAATGTAATTTATAATACTTTGGTTTAAGTTTCATTTATATTTACATTCTAAACCTATGTTTTTTTAGGAGAGATTTGCATTTGAGGTCTCTGATGACTATATTAAGAAGGCATTGGGTAAAAAATGGAGAGACCATAAAAGCACTTTGAAAAAATTATATTTTAAGAAAGACATAAGCCTCGAGGAAAAATTGAGAAATGTTCTGCCGGGAATGCTGAGGTACCAATGGGAAGATGCGGTTAGATTCTGGAATTCAAAGAAATGAGAGGTATTACGTATTTCCAAACTCTTAAATATAGTGTTTACTATATACGTAATAATAATTTCATTATGTAGGACTGTGAGCGAGTTGGAATAAGCAGTAGACAAAAACAAAAATTCACGCACACGACATGGTCGAGAAGTTTTGCTTCTGTAGCTAAAGCCGAGGTATTATGAATTTATTAATTCTTTCAAATATTAATTACTTTCTACTATTAAATAATATTTTTACTACTATATTGTAGGAAGTCTCATCTGGTCAAAAAGTTGGACGCCTTCAACTTTTTGAGATTACGCATAGGAAGAAAGATGGATCTCCTATGACATCTGAAGCTGGAGAAATTATGGTATATTTACTTAATAAAATTTGATTTATTATAAATATTTATAATGTTTAATTATAATGGTTTAATTCGTCATTAGTAGTTTTAAATAGTGTTAAGTTATGTTGCATTCCTTTTTATTATATATTTCGTTTCTAACTCTATAATTGATTTTTTAAGAGAAACTAAAGGAGAAGAAGGCAGAGTATGAAGCGATTGCTTCGACTGATAGTTCTGCTAATCTTGAGAACATTGATAACAGAATTATCACTGAAGTTTTGGGTCTTGAAAGGTACAATCGGTTTCGATTTCAAGGATCTGGTGTTACCCCGACCCAATATTTTGGATCCGACTCCCAGCAATACATGCCTTCCGGGAGTCAAGCTCAAGCTGAAGTTCAGAGGTTAAGAGACTAGATAGCTCAGATGCAAGTAAACACGGTTGAGCAAATTGCCGAGGTTTAAAGAAAATATGAAGAACTCCAGCAACAACTTAGAGCGGAGGCAACAGAGAGAGGCAGCGGCAGCAGCGAGAGAGGCAGAGGCAGCAGTGATGGCAGCAGAGCAGAGTAGAAAGTACAATGAGCCCCAGCTGCAGCTTCAGCATATGATGCAGATGTTTCAATAATCGCAAAAGCCGCCATCTTAGACATTAGTTTTCTCGTTATAAGAATATTTTTAACATTGTCATATTTAACATTATTATAAGAATATTTTGAGTTATATTTTATTTATTAATTACATTATATATCTTTCGTTAAATTTGAAGTATCATTTAGAATTAATGTTTTTGGTTGTATTTTTTATGCTAAATTTACTGTTTTTGGTTGCATTTTATGCTATATTTGCTGTTTTTGGTTGGATTTAATGCATGAAGGGTTGATATTGGTAAAAAATGTGCATTGCAAGGCTAGGCGCTTTTCCCACAAACGTCGGTAAAAGCCATGACTTTTAGCGGCTTTTTTTTAGATAAACGCCGCAAATTTTTGCGGCACTTCGTATAGCGGCATTTTTTGTGGTGCTTGTGAAAACGCCGCAACTAGTTTTAGTGGCGCTTAAAAGCATCGCTAAAGGCTAAAAAAAGCGCCGCTAAAAGTCTATTTTCTTGTAGTGGTGGTCGAACGACATGGATCCATCTCGCATAAAGCAGAAGTGCTTTTCAGGAAAAACATGTTAGTATAAATATCACAGACCAACTCAGTTTTCAAAATTTTAATTTTCTACTTTGACAAAAAATCGTTTCTAAACCAAATTTTTTTGCTACAACTAGGAGGTCAAGATCTTACCCAGAGGATTTATAGGAGGATGGGAAGGGAATATGTCACATCCCAAAAACTGGGTTAGTATAATTAAGTATTAGGATGTGGGCTTGAGAGAAAAATTGGGTTTAATATCATAGAAATTAAAATAGGATTAAATAATTAAATAAATAATAATGGTAATAATAAAATATTAAAATGGTTATTGGATCTAAAATTAGGTGGTGAAAATTAGGATTAGGTAATCAGTTATTAAATAACTTAAAACGAAATTGGGTTTGACAATAATTGAGAAAAATGTATTTTAATTAAACTAAGGACTGATTTAAAAAACAAGGAAAAATAGAGAGTCTTGAAAAGGTAATTTTCCCTTAATTAAAAAAACTGTTCATCTTCCTATCTTCTTTAAACAACCCTCTTCTTCCCTCCCATTTAGCTTCACATTCAATATTTAGCTTCAAATTTGAATTTTTTTCCAAGTTCAAATTTGATATTTTATCTCAAAATTAACTCATCGTGTGTGATTTTTGAGCTATCTAAGCACCTCAACACCTTCCAATTTTAAAGAAAAATAATTAAATACTCATTAATTTTGTCATTATTCTTCTCACGTTCAACTTTGAATTAGTTCCACAACTTGCTATTTTCTTCAAATTGAGGTAATGTCTTGATTTATTATGAGTAGATTAAGGTTTTTGTTTCTTTAATTCAAAATTTAATTGAGTGTGTTGAAAGTTTTTAAGATTTAAAGCTTTTTAATCAAATTTTGGTTCAACAATGGTGAAATCTAAAATAATGATTAAACCTACTATTTTTATTGATTTCTAATCTATTTTTAACTATATAGAAGGTATTTGATCTCAATTTAATAGATCGGTATCCAATTTTAATAAATTTCGAGTTCCCCCTTTTGTGTGTTCCTACGAGCTTAATTTTTTTGGAAATTTTAATTTCGTGAGATTAGATGAAAAGAAATGTTTATATTTGTACTAATAGGTTAAATAGAATGTTTTTAGAAACTTAATTAAGGTTTAGGAACAAAAATCGAGTGAGGAAATCTCATATTTCGGTAAAATGAGTTGATTTTTTGCTTGAAAATGGTAGATATCATGTTTCTTGGATATGCTTAGCTTTTAAAGTGATTTCTTACTAATTTTGATCTAATTAAAATATATTTGATCTTAATTTAACAAATCCTTAAGGAATTTAAGCAAATTGAATGTTTTTCCCCCTTTTAAAAGATCATATAAGCTTCATTTTTTTGAAAAATTAGATCAGTGAAATTGGATGAAATTGATAGTCTGAATATATAATTAGATGATATTTAGGATGTATGATGTTGAAATCTGAGCTTATAAGTGAGATTTGTGTGGTTAAACACCTATTTCGACAAAACTAATTAAGTTTTTGACATAGAGGTTAAGAGGCTTTGATCTATGATTTTGGAATGATTTAATGGTGTTTGTTGCTATTAGCAATGTCTTGGTAATGTGTTTGATGTGTATGAAAAGTACCAATGCATTCGAGAGCTTCCACAAGTATGGACAAGGGCAAATTAAAGCTTACTTCAGCATGGTAGTTGAAGCAATGGTTGCTAAGGTGAGTGGCGTGATATACTTCATTTAAACTCCAATACATAGGCCACGGTAACATATGTAAAACCCCTACTTAGTTAATATTCGAACCTTGTTTTCTCTTGGTGCAAACCATTGCAATTTTGTTTGAGTGTATGGTATGCATGTTGTGTGATTTTAATGAGCCAAATGCATAAATTTAAAATGAGTATGTGGTTATAGGAATAAAATAGGCAGGCTGTAGATGTAAACCATTTACTTAACGTGATAATTGTGTGCGAATTGTGCGTTTATTTATTGCATGTGTGAGAGAGCATAATAGTAAAGGTGAGCTAATGAACTAAAATGGTATGTGTATATATGTAATACATATAGGTTGTATTATATATAATACATGTGTGTGGGTTTTTTTATATATATAATATATATGTGTGGTTCTTGATTATATATATAACGTATATGCATATATGTAGAGGTGATCATGGGCCGGGCCGGGTCGGGTTTGGGCCGGGCCCATATAAATTTTTAGGCCCATCTACTAGGCCCGGGCCCGGCCCGGCCCGAAATATGGGCCTAAAATTTTGCCCAAGCTCGGCCCGAAATAAAATTACTAAGCCCGAGCCCGGCTCGGCCTGGCTCATATTAAATTTTTTTTATTTCATTAAATAAAAAAAGTTTAAAAATATAATAAATCAAATATATTTAAAAACATAAAAACAAATATTAAAACAAATAAAAATAATACTAAAACAATTCTTAAAACAATACACAAATTAATAATATAATAAAAAATGGTTATATTAAAAATTTAAAATAATTAAAAATAAAATAAAAAATATATATTAATATATAATTAGGACCGGGCTGAGCTGGGCCCGGGCCAAAAAATTCTTACCCGAGGCCCGGCCCGTTTTCTAAACGGGCTTCGTTTTTTTACCCAAGCCCATTTTTCGGGCCTATATTTTTACCCAAACCCTCCCATTTTTCGGGCGGGCCTTTGGGTCGGGCCGGGCCGACCAGCCCATGACCAGCTCTACATATATGGATATTGTTTTATATAATATATGTGTATGTGGGTTTTGTAATGCTTCGGAACTAATAAGTTTTTTTTTTAAATAAAAAAACTTCACACGTTTTGAAAAGTAAAAAATAGGATGCCGACACTATTATTTTTTTTTTTAAATAATTTTTTTAAATAATTTTTGTATAATAATCAGTTCAGACTGAATTTTAAGAAATAGAGTTTCACATGCAAATGCACTTGAACCTCATTTTGTACAATTTCATTTTAGGATTTTTACTTTTTTTTAATATATATACTCATTTGGCTTGCCTTGTTAACATACTTAACCTCGTGATATGCCATGTGTCATCTTTTCATTGCTCTCGCCAATCACACCAGCATCCGTTAACAATCAAATTGATTAATGTTTGTTCTCATAATTCAAATTCAACACTTAATTTTTAGTTTATCAAACATCACCTTAATTTTAACAATATCTTTTGAATTTTCTATTTGGGTTTCATTTGAGTTTTAGAGTTAATTTGATGAAAGTTAATTGTTATTATTTTTAGCTAATTATAAAGTTTCACCAAATCAACTCTAAAAATTAAATTAAGCACTCAAAATTTAACATTTTTATCTTCAGATGCCAAAATATATATTTTTTAGCAAATACATGTACCACATTAAACAAAAAAAATACAAGTACCACGGAAAAAATTGTCAAACTTAAGTCAAATATAAGTCTGTGGTGGAACGTAAATGATCTTTCTCGACGCACAAAACACATATGCTTTTTAAGAAAAGTTTATTACTAAAAATATTACAAATCAACTTAGTTTTAAAAATTTTAATTTTCCACTATGGCACAAAACCATTTCTAAACAAGATTTTTTGCAACAACTAGGAGGTCAAGATCTTACCTAGAGAGTTTAGAAGAGGATAGGAAGGGAATATATTAAACGAGTGAGGAGTTTAGATTGTCTGGAGTACCTCATAAGGGTACTCCTACCGGGGTAGGAAGGAGAATCCCATGTAAATAAATAAAAATATACTGTTACTAGGGCCTTATAATTTTAGTCCTTATGGTCATCATCTAATAAAATGTTATCTTATCCTTGCTATATCGTTGCGTTGTGTTGTATGCTTATGCATTCTCTTTTCACATCCAAAGTGTTGCTAATTGAAAATAATGTTCCAGTGATCAACAAGTGATAGTCTTCAGCTTTTGTCGTGCCTTCTAATTTTTTTCTCTTATGTAGACCTCTTGTTTTCAAAATCTAGTTAATTGATAACCACTCATTTTTTGTGCATAGCTTGTGTGCAAACTCGCCCTTTGCAATGAATGGTTTGAATGCATACCTGCCATTTTTGGCAGATGGATTTTAAGAACTGAAGCAGTGTTTTCCTTTTAAGTGTATAGAGGACGCTTCTAGAAGAGATAGAAGGGATGTATGGGAGATTAATTGTGTGGGCTGACTATGTTATCTTGGGAATAGATATCAATGATGGAACAATGCATGTTATGTCATAGTGGGGCACACGTCAATCTCCACTTGGGCTTTGCCAATTGGATGGTAGTCCCTGGAACTGTCACGCTCCGAAAAGTATTCAAGTACCTTCTTATAGATAAAGAGGTGCAGGGTTATAAGGAGTCGGACTTGGAGAATGGTTTTGAACAGGGAGAAGGTTCCAAGCCTTGGAATGAAAGTTTCCCCAGTGATGTAGAGAACGAAGTTGCCCAAATCCTCCGAGGAGACATTTGGAACCTTGGAATTTTTTGGAATTCAAAGAATAATACAACAAGATACTGTTAATTATTTGATAACTCTAAATTATATAGACCTTTTCAACACATTTTTACAAGTAATTCTTGGACTAAATTAAAGACAAATTTCTATTTTTAATTATTTACATGCTAATTTGACATATTTTCCCCTTTTTATCACAACTTTGTGTAAGATGAGGAAAATTGGTCTCGAAGCTCACCTACTCAATGCTTGATGTTGTAGTAGTGGTGTGTCATTGGAAGTACCAAAAATACCCTATCCCTAAATAATGGAAAGAAATAGTATAGGGGAGTAGGGTCATATCCTCAAGGATTGGATCACCACAGCTCCTTATTTCTCAAAATCCTGGGCACAGTCATGCCCAAGAAAAACAGCTAACCTGGGAAATAAAATAAAATAAAATAAAATAGAATTAAAAATATGGATGAGTCGAAATTAAATAGATCGAAATTGTAATTGTGATAAGAAGCAGAATTGAGAAAAAATGATTTTCCAATTGAAGGATTCCAGCTTTCGGTTATCTCGATCCTCCTTTGGTTCAATCATAGGCTTTTAGGTGATCCTTCTCATGACCGAATAAGTCAGTTATAGTGGAAGAGGACACCTACGACCACTAGCTCCACTTAAGTTTTAGCCTTACGATTTAAAGGAACCTGACTCTAGCCAACTGTCACTTTTGTGGGACGGTCTTACACTAGATCATCGTTTCTCAATGGCGAATGCCATGCCATTTCACCTATTGGGCTCGACAACCTCTGATGTAGTAAGTTAGTGAATCGACTGTGCAACCTTCCCAAAACATACAAGTCGACTGTCTTTTCACAAGATGAAAAGATTACTTTTGGTAGGACATGGACGGAAGCGTCAGTCGCGTAATGTGAAGAAATAATGAATACTCGTTGGGAAGAGCTAAGTGCGAGTTCTAAGCCTCATGAACTCTTTTGGGGGAGTCTTGACAACCTTTGACTAGATGAGTTTAGTGACTCATGCTTTTCAAAAAAGAAAAAACACAAGTTTAATGGAATGAAATTTTATTGTAAAAGAAAAGAAACAAAAAGGCTTAGAGCCTTAGGGGGAAGGGGTTTTTTACAAAGAGTGATGAGTCAGTATTCATGTCACTCCATCCCCTATTTATTGTACATGGAAAACACTAGGTGGTTCCTATTTAAACTCTTGATGATAATGTTTAAAATATATAATTTGAAATTAAAGCTAAACAATATAATAATCCTAACAATAATCATAAAAATAAAATTCAAATTTAAACAAAGTTTTACCCATAAACCTCTTCTTTGAAATTTTTCCCCAAGTCTTCCACACTTTGTATTTTTGACACACCTTCTTCCCTATTTCTCATGCTGACCAGTTTTGTCTTTAAATTCACACTTTTTTCTCCCAAATTTCCTTTTGCCTTTAATTTAGCCCATACAAGATAAAAAATCATAAATAGCCCAAATTAGTAGGATCGTACTCAAAATTTATGTGTAATTAACACATAAAAGTATGTAATTTTAGAGTATTATCATATTCCTCCTACTTAGCCCATGCTTGCCTTCAAGTATGGTTCCTATTCCACTATGTAATTTAGATTTTACCATGAAAGAAGCATCACTTCAAAGTTTTATTAAAATTAGGCATAATGCATATAAAAATAAAGAGAACCTTTAGCTTGGCTTAAGTAAAACTGAAAAGTACTTCAACTTAAACACACAACAAATAAATTGACTTGGATTATTTCATGAAAGTTAGATAATTCTTACCAAAACACCCTATTTGTTCCACCCTTAGTCCCCAAATTTAGCTATAAGTAAAAGCTGAAAACATATGGCTACATCATGATTGCAATGTTACAATTTTTATTCTTTCTATTCGATTTTAAATACTAATTTAATTACCAAAAAAAAAACAAAAATGCGTCGAGATTTCGTTAACACAACGGATGTATGAAAGAAAATTTGTAGAATGTTTGCAAAATATATACCGGCTAAAACCCAGTTATTTTTGAAAGTTTATATGTTAATTTTATTTCATTATATATATAAAAATAATACAACGTACTCAAACTCTTTAAGTATAATAAACATAAAGATGATCAAATCCTGATGACCACCACTCTTATTAATATAACAATGGAAAGACAAATTAATATTTTAGTCGCAAGCATCGGGATTTGCCAAGAGGAAAGCTTCAATGGCCTTGTAAACTACCTCACTCCTTTGAATGAGAGCCTTGATTTCATCTCCAGTGATTGCATAATCGCCAACGGTGTATCAAAAAGAACAGATATTATCAGAACCTATAATGAAATTGTTAAAAAAGGAAAATATTATATTTAGCTAAATTTGATGAGGAAATTTTATTTATAAATCTTATTAACGAGTGCAAAAAATAAGGAGGTTTTTAGATACAAATTAATATTTTTACTCCAAAGCAATAAGCTATTAATTTAATATAAATGTTGTCGAAACCCTTTTTAAATTGAGTTTTGGAAAATGGGAATCGACTTTAAGAAAAACAAAAACAGGAGTCGCCACCAATCTTTTTAGGTGTGATTGGATCACCTTTAAAACGTTTTGTTTTAAAATCATTAGCTTTGGTCTACGTAATAAAAAGAACGGGTTCGGGAGTCGGTTACGTACAAGGAAGGATTAGCACCCTCGTAACGCCCAAAAATTGGTACCTAATTAATTATCAAACGTCTTTAAGGTCGGAAATTTAAAAATTTTAAGATACAATCCTCTTTAAAATATTTTGATTTTGAAAATTGGGATTCACTTGTATCAAAATATTGATACTAAGTTAGCTTTTTTGGAAATCCCTATCTCGAAACGACAAAACTCCACATCCAGTAAGTTAAGACACAACGCTTTGAAATTCCAAGACAGTTGCTCGTTTTTTGAAAATCTTAAAAAACTTAGAAGGGTACTTGACTATTCGAACTCAATGAGAAAAGTTGCAACCCAATAAGTTAGGGCACTACTTTTCTCGAAGCTTCCAAACACCAAGCATTACCTTTTTATTTTTAAAAACTTTGAAGTCTCGTTTTTAAAACCGATGCATGAAGGAGCATATTAACATAACATACGAGATAACATGTTATAATAATAGGTAAGTAAAAGCGTAACAGCATAAATATCATACACTAACCAACATATATAAGAAATAAAACATGACAATTTTTAAATAAGAAAAACTATATATAAAACACAATGCATATTTAAAAAGAGTAGGTAAAAATCCCTAAACATATAATTCAACATATATTTAAACACAAATGATGCATGATATACAATTTTAACACATATATAAAAAAATGCATTTGAAAATAAATAATAAAGGTCTAAGATATTGCATAACATATAAAATACATAACATAGCAATAATACATTAATTCTAAAGCAAAAGCAAATATTGTATAATAACAAAAAAACATAAGTTTTAAAATATATATATATATGTATAATACAAACGATTGATAAATAGAATGAGCATATAAAAAATGTGATATTTAATGATATAATATATAAAAATATATTTATAAGAATAATAATTATATAAAAATATAAATATAATGGTTTAAAAAAAATAATGTATAAAATATCAAATATGTGAAAGAATTTATATTTACAATAAAATAGTTGTATAATATATATAAATATAAGTTTAGAATAATATGAAATAAGTAATTAATGATGAAATATACGTATTATACAAATTATTATATTATGATATCTTCAAAATGTGTAATAATAGAATACAAGTAAAGTAATTATTTACATATAAATAAAAATAAGTATATAATACAAGTTAAAACTTTTAAAGATAACAATATATAGATAAAAATATTTAATAGTATAAAATGACATAATAATATAAAATAAATATAATATATAATATAAAAGTATATATGTGAAAATAATATATAATATATAAATAATATGAGTAATATATAAAATAATTATATAATATATAATATAAAAATAAAAATAAAGCAAATAACAATAAAAATTTATATTTATATAATAATAGAAATAAATATATAGGGTTAAATTTGAAGTTTAATAAAATTACAGGGGCAAATTTAAAAATAAAGCTGAATTAAGGTCCTAATTAAAATACGCGTAAAACAAAAGGGACTCATTGGGCAAATCGCCCTATTCCCAAAACGGCAGCGTTTTAATCCAGGTCTTTAAACAACTATTGAGGGACTAAATTAAAACTAAAAAAAATAATAGGGCCAAATCATAAATAAAATAAAGCGTAATTACAAACACAAAGAAAAGTGGAAGGACCGATTGAGTAATTAACCCAATCCTCAAAAACACGCAGATCCTCCCCAGGTAATCGGGTCAACGCGCGGATCCTGTGCCTAGAAACGACGTCATTTTATACTTATTGGATTAAGCCAAAACGGCACCGTTTCATTTATGCTATATAAGCCACATTTAAAGCTTTAAAATCATTTTTTACACCGGTCTTAAAAAAACTTAAAACACTCTGCAGAGGGGAAGAAAGAGACCCCGGCTCTGACCTTCAGCCACCGGGTTGCATTCGCACACGCACTTCACACGCCGTCATTTTGTGATGATCTGAAGGTTAAAACCTTCATCCTCTCAAGCAAAACCCAGGTAATCCCTTTTCCTTTTAAACATCAGCAGTTTTTTGCTAAAACAATTCATATATATGCGTTCAAAAATAAAGAACAAGATACACGATTAAATCACCTTTTTTAGAAACTGTTTGTATTTCTCCGAATGAATATATGTAAGTATATTTCTATTCTGCAAAAAAAATGGGTCCTTTATACAGTGAAAGCATTCGGGCTTTATAGCCACTGCTGTTATTACATAAACTGGGAAAGAAATATTCGATTTCTTTCCATTTCTTGTCTACTGTATCCACTATATCTTTGACCATGATCTGCTGAGATTCCTTTGATTTAGTTTCCTTTTTCTTCCTCTGCTTTTTCATATCTGCTGTGTTTCCTTTTTCATTTTGCAGGTACCCGAAGACCTCGGTGATGGTCGTGCTGCTTGTGACGCGATTTGGGGCCGGATAGAGGGAAGACCGGTGACCGGGGCATTGGTGAGCATTGAAGGCCCTTGGGATAGCGCATTAATGGTGGCCTCGATTTCAGGGACTGAACAAATGCTCCCCGAACCCTCTAGAACCTCTTGCGGTGCCACAGTGTTTAGGAAGCCCTAGGGTTACCTGCTTCCCTTAAGTTCTTTGGGCCTTTTGGGCTGTTTTAGATTTGGGCTTTGGATGTAAATGGGTATAGGGCAGTAGTAGGGTTTGCTGGACAGTTTTAGGCCTATTGGCAAGCAACCGGTCTGTTTGGGTATAACAGGTCTGAGGTACTTGGGCTTGTGTTTAGGCTGTTGTAAACTGGACTTTATATGGACTATTAAATAAACAAACATTTATTTATTTATTTATTTAAGGCCCGGTTAAATTTGGGCTATTATAGCTGCCCCTCTTTGCTCATTGCTGAGTAACGGGAATTGAGCAAAGATTTAGAAAGACCAAATTTGACCGGACCTATCAAATCATGGTCTTCAATCTTCTTGTAAACTTATGACTTTCATGTCGATATCTTCGATTTGCTCTCCGCTGAGCACAGAGACGCCAAATCTGCTTCTTCGATTTGTTCTCTGACAATACAGAAATGAGAAATCATCTTAGATTTGCTTCATCGTAAGCACGTGAAAGCCAAATCATCTATGTCTTCGATTTGTTCCTTGTAAGCACAAGAATGTCAAATCATCTTGGATCTTGTTTCAGTGAAATTATCTAAAGGTGAGATCTGTTATGTGTCTGCTCTCTGTTGAAATAGAGATGCCAAACTTTGGTTTGTTCTCTGACAATACAGAGATGCCAAATCATCTTAGATTTACTTCAACGTAAGCACATGAAAGCCAGATCAGCTATGTCTTCGATTTGCTCCTTGTAAGCACAATGATGCCAAACCATCTTGGATCTACTTCAACCAGATCTGCTATGTTGGGGCCTATTACCCTACTGCTTAGGGGATTAAGGTGTGTTATCTTTGATAACCTGTAGAATGATTATGCCTGATAATTATGATGCTATTTTCGAAATGAGTCGAATGTTCCTAACATGTTATGATGCAAAATTTTGTGAACATGACCCCTATCCTAGACATTACCACTTATTTTGTCTTTTCAAAGCATTATTCTTGTTCAATCTGTAGGCCTGTACCCTTCCTCCAATGCTACAATCCACTGAGGATGTCTGTAAGACAATCTTTCCTTAGAATTGAATCGTTGGTTTTGTTTATTTTTCTTTTGGACTGGAAGAAAGAAATTCCTCGAGTTCCTTCATCCCTTACTTACGTGAATTTCTCGAACAATTGTCTTGTTTTAGTTTCTTGTATTATCTAGAAATTCCAGAGTAATTGCAAAACTTCGTTTGTGAACATATTTAATTCATCTATCATTATTTCAATGCAACATACTTAAAGAATAATTGAAGATGAATAAACTTTTAAGAATAAATGGATTTGAATGAATTATCAAAAAGATACAAAGGAAATTAATCTGAAAGCCTATCTTTAAGAAGAAATAGAATCTAAAGATAGCAAACAGGATAAAAGTTAGATGCCCAAGATATCGCCGCTTGAGTATCTATACACCAGCTCCATGAAGTCTTTTTTGAGCTCAACATGTGTTTAGAAGATCCAAAGTACTTTGTTGATGCCCCAATATGCAACGTGCTTCGCTTTTTATTGAATCAAATATAGCAAGATCACTGTGTATTCTTCAAAATTTGAGCTGCCTTTTCGGGTTTTCAACTCAAAACCCCTTTGGTCACAAGATGCCCTTTGCGGGTTTTCACCTTGGCCTCTCCGTTTTTTTTGTTTTATGTTTTTTTGAAATCTCAAGGCGCCCTTTGCAGGTTTTCACCTTGGATTCTCCTTCCCTTTAGACAAAGTATTTTTTAACTGATTCTGAGTTCACTGGGTTGGGTAAACTTTTCCCATCCATTTCCGTTAAGATCAATGCACCACCAGAGAAAGCTTTCTTTACAACATACGGCCCCTCCCAATTCGGCATCCATTTACCTCTGAAGTCCTTCTGAATAGGAAGAATATTTTTTAGCACAAGGTCCCCCTCGTGAAACTCTCTTGGTAGATCTTTCTTATCATAAGCTTGCATCATTCACTTCTGATACATCTGACCATGTCGAATGGCTCTTAGCCTCTTTTCCTCAATCAAGTTCAACTGGTCATATCGGGATTGAACCCATTCAGCTTCATCTAACCTTATCTCCGTCAAAATTCGAAGAGAAGGTATTTCTACTTCAATAGGTAACACTACTTCCATCCCATAAACTAACAAGAATGGGGTTGCCCCAGTAGAGGTTCTGACATATGTTCGATAGGCCAGAAGTGCAAACGATAACTTCTCATGCCAATCTCTATAGGTCTCAGTCATCTTCCCCACTAGTTTCTTAATGTTCTTGTTGGCAGCCTCCACTACCCCATTCATTTTTGGACGATAAAGAGAAGAATTTTGATGTTTGATCTTAAACTGGTCGCAAACTTCTGCTATCGTTTTATTTTTCAAGTTCAATACATTGTCGGATATGATCCTTTCAGGCATTCCATATCGACAAATGATCTCTTTCTTTAAGAATCGACTCACAGCTGACTTGGTAACATTCGCATAAGAAGTGGCCTCTACCCATTTTGTAAAGTAGTCAATTACCACGAAGATAAACTGATGTCCACTTGAAGCTTTCGGTGATATTGGCCCAATGACATCCACGCCCCACATGGAAAAGGGCCATGGAGAAGTCATAACATGCAAAGGTGAAGGTGGTATATGAATTTTGTCCCCATAAATTTGACACTTATGGCATTTCTTGGTATAGTTGATACAGTCCCCTTCCATAGTAGCCCAGTAATAGCCAAATCTCATGATTTTCCTTGCCATCGTGAACCCATTTGCATGCATCCCACATACACCTTCATGAACTTCTTCTAAAATTAGCTTAGCTTCCAGAGCATCAACACATCTCAAAAGTACTTGGTCTTTCTTTCTCTTGTACAGGATATCCCCATCCAAGATATAGTCGCAAGCCAACCTTCTCAAACTTCGTTTGTCATTTTCATTGGCCTGTTCAGGGTATTTACGATCTTCCACATATCGTAATATATCCTGATACCAAGGGTTATCATCCTTTTCTTCTTTCTCAATGTTGCAACAATGAGCTAGAGCCTCGTAGACACTCATTTGAATTGGTCTTATCTCTTCCTCTTTATTCGCCTTAATCATTGAGGCCAAGGTTGCTAAAGCATCTGCCATTTGATTTTCGTCTCGTGGGAGATAATTGAAGGTGATGTCATCAAACTCCTCAAGTAACCCCAAAACTACCTTTCGATAACTGATCAATTTAGGGTCCCTTGTCTCCTATTCACCTCTAAGCTGATAAATTACTAACGCATAATCTCCATATTCTTTTAGGGTTTTTATACCTTGCTCTATGGCTTCTTGAAGTCCCATGATGCATGCTTCATACTCAGCCATATTGTTCGTGCAATCAAAGTCCAACTTGTACGTGAATGGGTAATGATCGCCATTCGGGGATACCAAGACTGCCCTGATTCCATTTCCGACTGCATTAGAAGCCCCATCAAAATTTAGCTTCCAAGGAGAATCTTCGGTCATTGCTACACACATTAACTCCTCATTTGGAAAATCAAAGTTCAATGGCTTATAATCCTCTAGAGCCCTACTGGCCAAGAAGTCTGCTACCGCACTTCCTTTTATAGCTTTCTGACTTATGTAGACTATATCAAACTCTGAAAGCAAAATTTGCCATCTCACCATCCTTCCATTTAGAGCCGTTGACTCCATCATGTATTTCAATGGATCAAGTTTTGAGATGAGCCAAGTGGTATGGTATAGCATGTACTGTCTTAATCTTTGAGTTGTCTAAATTAGCGCACAGTACAACTTTTCAATTGGTCGATATCTCATTTCACAGTCAGTGAATTTCTTACTGAGATAATAAATTGCCTTCTCCTTTTTCCCTGACTCGTCATGCTGACCAAGCACACATCCCATAGAATTACTGAACACTGACAAGTACAGTATCAACAGTTTATCTGGGCTCGGTGGAGATAATACCGGGGCATTCAAAAAATACTGCTTGACCTTTTCAAAAGCATTCTGACACTCCTCATCCCAAGTACCTTGATTGTGCTTTCTAAGGAGGTGAAAGATAGGATCGCATTTCTCGGTCAGTTGTGAAATAAATCGAGCGATGTAATTCAACCTTCCTAGGAATCCTCGAACTTCCTTCTGAGTATGCGGTGGAGGCAAATCTTGTATTGCCCTGACTTTGTCTTAATCAACTTCTATTCCCTTTTCACTGCCTACGGAACCCAATAGTTTTCCCGATCTAGCTCCAAAGGTACATTTTGCTGGATTGAGCTTCAACTGAAATTTTTTCAATCTCAAGAACAATCTTCTCAAGACCTCAATGTGTTCTTTTTCTGTACGCGACTTGGCAATCATATCATCAACGTATACTTCAATATCTTTATGCATCTTGTCGTGGAATAAATTCACCATGGCTCATTGGTATGTTGCCCTTGCGTTCTTCAGACCAAACGGTATTACTTTGTAGCAAAAGGTACCCCACAAGGTTATGAAGGTGGTTTTATCCATATCCTCTAGATGCATCCTTATCTGATTGTATCATGAGAAACCATCCATGAAGGAAAACAATGAATATCCTGCTATGTTATTCACCAAAGTGTCTATGTGTGGCAGAGGGAAATTATCTTTGGGGCTAGCTTTATTTAAATCTCTGTAATCAACATACATCCGTACCTTCCTATCTTTCTTAGGAACTGGTACAATGTTAGCTACCCATTCGGAGTACTTCACTTCCTGCAAGAATCCTGCATCGAATTGCTTCTTGACTTCATCCTTTATTTTTAGAACAATATCTGGCCTCATTCTTCGTAACTTCTGTTGGACTGGCTTACAATCCTATCTTATTGGAAGACGATGTACTACAATGTCAGTACTCAATCCGGGCATATCCTGATATGACCAGGCGAAGATATCCTTGAACTCTCGAAGCAACTAAACCAGACCATGCCTTGTGTCCTCGGTAATCAGTGTTCCAATTTTCAACTCCTTCCCTTCCTTTAGGGCTATATTCTCTATTGCCTCTTTCTCATGTGGCATGATTTGTTTCTTCTCTTGCTTTACCATTCTTAACAGATCAAGACATACGTCACAATCTTGATCATCTTCAAAATCCTGAAGTTCCTCTAAACACATGTCTTGCTCGTAAGAGAAATCAGGAGTTGTAGTATCAGTGCTCATATCATTGATATCTAGGGACCTGTGGGGGTATGAAAGAATATACAAAGAATGAATGAATCTAAAAAGTGATTGTTTATGTGCTATGAATAAAAGAATAAGAATTGCCACAATTTAAAGGAATATTGGTTGGTAAAAATGAAACAACATTCGTTTAAATGGATAAAAGTTATGTTTTATTTAAATAATAATAGATGAACATAAGCCTATTTTCACAAATGTAATCTTACTACTTCTAGGCCCTAGAGTAACAGACATGTTTCGAGAATTACTCTGAAAAATTCCTAAAAACTACAGGAAGATCCTCCGCAGTCCAATTGTTTAGAGAGCTCCCCGGTTCGTAAGGGCGAATGCCCTCGAGGTTTTCTTGTTCCAATCCCTCATTGTGTACAACATTAATTTGATGACTTTCTTTTACCAGTAACCCTCCTGACTTAAAGGATTTGGATATAAGTGTGAATGTCATCGGTTCCCACTCCACTTCTCCTCCGTTCAAACGCGCATTTCTTTTCGCTTGGCGTCTCTCAATCTCTTGCCTCTTGTGCTTATGGTCCGGCTTGATGCCCAAACCAAAGCGATCTTTCGTCTCCATCAGTCTTGGGATTTGAACCCCTCCTTGCAGCTGTCTTCCTAACCCTTTTCCTGGTAATGCTCCCTTCCCCATCATCATTTGCAGGGCCATCCTTATGGCTTTAGACATTTTGGGTCCTGGCATCTCACTTCCTTCCAAAATGAAGGTTGCATTGATGATTTCTAAAAAGAGAAAAGAACACTCAATAGCCTCTTCATTCGCCTCGACATAAGAGGCATTGCTAGTGACTGCTACTATAATGTCCTCCTCCGCACTGATGGTTATTAACCGTCCATCTGTCACTAACTTCAATTTTTGGTGCAATACGGAGGGCACCGCTCCTGCCGAGTGTATCCATGGTCTCCCCAATAAACAATTATAGGAGGGCTTGATATCCATCACCAAGAAATCAACTTCATATGTATTTGGCCCAATTTCCAAAGGGATGTCAATTTGTCCCATCACTTTCCTTTCAGTTCCATCAAAAGCTCTTACCACGTCATGACATGTTTTCATATGTGAACTGTCAATAGGTAATCTGTTCAATGTGGATAATGGAAGGACATTCAAAGCAAACCCATTATCAACGAGTATACTTGGCAGCGTGTATCCTTTGCATCGAGTAGTGATGTGCAAGGCTTTGGTTGACCCTATGCCCCCAGGTGGAATTTCATCATCATTGAAGTAGTTGAAATTGTCAACACTGATATTATTTACTAACCGGTCTAACATTTTAACGGATATGTCGTGGGTGACATATGTTTCATTAAGCACCTTCAATAATGCATCCCGATGCACCTCAGAACTCAGAAGTAGGGCTAATACTGTTATGTGCGCTGGCTGCTTACACAACTACTCGACCACACTATACTCGCTATGCTTAAGGAACTTTAAGAACTCCTTAGCCTCCTCCTCCTTCACCGGCTCATTGATGGGTACTTCGGTTTCTTTCTCCTTCTCAACCTCGACACCTTTTGTCTTTGTGGGTTCTACTCTGACGCCCCCTGTATCATAACGTTTCCCACTCCGCGTATAGGAACCTTCATTTTGCATGCCCCTAGACACACTGGCTATACTCTCCCTCTCAGGTACTGTTACACTGCAATCATAATTCCATGGCACCCTCTTGTCATCCTTGTAAGGGAAAGGATTGGGTTTATGGATGACAACCCTAGGCCCGGTTTGCACCCCTACTTTATTATTCCCCGGTAAGGAAATAATAATTCTTGGCTGGCTGGTTCCTTGTCGTTCATTTTCCAGCACACATATTTGTCTTTTGTAAGAACTACCTTCAAAAATCTGTAGCTCTTTGTTAAACATAAGGCCTTGCACCATGGCCTTGAACTCCTCATAATTTTGGATCATATGACCCACCCCTCCATGGAATTCACAATAATTCTCTATTCCTCTTCTACCTTTTCCAGAGGTCAACATACCTCTCTTCACCATCTCCTCCCATATTACTTTCATGGGTGTCTTCACCTCAGCAATATCCTCCTTGATTCTTCCTTCCCTTGTTTTATCGATGGCATTCACTCCTTGATTGCCATAATCTAGTAACGGATTTTTAATATTAGGGGTACTATCGAATTTCACAACCCCCATCTTGATAAGCCTCTCCACGACCTTCTTGAATCCGGTGCAGTTTTCAATCGAATGCCCCGGTATTCCTGCGTGATATTCGCATTTAGCATTTGCATCATACCATTTGGGGTACGGCAGCTGTAGTGGTTTTAAGTGAAATAGAGCAATGGCATATGCATCGTATAAGCTTTGATAAAGCTCACGATACGTCACAGGGATAGGCGTGAATTGCATCCTTTCTGAATTCTATCTTGTGGCCGATTATTGTCTTCGAGTACTTTGTTGTTCGACCGCAGCTGCTTTGGGTTGACCAACTGTGATTGTCCTCGAGTTGAGGCTATTCATGTTGTTCACCTCATTGTCCTTTCTCCTTGGGGCCAATCTTTTAGCCATTTCCCCCTCAATTTTACCACCCCTTATGGCATTCTCAATCATCTCTCCTGCCATAACTATATCAGCGAAACTTTTCGTGGTGCTTCCAATCATGTAAGTGATGAACAGCGTCTTTAAAGTGTTGATAAATAACATGGTGGTATCCCTTTCTAACAGTGGTGGTTGTACTTGCATTGCCACCTCCCTCCATCGTTGTGCGTATTGCCTAAAACTTTCATTAGGCTTTTTCTCCATGTTTTGAAGCGTGATCTTGTCTGGCGTCATATCAGTCACATGGTTGTACTGTTGCATGAAGGCTTGTGCAAGATCTCTCCATGAACCGATTCTTGCACGGCTCAACTGATTGTACCACCTAGCCTCTGCTCCTATTAAGCTATCTTGAAAACAATGGATCAATAGTTGATCATTGTTCACATACCCAGTCATTCTCTTACAAAATATTGTTATGTGTGCCTCTGGGCAAGTAGTCCCATTGTACTTTTCAAACTCTGGTATCTTGAATTTGTGAGGAAGTACCAAGTCTGGGACCAAACTTAAGTCTTTGGCATCAATCCCATGATGAAGGCCAGCGCCTTCCAAAACCCTAAACTTCTCCTTCAGCCATTAGCAACGATCCTCCAACTGTTTTGAGGATTTGATTGCCATTCTTTCCTTCTCCATTAGATCCAGAACAGGAGTGATAGGGTTGATCGGGCTATCACCCAAATTATTTCCCGACCCAGATGGGAAATTCACGGGGATTCCAACATCAACCGGCCCATGTTGAGGTCTCACAGTGACAGATGGCCTTCTAGGCGGTGCCTCGGTTTGCAGTGTCACATAAGGCGGAGTGAAACTCGGAGGAGAACCTTCATTCTCCTCTTCAGTGATTACCATGGGAACTTTTCCTTTATTAGTGGCCCTTAACAGCTGAGCCATTTTAGCCATCATATTCCTCTGAGCCTCTAGCATTTGCTCCCTTATGTCATTCTGCATTTTGGCCAACTGCTCTTGCAATTGGTCTTGCATATCCTTTTGTAATTGTTCAAACCTTTGATCCATACTCTTAGTTTTAGTGCGAGTGCCGTAAGGATGTGTGATTTCCAGATTTTCTTTTCTACCTCTCTTTCTCTAAAAGTAAATTTTAACTAATTAGGGTCTTTCTATAACTTTGAATGTATATGATGTAATGTACTGCAAATGCATGAATGCAAAAAGGCATCGATCTCGATTCAACTTCATTTAGAAATCTTTATTTAGAAAAAGAATATCTTTACATATAAGAGGATTACAAATACGCTTTCGCCCTAATGCCCAAAGTTCTAACTTTATCTAATAAAAGGGCTAACTCTCGACCTTTATCAGACGCTGACTCATACATCATACTCAAAGCATCAGCTCATACTGCTAAGTCTCAAACATATTCAGCAACCTCTCGGATCTAGGCTATAGCCTCCCCGATAATGTAATCCTTATCTCTGACTTGACTTTTAACTTGATGGAGCTCTTCTTTGAGACAATCTTCTTGCGCCTCGAGCTACTCAATTCGAAGTTCACCATCATGCAATGCCACTTCCAAATCTTCAACCTTACTTTTTAGCTCCTCTAACTTGACCGTAGGATCATGGTTTCAGTGCCAACGAAGGGATCTTCCAAGCTCAGTTACCTTAGTCTTCAACCCTTTATTCTCTTTCTCTAATGCCAAATTCTACCACCGCATCTATTGGAACTTCCTCTCCCAGTACTCGGCTCTGGCTTTTTCCTCTTGAACTTCTTTCTGCAATTGATCTGAAGACCCTCCTATTCTCGCTTTCTTCAAGGATACTTGTGCCTTTTTGTAATGCTCCTTCAGATCATCTCGATCTTCCTCAATCTTCCTCTTTTCTTTTCTCTCTTTCTCGACCTCCATCCTTTGAACGTCAAGTCTAAGCTTAAGTACATCTTTTCTTCTTCAAGCTTTGCTATCCTCTTTTCAAGCTCGAAGTTCTTTCTCTCGAACTCTTACTTCATAATTTCTAACTCCAAGGGCATCACTTGCAAATATTCCTCTATCGGTTGAGCTCCTTCCACGCTTGGCTTAGGGATGTTATCATTAATCCTTCTGCCTCTCCATTCAATATACTCCGGAGTCGTAGCAGGGCTAATAGCTACTCCTTTTAATCGACAAGTCTTATTCCAAGCACTAGAGATCTCACTGACTTTCCTCTTGTAGCCAGCTCCTCTATACACGAACTCACTTTGAGCCAGCCCATGAGTTGCTGGTACGAACTGCCTCAATCCAAGCTGCCTCAACACAAGCAAAGGGGCATAACCAATGGCACCCCAAATTCCCAATAGAGGAACCCAATCAAAACTGCCGCATCGGTAAATAATCTTACCAGGAATCATCCACAGAGCCCTCTACTCAACATCTTTTGACTGAAGGTTCTGAAGTAGTGCTATCCAATTCTCTTTCAGCACATCCACTTACCTAGATGAAGCTACTATATCTTTCAATAGTGAGTAATCCTCGAAAAAGACCCGACAAACCACTTTGTCTATCAATCAGAAGTGACTGTAGAACCAAGCTAAAAGTAACTGAGCACAACCAACAAACCTGTCTATATTGGCCCTCCTACATGCATTTAAGGACCTGAATGTCTCTGCCAAGATTGCAGAAATAGAAGTGACCTGTTTACTAAGTCGATGGAAGAGATCCATGGTCGCCTCGTCTACATATCCCAAGGCCCTGGGGAAAACCATCAATCCGTATAAGCTTAAGGCAAAAATGTCTACCCACTTCGCCTCGTCTGGATGCGTCTGGATCAGTTCTTTCAGAGCCCCCCATGGAATGTACTTACTCTCACCCTTTTCCTTGATTCTAGCCATGATCCACTGCTCACTCATCCCGTAATGGTCATCAGCTTCTTACCAAAGGCTGGGACACAAGCAGCTCAAGAATAAATCCTACCACACTGAAATCTAGGACACCAAACTAAGGCGGTGTACTCCTCCACAGTAGGCACTAAATCCACCTATCCAAAGGTAAAACAACTGTATGAAGGGTTCCAAAACTGAGCGAGAGCTCAAAACAAGTGCTCATCAATCTGAATATCAAGTAAGTGAGGTAAATCTCCGTAATTACCGTTGAATGACTGTTTAGTCTCATTGCCCCACTGATCCCAAATCTCCTTAAGATCCTGCAGATTATTCTGTGTGACACTGACGTGAGTGTAGTCTGACAGCTTTGACATATACCCCACAACTATATTTTCCCCTTTTCTAGTTGAGTTTGCTCAGACCATCTATGGATGTTAGCGTTGCCCTCCATTCTATCAAGAAGTCTGTTCTCCATAATAAAACTTTCTAATTAGAAACTGACCGTGAATCGATACCTTTTAAATGCAAAATGACATGCACAAAAGAAAGAAAATAGTCAGTATCAATATGATATTAATAAACACAAAGATAACCTAAGTATAATTCTATCTATATTGAGCTCTTAGGGTTTTTCTATATGTGGTTTGTTTCTAAAGTTTGAGGTACCCGAACCAGCAGATTCCTCGATCCTCACCCATTATAGGCTCATTTGAATCGAGTTCAGTTCAGGGGAATACATTTCCCTATGGCTACACGGAGATGAAAATCTCACGAAACCATACGTACGGATGTATCCCGAAAGTGATCCACTATCCTGCACAGAGGCGAAAACCTCACGAAGGCGTAGCTTCTCACTCCCACTTAAGGGTGTGACCACAATGGTCATGCAAATGCAATGCGTATCAGAATATAGCAACACATGTAATAATACAAACACATGTAATGCAAAGAGGATTAAATTTTAAAATTTTTAATTTTCGACATTAAGACAAGAGATAATCAATTATACGGCTTGACTCTCTTATTAGTCCCCAGTGGAGTCGCCAAGCTGTCGAAACCATTTTTAAATTGAGTTTTGGAAAATGAGAATCGACTTTAAGAAAAACGAAAACGGGAGTCGCCACCAATCTTTTTAGGTGTGATTGGATCACCTTTAAAACATTTTGTTTTAAAACCATTAGTTTTGGTCTACGTAATAAAAAGAACGGGTTCGAGAGTCGGTTGCATACAAGGAAGGATTAGCACCCTCGTAACGCCCAAAAATTGGTATCTAATTAATTATCAAACGTCTTTAAGGTCGGAAATTTAAAAATTTTAAGATACAATCCTCTTTAGCATATTTTGATTTTAAAAATTGGGATTCACTTGTATCAAAATATTGATACTAAGTTAGCTTTTATGGAAATCCCTCTCTCGAAACGACAAAACGCCACATCCAGTAAGTTAGGACACAACGGTTTGAAATTCCAAGACAGTTGCTCGTTTTTTGAAATATTGTATAATAATAAAAAACATAAGTTTTTTTTTAAAATATATGTATAATACAAACGATTGATAAATAGAATGAGCATATAAAAAATGTGATATTTAATGATATAATATATAAAAATATATTTATAAGAATAATAATTATATAAAAATATAAAATATAATGGTTTAAAAAAAATAATGTATAAAATATCAAATATGTGAAAGAATTTATATTTACAATAAAATAGTTGTATAATATATATAAATATAAGTTTAGAATAATATGAAATAAGTAATTAATGATGAAATATACGTATTATACAAATTATTATATTATAATATCTTCAAAATGTGTAATAATAGAATACAAGTAAAGTAATTATTTACATATAAATAAAAATAAGTATATAATAGTTAAAACTTTTAATGATAACAATATATAGATAAAAATATTTAATAGTATAAAATGACATAATAATATAAAATAAATATAATATATAATATAAAAGTATATATGTGAAAGTAATATATAATACATCTAAATAATATGAGTAATATATAAAATAATTATATAATATATAATATAAAAATAAAAATAAAGCAAATAATAATAAAAATTTATATTTATATAATAATAGAAATAAATATATAGGGTTAAATTTGAAGTTTAATAAAATTACAGGGGCAAATTTAAAAATAAAGCTGAATTAAGGTCCTAATTAAAATACGCGTAAAACAAAAGGGACTCATTGGGCAAATCGCCCTATTCCCAAAAATGCAGCGTTTTAATCCAGGTCTTTAAACAGCTATTGCAGGGACTAAATTAAAACTAAAACAAAATAATAGGGCCAAATCATAAATAAAATAAAGCGTAATTACAAACACAAAGAAAAGTGGAAGGACCGATTGAGTAATTAACCCAATCCTCAAAAACACGCGGATCCTCCCCGGGTAATCGGGTCAACGCGCGGATCCTGTGCCTAGAAACGACGTCGTTTTATACTTATTGGATTAAGCCAAAACTGCGCCGTTTCATTTATGCTATATAAGCCACATTTAAAGCTTTAAAATCATTTTTTACACCGGTCTTAAAAAAACTTAAAACACTTTGCAGAGGGGAAGAAAAAGACCCCAGCTCTGGCCTTCGGTCATCAAGTTGCATTCTCACACGCGCTTCACGCGCCGTTGTTTTGCGATGATCTGAAGGTTAAAACCTTCATCATTTCAAGCAAAACCCAGGTAATCCCTTTTCCTTTTAAACATCAGCAGTTTTTTGCTAAAACAATTCATATATATGCGTTCAAAAATAAAGAACAAGATACACGATTAAATCACCTTTTTTAGAAACTGTTTGTATTTCTCTGAATGAATATATGTAAGTATATTTCTATTCTGTCAAAAAAAATCGGTCATTTATACAATGAAAGCATTCGGGCTTTATAGCCACTACTGTTATTACATAAACTGGGAAAGAAATCTTCGATTTCTTTCCATTTCTTGTCTACTGTATCCACCGTATCTTTGACCATGATCTGCTGAGATATCTTTGATTTAGTTTCCTTTTTCTTGCTCTACTTTTTTGTATCTGCTGTGTTTCCTTTTTCATTTTGCAGGTACCCGAAGATCTCGGTGATGGTCGTGCTGCTTGTGATGCGATTCGGGGCCGGATAGAGGGACGACCGGTGACCGGGGCATTGGTGAGCATTGAAGGCCCTTGGGATAGTGCATTAATGGTGGCCTCGATTTCGGGGACTGAACAGACGCTCCCCGAACCTTCTAGAACCCCTTGCGGCGCCACAGTGTTTTGGAAACTCTAGGGTTACCTGCTTCCCTTAAGTCCTTTGGGCCTTTTGGGCTGTTTTAGATTTGGGCTTCGGATGTAAATGGGTATAGGGCAGTAGTAGGGTTTGCTGGGTAGTTTTAGGCCTGCTGGGCAGCAACCGGTCTGTTTGGGTATAACGGGTCTGAGGTACTTAGGCTTGTGTTTGGGCTCTTGTAAGCTGGACTTTATATGGACTATTAAATAAACAAACATTTATTTATTTATTTATTTAAGGCCCAGTTAAATTTGGGCTATTACAAATGTGTTATTATAAATAAATTATTAATTAATTTTAATCAATTGAATTTGATTGATATTGTTATTATTGTAATAACTCAAAAGACGTGAGTTTGAATTTACTCAAATATATCTTGTCTTCCACTTTAGAGATTAATTAAACATTTTAATAATAAAAAATGATCATTTTAAGAAATATAGGTGGCCTCTGGTACTTCCTTAAGATTTTAATACAACGTGATTTTAGGGTGTAATTGTTAAGAATGTAATATTATAAGTTTGAAACACATGAAAAAATTATATTAATATGTTTGTTTCATTGAACGCTCTATTAAGAATGTAATGATAATTTTTGAAATTAACCCGATCAAATAAAATATAAGTTTTATTAATATTAACATTTTCAAAATATATTTATTATTAGCAAAGTAGTATTAATAAACATATAATTCTGTCTATTTATTTTTAAATAATATTAATTTATTTCAAAATTAATATATAATTAAATTTAAAATAATATATGATTAATATATGATTTTGTAAATAAAAATATTGCATAAAAATAATAAATAAATAATAACTATTGAAAAAAAGAAGAAGATGATTTTGTCTCAAAGTAAATGTTAGGGGCAAAGCCAATTTTTTTTAGGTAAGGTAAAAATACAATTTATTTTTATTAATCTAAAATTTTAAAAGATATAAATAAAAAATTTTCCATTTTAAGCACGGTGACACTACCAGCTCCAGAATACGCTCCTTTCAATTGTATTATTCATTACTTTTGTACCATTATTCAAATAAATGACATTAAAACTGCATCGGGGACACCGAGGGTTTGATTTGGTAAAATTAACTTTTAGGCCATTAAAAGTTTTAAAATTATAACTAATAAATTAATAGAATTTGTTTGGCCCCCAATAATTTACAAGTCACTTCTTGACTTTCTAATATAAAATTTTTGGCTGCACCTTTTATTATTTATACACTTTAATATATTTTTACTTCAAATTAATAACTATTGGATCAAAATGAATGTTTTTAATATATTGTTGTGTTGGATTCCGGTTTACATTAACCCTAGCGTTAGGCACTTCTTCTTGTAATTGACTCCTATTCTTTCGTTCTCCAATGTTTGAGTAGGGTTTTCGTTAACCCTAGACTCAACTTCATCATCTGCTTCAATTTTTGGTGATGGCTTGCTCTTAGTTCCTATCACCTCTGATTGCCTTTTTCGTAGCTTCGTTTTCTTGTGATTAGCAATCTCAACCTTTTAATTTTATTAATTGAACGCATGATTTCTTATAGCACGTTGTCAGTCCCCGGCAACGACACCAAAATTTTGTGTGTCGTTGAAAGCACCAAAAATATCCTATCCCTAAATAATGAAAAGGAATAGTATAAGGGAGTAAGGTCAAATCCTCAGGGACTGGATTGCCACAGCTCCTTGATTCTCAAAATCCTAGGCACAGTCATGCCCAAGAAAAACAGCTGACCTGGGAAAAAGTTAAAATAAAATAGAATTAAAAATATGGATTAGTCGAAATTAAATGGATCGAAATCATATTTGTGATAAGATCTAGAATTGAGAAAAAAATATTTTCCAATTGAAGGATTCCAACCTCCTCTTATCCTAATCCTCCTTTGGTTCAATCATAGGCTTTTAGGTGATCCTCCTCATGACCAAATAAGCCAGCTATAGTGGAAGAGAACACCTATGGCCACCAACTCCACTTAGGCTTTAGCCTTACGATTTAGAAGAACCTGACTCTAGCCAATCGTCACTTTTGTGACACCGTCTTACACCAAATCATCGTTTCTCATTGGAGAATGCCACACCATTTCATCTCTTGGGCTCGACAATCTTTGACGCAATAAGTTAGCGAACTGGTTGTGCAATCTTTCCAAAACATACAAAGCGATCATCTTTGTACAAGTTGAAAAGACTACTTTTGGAAAGACATGAACGGAAGCGATAGTCCCGTAATACGGAGAATGATGAATACTCATTGAGAAGGGCTAAGTGCGGGTTTTAAGCCTCATGAACTCTTTTGGAGAAGTCTTGCTAACCTTGGGCTAGATTAGTTTATTGGCCCATGCTTTTTGGGAAAAAAACACAAGTTTAATGAAATGAAATTTTATTGGAAAAGAAAAGAAACAAAAAGGCTAAAAGCCTTAGGGGGAAGGAGTTTTTTACAGAAGTGATGAGTCACTCCATCCCCTATTTGTAGTACATGAAAAACCTTAAGTAGTTCCTATTTAAACTCTAGATGATAATATTTAAAATATGTAATTTGAAATTAAATCTAAACAATATAATAATCCTAACAAAAATCCTAAAAATAAAATTCAAATTTAAACAAAGCTTTATGTCCATAAATCTTTTTTTTTTTTGAAATTTTGCCCTAAGTCTTCCACATTTTGTATTTTTGGCACCACTTCTTTTGTACTTCGCATGCTGACCTGTTTTGTCTTTAAATTCACTCTTTTTACCGCAAAATTTCCTTTTGTCATTAATTTAGTCCCTTCAAGATAAAAAACCGTAAACAGCCCAAATTAGCAGGATCGTACTCAAAATATATATGTAATTAACACGTAAAAGTATGTCATTTTAGTGTATTATCAAGTAATGTTCTGTAGAAAAAGCCATACGAAAGAGGGCTGATAATTAATTAGCTATGGACATCTAAAATTAATTAGAATTATGGATAATGGATAGACTTAACCTAGCTTGGAAATCAAATTAGTGAAGTAGTCAAGCCTGCAGCTCAATTTTAAAGTTAAATTGTCCTTTTAAGGGAGACCCCAAATTTGGTGAACTAGAAGCCAAACATCCATGGAATAATTAAATTAAGGGTCCCTAAGCTTTATAAAAATTACAAAATAGCCCAAACAAGTTTGTCAACTGACCATTCAACACCTTCCTTAAAACATGCTTTGTTTTTGTTATTTTTAGCACATCCATTCTACTCACTCCTAATAAACAATAATATATACATCTTTTTACCCCATGCTTGGCATATTTTTGGAAGGATTATCATAAGATTTAATAAATTTGATACTTCTAATTCTTTAATTTCATGTTTTATACTTAGGAGAGCTTAGGATAGCAAAAAGAGCAAGAAACGGGTGAAAAATGAACAAATTGGGCCTAATTTAGTGTTTCACACGGCCTAGGCACTTCTACATGGGTAATCCACACGCCCGTGTGTGACACACGGGCAGGTTGCATGCCCATGTGTCATGGCCATGTCGACATTAAACCAAGCCAGAATTGCACACGGCTTGAGCACCCTCACACCGGCGTGGCACACGGCCGTGTTCTTGTCGAGCTCAAGTCTAATTCTACTCAGAAAAGACTAATTTTAGGCTATTTTGGGCATTCCAAAGTCTATTTAAACACCCTAGAAGAGGATCAAGGGGGGCACACAGAATATAAGGCAGAAAATAGTCATAGACAGCCATCGAACTCAACTCGGAAGCAGGTCTACTTCAAGACTGAAGATCTCCATTCAATTTCCTTAGAAGTTCTTTGGGTTTTTTTATGTTTTGTTATTTTTCCAATTTTGAGATGCTTTCCATTACTATGAACTAAATTCCCTAAATACCTAGGGAAGTTGAAACCTAAGATGAGTCTTATTACTATTTGAATTATATGATAAATACTTATCTTATTATTAATTATTAGTTTTAATCATTGCTTTAATATTCCAGGATATTAATTCAGGTTTTGATGTGCTTACTCAGTGGAGCAAAAGTCCCTGTTTATGAGTAGATCCTCCATAATTAAGCGGAGTTGCATGCAATCCTAGAGATAGGATGACATAAATCTTCAGTTCTTGACTCAGTTGGAGGTAAGCAATACTCAAGAACAGCCATCGGAATCACCTCGAAGCCAGGATCTACATCAAGACTGAAGATTTCCATCCAATTTCTTAGAAGTTCTTTTGGTTTCTTTATGTTTTATTGTTTTCCAAACTTTGAGATGTTTTCCATTATTATTATGAACTAAACTCCCTAAATACCTAAGGGAGATGAACCCTATGACGAATCTTATTACTATTTGAATTATATGATAAAGACTTATTCTTATTCTTAATTGTGAGTTCTAAATTCTTGTTTTAATATTCCAGGGTATTAATTCAAGTTTTGACGTGCTTAATCAGTGGAGCAAAAGTCCCTGTTTAAGAGTAGATCATCCATAAATAAGCGGAGTTGAATGCAATCCTAGAGATAGGACGACATAAATTTTCCGGATTAGAGTCAAATCTAATAAGGGAATCCATAGATTGAGTTAATGCGACAATAGGGGTTTTAATTAGAAAGAGATTTCAATTAATCAACCTAAAGTCAGTTGTTCTTAGTCTCGAGAGAGATACTAACTTAAATTAGGGATTTCTACGGAGTAAGTTAAGTGAATAAATTGTCTAATCTAGAAGTACTAAGTGAAGTCTAGATGGATTCTTCCTTGGGTACTGTTTTCTCCATCGATTTTTCCCAAAGTATTTTCCAAACTTCATCTTTGTCGTAATCTTAGTTAATTAGATAAATAGTTTTAGTTTAAAAACACTCTTTAATTCTTAGGCTAGATAATAAAAAGATAGTAATTAATAGTACTTTTATTCCTCGTGGATACGATATTTTCGGTCTCACCATAACCATACTACTGTTCGATAGGTGCGCTTGCCTTAAGTCAAATTTTGAGTTAGTTACACGATCATCAAGTTTTTGGCGCCGTTGCCGGGGACTAAGATATTAGGAATGCTTAATTTTTATCACTTTAGCCATTATTTTTTTAATTCTATTTAATTTTGTTTACTAAATTTTCTTTTATTTTCTTCTGACAGGTTTTTATAGTTTATGACTAGAAGAAACCCATCGGGACCATTACTTTTTGATAGTGAGATCGAAAGGACAGCTCGTAAAAATCAGAGAGAAATAAGGCGAAGCCTAAGATACATAGAGGAAGAGCGAGAGGACGATATTCACACCACAACTGAGGAGATGGCTGAAAATCAAGAAAATCCGCTACCTCCTGCGATTGCCGCTGATCCAATAAATCAGAATCCTACTCCTCATACTATGTATGATTATACTAAACCTAATTTAACAGGAACTGAATCAAGTATAGTTAGACCTACTGTTGCTGCAAATAATTTTGATCTGAAACCTAACACGATTCAAATGATACAATAGTTTGTTTAGTTTGATGGTTTGTAGGACGAGGATCCAAACACTCATTTAGTGAAATTTTTCGAACTCTGCGACACATTTAAAATCAATGGCGTTTTTGATGATGTCATTCGCCTTCGGTTATTCCCCTTTTAATTAAAGAATAAGGCTAAAAAGTGGTTGAACTCGTTACCATGAGGGTCAATCACTACTTGGGAACAAATGATTGAAAAATTTTTACTTAAATATTTTTCGCCGGCTAAAACGACTAAATTGAGGAATGGTATCTCTTCTTTTGTGCAGATGGATCTAGAAACTCTTTATGATGCATGGGAGAGATACAATGACCTATTGATAAGGTGCCCTCACCATGGGTTACCTTTATGGTTACAAGTTCAGACTTTTTACAACGGTGTGAACCTCTCAACAAGGCAACTTATCGACGCAGCCGCTAATGGAACTTTAAACAACAAAACACCTGAAGAGGCTTATAAATTTATTGACGAGATGTCACTGAATAACTATCAGTGGCAAGTCATAAGAACAAAGCCGACAAAAGAAGCTGGTGTTTTCAACCTCGACGTGATCACTATACTATCAAACCAGGTAGAACTTTTAAATAAAAAGATTGATGGCTTCTATGGTTCTACTCAGGTACAACCAGTGACGAGGTGTGATTCAAATGGAGGAATGCACAACCCAGATTATCCACCCTTCAACCCTGACACCGAGGAGGAACAAGTCCACTATATGGGTAATAACTCTAGACCTCAAAATAACCCATATAGTAACACTTATAATGCAGGTTGGAGGAACCATCCCAATTTCTCGTGGGGTAGTCAAGGAAATCAAAGGCCACAACATCCTTCGGGTTTTCAACAACCACCTTACCAGCAGGAAAAGAAACCAAACCTTGAGGAGATGCTAACAAAATTCATAGCGGTATCTGAAACACGTTTCCAAAACATTGAGACAGCTCTAAAAAATTAGCAAGCATCAATTCAAAGGCTCGAGAATCAAATAGGCCAGTTGGAAAAGATGATTTTAGAATGACCACAAGGTAGCTTGCCGAGTAATACTGAAAATAACCCAAGGGAGTAGCTTAATGCAATTACTATTCGAGATGAAGAAGGTTAGTTGAACCTGAACCTGAACTGAAACACGGATTTACGGTAAGTAAAGGTAAAGATGAAGTGGACCACAGTGAGTAAAAATCGGTAAGTAGAGAATATAAACCTTGTGTACCATATCCCAATTCGACAAGGAAAGACCACACAGACGAACAATTTGGTAAATTCCTTAAATTATTAAAGAAATTACATATTAACTTGCCATTTATTGAAGCTCTTTCGCAGATGCCAAACGCAGTTAAATTTTGAAAGGAGATTTTAGCAAATAAACAGAAGTTGGATGATACGTTGCATGTGGAGTTAAGCGCAGTTTGCTTAGCCATTCTACAAAATAAGCGACCCAACAAATTGAAAGATCAAGGAAGTTTTACGAGTCCTTGTTTAATTGCTAGTTTAGATGTTAATAATGCATTGGTTGATTTAGGGGCGAGCATTAATGTCTTGCCCTATAAAATGTTTAAACAACTAGGTCTTGGGAAACCCAAACAAACTAGGATGAGCATTTAGTTAGTAGATAAAACCATTAGATTTCCTAAGAGTATCATTGAAGACATACTTGTCAAAATCGATAAATTTATATGCCTAATTGATTTTGTTGTTCTAGACATAGAAGAGGATAGTGACGTGCCTTTGATTTTAAGACGACCCTTTTTAGCAACTACTAGAACTATTATTGATGTTGGTACAGGTGAACTCACACTTCGTGTGGGTGATGAAACAATCACTCTTCAAGCTCGTAATTCAAGTAACACATCGAATATTGAGGATGGTTGTATAAATCATGCTACTAATACTGATCATGTGGTGCAACCTTATTTACAGGTAACACGTTCAAAGAGCATAAATGAGCCATGTTCAAGTAACAACAAAGGACCCATCTATGAAGAGCAAATGCTACAGATCGAGGAACTAGATGAATGGTGGACACAGTAACCGAGAACACACGATAAACCAAAACCACGCCATGACAGACTCAATGTTTTATCAAATCAACTTAAGGTTGGAGACAAAGTACTATTAAATGCAACAGACCCTCGTATTGCCACTTCTGAACCTAATGGAGCAATCCCTTTTACGGTACTTAACATTTTCCCATACGGAACAGTCGAGGTAACTCATTCCAAATTAAACACTTTTAAGGTAAATAGTACTCGTCTAAAACCTTATTTTGATAAGATTGATAGCAGGAATGAGGAGTGTAAACTCCTCGAACCACCATGAACACGAAACGGAGAGGTAAGTCGAGCTTAGACTCTAAATAAGCGCTTTTCGGGAGGCAAACCGAGCACTAACACCACTTACTAGTTCATTTTTTCTATTTTTAATGTTTTTGTGCAGGTACAGTGGCCCACACAGCCTGGGCACACGGACGTGTCCTTGGCCGTGTGGAAACAGGGGTACAAAATCCCCAAAGATCGAGCCACACAGTCATTAACCCGATCCACATAGCCGTGCGACACAGTCGTGTGATGCACACAGCTTGGAAACACGGGCGTGTCCTAGGCCGTGTACAAATTAGAGCAAAATTTTCAAATTTAAATAAGTCAGAGAGTCACACGGGCAAGGCACAGGGTTGTGTGTTTGGACACACGGGAGTGTGAGACACTACATGGGCGTGGGAGAAGCGAATAACATCGCACACAGTCAGGACACACGGGCGTGTCCATAGGCTGTGTGACATATAGTCATAAAATTTTTACGATTAACATGGGCTCAAATCGATCTACACGGGAGTATGACATGGCCGTGTGGCCCAACACGGGTCTCACACGGTCGTGCCCCTTTTTAAACCTACTCAAACCCTAAATTCTTTTCTTCTTCTTCTTCTTCTTCCCCAAATTCTCTCCAAACCCTAGTTGCCACAAGCTTTCAAAAACCTCCCCCACGACTGTACCTCCCCTTCCTCTAGCCATTACCCACCACCGTTCGAACCCCCCTCTCTTTCTCTTCTCTTCCTTTTTTTCTTTCTTTCTTTCTCTCTTCTTTCTTTCTTTGCTCTTTCTTACCCTTTCTTCTTCCCTCCTTTTTTCCCCGTTTCTTTCTTAAACATCGTGCACCTCACGGCCTACTCCCCACAGCCGTGCCCCCTCCCCTCCCCCTCACGAGGATCCACCACATCCACCACCATTGAGTCATCGACATACTCCCTCTACAGCGAGCTTTTGAGGAGTGTCATTCGAGGAGTTTACTAATTTTTGTTAGTACTGTACTCAGAGGTTCGACAGTCTTGATGCGAGGTTCGACAGCATCGATGAGACTTTGCGGCAGATTCGCGAGCACCTCTATATTGCTCCTCAAGCGCCAGTGACTCACGACACCGATGATGAGGACCTTTGAGTCCATCTATTTTATTTTTATTTTTTATCTTTATTTATTTTTAAAGACTTATGTTTTTAGATTTTGAACTATGTTTATCTTAACGGTTATTATCGAGTAAGCTTTAATTCTCTTCCACAGTGGTGTTTATTTTCTTATTAGTAACTCAGATTTTGAACTTATGTCTTTCATTGGTCATATCTACAAATCCAGCCTTCGCTATTCCAAGGATTTCATCCAAAAATTCAAGGCAGTTTCGCTTCTCTCCTTTTCTTTTGATATTATGCTTATATTAATATTATATATATCTTTGTGAGGATAATGTACATCTTAAGTGTGGGGAGGTTATTTATGTGATTATCAGAAATTCCTAAATTTTTATCTTGTTCTCAAATAATTTTCTCATATAAGTATTAGAGTGAATTCTAATTGATTTATGATTTCTATTATGTTTTGAAGTAAATCATAGGTAATTGTGCATTGATTGTTTAAACTTTAAGACATTAGAGAATCGAGTATGATAAGTTGAAACTTTTGAGAAATAAAATTGCTAGGTTGTTTCCCTAAATTGAGGTATTGTCTTGAAGTTTTGAGTTTGCAAGGATTGACATAAATACCCATAATTTTCGTGAGATTTTGAGCCTTTTAGAGCATATATCTTTCTTGCTCACTGATTTTATTGGTTATGAGTGTGTCAACATTGATTTTTTTTCTAGAACTTGCATCGATTATACATCTTGATTTGATATACTAAAATGAGAAAGGCACTTAGGTTTTAACCTATTTACCCCATAAAAAGCCTACCCTCATAATTAACCCTTAGTGAACCCCTTTGAGCTTAACAAACTAATTTTTTTTAAAATTTACCCTAAATTTTAACCCCTATATGATACTTTTTGATTCGTTGAGAATTGTTCCTAATTTATTGAGTCTCTTTTTATCGAGATTTGATTTTGTTAATTGCCTAACTATTGTCTTTCTTTCGAATCTTATAATTTTCTCTTATACAATTATTCTTATTCTTAAAATATATATATTCATTTAGTTACATATCGTTCTAAAGAGCTTGGATAGATTAAAGTCATTATATTGAGAGAAGAAAACTCATTCCATTTGTTTTGGATAGTTTGACTTCTAGCAATCATTTGTAATTCAGTAATTAACTTTATTTTTCTAAGTTTGGTAATCTATTGAGTTAATCTCATTGCTAACCTTCTTTTTTAGCTTTTAACCACACTTTTAACCCAAGCCCTATTACAGCCCTTTTAAAGACCTTTTGATTTGTGTATCATCTTATTTATAGTGGTGGAGATTTGCTTTTCATGCAAGCTTATGGTAATAACTTTTCATGTGTGACTATTGAATGCTTAATTGTTAAACCTTAAACACTTTGAGTGATTTGAGTGAACCTTTAGTGAGGATGTCATCCCTTGTCAAATTTGGAATTAAAGATAATTACTTAGATAAATGAACATGCCTATAATTTTATGATTAAAATGCTCAACCTTGATTATTTGAAACCTTAATGTTCTTTTAGTTAAATGTTCAATGTATGATTGCCTGTGGATTATTTTGAAACAATATTGATGAAAAGTATAAATTGAGAAGGATTTATTTTAATTGTGAGTTGAGGATTTTGCTTGAAGACAAGCAAATGCTTAAGTGTGGGGATATTTGATAAACTGTAATATATATATTTTTACCCCATGCATGGCATATTTATGGATAATTTTTCCTTGATTTCATTGAATTTGATGCTCCTTATCCTTTAAATTCTTGTTTTATACTTAGGTGAGAATAGGAAGGCGAAAAGAGATTGAAACAGACCAAATGGGCTTAAAACAGTGTTTCACATGGCCTAACCACTTCCACACGGGTGATCCACACGCCCGTGTGAGTCACACGGGAAGGCCATATGCCTGTGGGTCATGGCCGTGTCAACTAAAAATCAACTCAGTAGTACACACAGCTTAATCACCTTCACATGGGTGTGGCACACAGCCGTGTCCTTGTCGAGCCTAAGTCTAGTTCTACTCGGAAAAGGCTAATTTTGGACTATTTTGGGCATTCAAAAGTCTATATAAACACCTTGGAAGAGAATTAGGGGGACATACAGAGTTGAAGGTAGAAAATACTCAAGACTAGCCATTAGAATCATCTCGGGGCCAGGATATACTTCAAGACTGAAGATTTCCATCCAATTTCCTAGAAGTTCTTTGAGTTTCTTTATGTTTTATTGTTTTCCAAAATTTGAGATGTTTTCCATTATTATTATGAACTAAACTCCCTAAATACCTAAGGGAGATAAACCCTATAACAAATCTTATTACTATTTGAATTATATGATAAAGACTTATTCTTATTCTTAATTGTGAGTTCTAAATTCTTGTTTTAATATTCCAGGGTATTAATTCAGGTTTTGATGTGCTTAATCAGTGGAGCAAAAGTCCCTGTTAAAGAGTAGATCATCCATAATTAAGTGGAGTTGAATGCAATCCTAGAGATAGGACGACATAAATCTTCCGGATTAGAGTCAAATTTAATAAGGGAATCCATAAATCTAGTTAATGTGACAACAGAGCTTTAATTAGAAAGAGATTTTAATTAATCAACCTAAAGTCAGTTGTTCTTAGTCTCGAGAGAGATATTAAAATAAATTAGGGATTTTTACGAATTAAGTTAAGTGAATAAATTGTCTAATTCAGAAGTACTAAGTGAAGTCTAGGTGGATTTTTCCTTGGGTATTGTCTTCTCCATTTGTTTCTCCCAAAGTATTTTCCAAACTTCATCTTTTCGTAATCTTAGTTAATTAGATAAATATTTTTATTTTAAAAACACACTTTAATTTTAGGCTAGATAATCAAAAGATAGTAATTACTAGTACTTTTACTTCTCATGGATACGATATTTTCGGTCTCACCATAACTATACTACTGTTCGAAAGGTGCGCTTGCCTTAATTCGAATTTTTAGTTAGTTACACGATCATCAATTAATCAACCTAGAGTCAGTTGTTTTTAGTCTCGAGAGAGATATTAACATAAATCAGGGATTTATACGGATTAAGTCAAGTGAATAAATCGTCTAATTCAGAAGTGATAAGTGAAGTCTATATGGATTCTTCCTTGGGTATTGTCTTTTCCATCAGTTTTCTAAAAAGTATTTTCCAACTTTAATCTCTATCGTAATTTTAGTTCATTAGATAATTAGTCTTATTTTAAAACATTCTCTTAATTGTTAGGCTAGATAATAAAAAGATAGTAATTACTAGTACTTTTAGTCCTTGTGGATACGATATTTCCGGTCTAACCATAACTATACTACTGTTCGATAGGTGATCTTGCCTTAGTCGAATTTTTAGTTAGTTTAGCGACCATTAAGTTTTTGAAGCCGTTGCAAGGGACTAAGATATTAGGAACCCTCGATTTTTATTACTTTAGCCATTTTTTACTTTTATTGCAATTTACTTTTTGTTTTTAGTTTAATTTTTCTTTTCTGAAGTTTTCTTTTTAATTGCTTCTGGCAGGTGTCTCTAGTTTATGACTAGGAGAAGCCCGTTAGGACCTTTGCTTTTTTACAGTGAAATTGAAAGCATAGCTCGTAGAAATCGAAGAGAAATAAGGTGAAGTCTACAATACATAGAGGAAGAGTGAGAGGACGATATCCATACTACAATCGAGGAGATGGCTGATAATCAGAATAATCCACTACCTCCTGTGGTTGTGCAAATCAAAAAAATCAGAATCCTATCCCTCGTACTATGTATGATAATGCTAAGACTGCTTTAACAGGAACTGAATCGAGTATAGTTAGACCTGTTATTGCAGCAAATAATTTTGAACTAAAACCTAACACGATTCAAATGATACAACAGTTTGTTCAGTTTGATGGTTTGCAGGACGAGGATCCAAACACTCATTTAGCAAATTTTCTGGAATTCTGCGACACCTTTAAGATCAATTGCATTTCTGAAGATGCCATTCGCCTTCGGTTGTTTCCTTTTTCATTAAAGAATAAGGCTAAACAGTGGTTGAACTCGTTACCATAGGGATCAATCACAACTTGGGAGCAAATGACCGAAAACTTTTTACTCAAATATTTTCTGCCGTCTAAAATGGCTAAATTGAGGAATGATATCTCTTCTTTTGTGTAGATGGATTTAGAAACACTATATGATGCATGAGAGAGATACAAGGATTTATTGAGAAAGTGCCCTTATTATGGATTACCTTTATGGCTACAGGTTCAAACTTTCTACAATAGTTTGAACCCCTCAACGAGACAGATGGTCGATGCAGGAGCCAGTGGAACCTTAAATAATAAGACACCTGAGGAGGCTTATGAGTTCATTGAAGAGATGTTACTGAATAATTATCAGTGGCAAGTTATGAGGAAAATGCCTAATAAAGCGACCAGTGTTTTCAACCTCGACGTGGTTACCATGTTATCAAACCAGGTAGAGCTCTTAAATAAAAAGATTGATGGCTTATGTGTTTCTACGTAAGTGTATTCGGTGATGCAGTATGATACAAATGGAGGAGGGATAAATAATCCAAAATGCCTAGCCTACAACCATAGTACTACGAACGAACAAGTCAACTATATGGGTAACAATTTTAGACCATAGAATAATCCATATAGTAATACTTACAATGCAGGTTGGAGGAACCATCCCAACTTCTCTTGGGGTGGTCAAGGAAATCAGAAACCACCACCACCTCTAGGATTCCAACAACAACCTTACCAGCAAGAGAAAAAGGTGAACCGTGAAGAGATGATGACGAAGTTTATTTCAATGGCGGAAACCCATTTTCAAAACACTAACACTGCAATTAAAAATCAAATGATATAGATTTAAGGACTCAAGAATCAAATAGGACAGCTGGCTAAGTTGGTCTCAGAAAGACCACAAGGTAGCTTGTCCAGTAACACAGAAACTAACCTAAGGGAGCAACTTCATGCCATCACTGTGCGCGACGAAGAAGGGTTAGTTGAATCTAAATCTGAAACAAGGCATGAAGCTGTGGTAAGTAATGGTAAGGATGAGATGAATCATGGTACATAGAAGCCAATAAGCAAAGAGTATAAACCTCGTATGCCATATCCCAATGCAAAAAGGAAAGACCACACAGACGAACAATTCGGTAAATTTCTTAAACTACTTAAAAAGTTAAATATTAACTTACCGTTTATTGAAGCTCTTTCGCAGATGCCCAACTCAGTTAAATTTTTAAAGGAGCTCTTATAAAAAAAACGGAAGTTAGATGAGTCATCACATGTGGAGTTAAATGCAGTCTGCTCAGCTATTCTACAAAACAAGCTACCCAACAAACTGAAAGATCCAGGGAGTTTTACAATTCCTTGTTTAATTCGTAGTTTGAATGTTAACAATGTTTTAGCTGATTTAGGGGCAAGTATTAATGTTGTGCCTTATAAAATGTTTAAACAACTAGGTCTTGGGAAACCCAAACAAACTAGGATGAGCATTCAATTGGTTGATAAAACCATTAGATTTCCTAGGGGTATAATTGAGGATGTGCTCGTTAAAATCGACAAATTTATATTTCCAGTAGACTTTGTTGTTTTAGACATGGATGAGGATAGTGACATTCCTTTAATTTTAAGAAGACCCTTTTTAGGAACTGTTAGGACTATTATTGATGTCGGTACAGATGAGTTAATACTTCAGGTAGGCGATGACATGATTAAACTCCAAGCTCGTGATTCTGTCAAAAAGACTAGTGATTGAGATGGTTACACAAGTTCTTTTAATGTGAGTAACCTTGTTGTTCAACCCTCTTTATAAGAAAAACTTTCAAGAAGTACAAATGAGCCACGTTCCAGTCCATGTAATGACAAGACTATCCAGGAAGAGCAAAGGCTACAGATCGAGGAACTAGATGAATGGCGAACAGAGGTTAAGGAGAAACCGAGAATACACGATGAATCAAGGCAGTGCTATGACAAACTTAAAGGTGAATCAAATCAACTTAAGGTTGGAGACAAAGTACTGTTAGATGAAGCAGACCCTCGTGTTGCCACTTCTGAACGTAATAGAGAAATCCATTTTACGGTACTCAACGTTTTCCTATACGGTACAGTCGAGGTAACTCATTCCAAATTCAGCACTTTTAAGGTAAATAGTGCTCGTCTAAAACTTATTTTGATAAAATTGATAGCAGGGATGAAGAGTTTCAACTCCTCGAACCACCATGACCGTGCAAATATGAGGTGAGTCGAGCTTAGACTATAAATAAGCGCTTCTCGAGAGGCAACCCGAGCACTAATACCACTAACCTATTTATTTTATCTATTTTTCATTTTTTTATATAGGTATAGTGACCCACACGTCCTGGGCACACAGGCGTGTCCTTGGCCATGTGGAAACAGGGCTTAAAATTACGCAAACTTGACAGACACAGGCAAAAAGAGAAGACACGAGCGTGCGACACGCCTGTATGGACCATACAGCCTAGACACACGAGTGTGTTCTAGGCTGTGTGAAAACTGGAGCAAAATTTTCAAATTTTAAATAAGTCAGGGAGCTCCATGGGTAAGGCACACGGCCGTGTGTTCAGGCACACGACCGTGCGATGCGACTGTGTGAACCACACGGTTGGGACACACTGGCGTGTTTAAAGTCGTGTGATGAATGGGTATTAAATTTTCACAACAAACACGGGCTAACCATGAGCCACACAGGCGTTTGGCCCAACACGGGCCTCACACGATCGTGCTCCGATTTAACCCTAATCCTCTTTTAATATTTTTTCTAGTTTGTTTTTTTTCTAATCTCTTTTTCCCTAAGCCACCGCCTGCCCCAAATCCGGCCACCACCTAGCTCTTCTCCTTGCTGTCTTTCTCTTCTTCTTTCCTTTCTTTTTCTTTCCTTCCCTTTCTTTTCTTTCCTTCCTCTTTCTTTTCCTTTCTCCCATCTCCTCTTTCTTCCTCATTTTTCTCTTACCCGCACGACCACCAGCTCACCCTACGCCCCAAAAGCCATCACGCACCACACTCACCCTTACCTCGCGTGTGCTTCAGCAATAGCCCCTACCCCCAACCAGCAACCCCAACACCCACCCTTGCCTCGGTCCACTGTTGCCCTTTCTTCCGATCGACCACCCTTCATATAGTCGGTTTCGCCTTTTACCCTTTATTTTTATTTATTTATTCATTTTTAATTATTATTCTTTATTATTATTACTGTTATTATTCATTATATTTGTTATTAATTATTATTATTATGATTATTATTCCTTTATTACTATTTTGTTGGTTGTGGTTTTCTGATTTTTTCATCTTTGTTCTTTACTCTATCCTATTATGCTATTTTTAGTATTAATACAATATTTTCCCCTATTTGCATCCATATGTTTCATTTTGGTTTAGCTGTTCTTATAAAATAATATTTAACTTTTTCTTTTGCATCTTTTTGCTTAATTAGTATTATTGTTTCACTTTTTCTTCTTATCAACATTATATTAGTCATGCATATAGTTTTTGCTCTTTAGGTCCCTACCTTCTTTAGTACATATTCTATGTGGGATATATTTTTATAACTACGGGTCTTTCTAATTGACATGTGGATTGAATATTTGGTGATGCCTTGTTACTAATAAATTATTTTAATTTTCAAGAACACAATGACAAACACACAAGGCAAGAAGACTATCGTCCCCACTTCTAAAAAGCAGAAAGGTCCCGGTGGGACCTCCTCATCAAGCGCTTCGGTCGCAACTTGCCACCCTTTGATCCAATTTCCATCGAACAACCAGGAGGATTTATATTAGCTTCTTAGCGTATGACCCCTCGGTGTTGGGCATTGCATTGATTGGGCGGCACTAGAGCAGGTCCGTTTGGCTGATGATGTACGCGTAATTATTACCACAGCCCCTTGGGATTGGTTCTTTGCGATTATCGAGCCCACCTATTCAGAGCTTACCTTGGAGTTTTGCACTACTTTCCATCTATAGCATGTGATGAATACCCATGGTGAGGCTGGTACTATCACTTTTCGATTTGGTGGCTTAGTGCGACATATGAGCGTCCCTAAGCTTGGCGCAGCTTTAGGCATCTACACCGATGAGTTTATAGGTGCCGATAACTTTCTTTACCTTCACCGTCACATCTATTACTCACCTTCGTGCTGTTGGACCAATCTCACATCTAGTCAGATCCATTATGACGTGATTCGCTCGAAGGTGACATCTCTTTCTCCGGCTCTACGATACATCCACGCCTTATTAGCTCACACGTTGACTGGCAGGAGAGAGCATAGGAGTTGTAAGAAATATTGACGCATACTATCTTTGGAACATGGCGACTGGCCACATTTTTGATTTGGCATACTTTATAGTGCTTGCTTTTCGGCATCAGACGGACCGCCATTAGAGGGGTCCTATCTATCTTGGTCCCTATGTGACTCGTATCCCTCGACACTTCAGCCTTTTTAACACTCTAGAGATGTCATCGACACTCACACTAGTAGGCTAGATGGCTCCTCAGGGAATTTCTAGTATGATCCACACGAGGATGATAAAGCAACGCCATGGATTCGACCCCCTCAGTACAGACTCGTTCACTCTGATGACCAGGATGAGCCAGAGGACATTACTGATGATGTCCCTTCCCCTCACGAGGACCCACACCCACTGCCACCACTGAGTCACTGACCTCCTGCTGCCACCGTGACCGATATATACAAGTGACTCACTCGCTTCGAGCAATAATGTTTTGCGAGGTTTGACAATATCGAGGCAACTCTGCAATAGATCTGCTAGCATTTCCACATCTCGCCTCCACCACCACCACCACCTTGTGACGCTGGTGCATTTGATGATGAGGACCTCTGAGTCTATTTATTTTATTTATTTATTATTTAGTTTTCTTTTATTTGTTTTTTTGAAGACTTCTGTTTTATATTTTGAACTATGTTTATCTTTATGGTTATTATCAAGTAATCCCTTAATTCTTTTCCATAGTGGTGTTTATTTTCTTATTAGTAAATTAGAATCATGCCTTTCATTAGCCTTATCTACAACTCAAGCTGTCACTATTCAAAGGATTTCATCAAAAAATTCAGGGCAGTTTCGCTTCTCTCCCTCTCTTCTGATTTTATGCTTATATTATTATTATCTATCTTCGTACATTGAGGACAATGTACATCTTATTGATATGTTTATTAGAAAATAATTGAATTTTTATCTCGTTCTCAAATAATTTTCTCATATTATTATTAGAGTGAATTCTGATTGATTTATAATTTTTGTTGATATGTTTTGAATTAAATCATAGGTAATTGTACATTGATTGTTTAACCTTAAGACATTAGAGAATCAAACATGATAAGTTGACTTTTGATAATTAAAATTGCTAGGTTGTTTCCCTGAATTGAAGTATTATCTTGAAGTTCTGAATTCACAGGATTGACATCAAAAGCTATAGTTTTTGTGAGATCTTAAGCCTTTAGAGCATATATCCTTTCTTGCTCACTTTTATTATTGCTTATGATTGTGTCAATATTGATTTGTTATTCTAGAACTTGCTTTGATTATACATGTCGAGACCACACCATTGATTTGATATACCAAGATGATAAAGGCACTTAACCCACTTACCCCATAAAAAGCCTACCCACATAATTGACCTTTAGCGAACCTCTTTGAGCCTTAACCATTGCTTCTTGATTTTCCCCTTAATGTTAACCCACAACTTAACCCTTTTTGATTCGTTAAGAATTTCTCCCTTTTCATTAACTTCTTTTTTATCGATATTTGATTTTATTAGGTACCTAACTAATGTTCGTTCATTCCATTTGCTGAATTATTTCTTATTATGCACTTTCCATTATTGTACTTGTTATTATTCTTTAAAAAAATTGTATATTTATATTCATATAATTACATATTGTTATAAAGAACATGGATAAGTTAAAGTTACTATTTCGAGAAAATAAAGCTCATTTCATTACTTTTTGATAGTCTTAATTCTGGAAATTGTTTGTAATTCAGTAATTAGCTTTATTATTCTAAGTTTGGTCACTTATTAAATTAATCTCAATTCTAACCCTCTTTTTTAGCCTTTATCCACACCTTTAACTTAAGCCCCATTACAACCCTGCTAAAGACCTTTTGATTTGTGTATCATTTCATTTATAGTGGTGGAGATTTGATTTTTCATGCAAGCCTATGGTAATAACTTTTCATGTTTGACTATTGAGTGCTTAATTATTGAACCTTAAACACTTTGAGTGATTTGAGTGAATCTTTAGTGAGGATGCCAACTCTTGTCAATTTGGAATTAAAGGTAATTATTTAGATAAGGGGAGATACCTATGATTTTTATGATTAAAACGCTCAACTTGGATTGTTTGAAACTTTGATGTTCTTTTAGTTGAATTCTCAATGTATGATTATTTGCGGATCATTTTGAATCATTATTGATGAAAATTATAAGTTGAGAAGAATTTATTTTAATTGAGACTTGAAGATTTTGCTTGAGGACAAGCAAATGCTTAAGTGTGGGGATATTTGATAAACCATAATATATACATCTTTTTACCCTATGCTTGGCATATTTTTGGAAGGATTATCATAAGATTTAATGAATTTGATACTTCTAATCCTTTAATTTCATGTTTTATACTCAAAAGAGCTTAGGATAGCAAAAAGAGCAAGAAACGGGCCAAAAATGGACAAATTGGGCCTAATTCAGTGTTTCACATGGCCTAGGCACTTCAACACTGGTAATCTACACGCTGTGTGCGGCACACAGGCAGGCCACATGCCTGTATGTCATGGTCATTTCAACATTAAACCAAGCTAGAATTGCACACGATCTGAGTACCCTCACACGTGCGTGGCACACAACTGTGTCCCTGTCGAGCTCAAGACTAATTCTACTCGAAAAAGGCTAATTTTGGGCTATTTTGGGCATTCCAAAGTCTATTTAAACACACTAGAAGAGGATCAAAAGGGACACACAGAGTAGAAGGTAGAAAATACTTAAGGACAACCATCAGAATCAGCTCGGAAGTAGGATCTACTTCAAGATTAAAGATTTCCATTCAATTTCCTTAGAAGTTCTTTGGGTTTCTTTATTTTTTTTTATTTTCCCAATTTTGAGATGTTTTCTATTACTATGAACTAAATTCCCTAAATACCTAGAGAAGTTGAAACCTAAGACGGATCTTATTACTATTTGAATTATATGATAAATACTTGTCTTATTCTTTATTATGAGTTCTAATCCTTGCTTTAATATTCCAGGATATTAATTTAGGTTTTGATGTGCTTATTCAGTGGAGCAAAAGTCCCTGTTTAAGAGTAGATCCTCCATAATTAAACAGAGTTGCATACAATCCTAGAGATAGGATGACATAAATCTGTCGGGTTAGAGTCAAATCTAATAAGGGAATCTATAGATCAAGTTAATACGATAATAAGGGTTTTAATTAGAAAGAGATTTCGTTTAATCAACCTAGAGTCAGTTGTTTTTAGTCTCGAGAGAGATATTAACATAAATCAGGGATTTCTACAGATTAAGTCAAGTGAATAAATCATCTAATTCAGAAGTGATAAGTGAAGTCTAGGTGGATTCTTCCTTAGGTATTGTCTTTTCCATCGGTTTTCTAAAAAGAATTTTCCAACTTTAATCTCTGTCGTAATTTTAGTTAATTAGATAATTAGTCTTAGTTTAAAAAATTCTCTTAATTGTTAGGCTAGATAATAAAAAGATAGTAATTACTAGTACTTTTAGTACTTGTGGATACGATATTTCCGGTCTCACCATAACTATACTACTGTTCGATAGGTGCGCTTGCCTGAGTCAAATTTTTAGTTAGTTTAACGACCATCAACTCCTCTTCTCAAGGTGGCCGACCATGGGAAGGGGGATTGGCTCTATTTTTAGCAAATTTCTTTCTAGTTTTCTATTTTTGAATATATCAGTGTGATTTAAATTGGGTTTCAAGGTTAATTTGATGAAAGTTAATTGCTAGTATTTTTTACTAATTATAAAATTTTATCGAATCAAATGTAAAACTTGAATTAAGCATTCAAAATTTAACATTGTTATCTTAAAATGCCAAAAAATATATTTTTCATCAAATACAGGTACCACATTAGACAAAAAAGAAGAAGACAAGTAACGTGTTAAAAAATTTCAACTTAAGTCAAATATAAGTCCATGGTGGAACATCAAAGATCCGTCTAGCACAAAGTGTAAGTGCTTTTCAGTAAAAGTTTATTACAATAAACATCACAAACCAACTCCATTTTCAAATATTTAATTTTCCATTGTGACAGAAAACCGTTTTTAAACGAGATTTTTTCCAACAACTAGGAGGTCAAGATCTTACCTAGACGATTTAGAGAAGGATGGGAAGGTAATAGATTCAACAACTGGGGGAACTAGATCATTTGGTGTACCTCGTAAGGGTACCCCGATTAGGGGTACGGAGGAGAATTCCTTGAAAATAAATAAAAATATAGTGCTGCTAGAGTTGTGGTTTATGCCTATGCATTCTCTTTTCATTTCCAAATTGTTGCTAATTGAAAATAATGTTCCATTGATTAACAAGTGGTAGTCTTCAGCTTTTTTCGTGTCTTTTGTCCTTCTTCCTTGTACAGACCTCATGTTTTCAAAATCTAGTTAATTGATAACCACCCAATTTTTGTGGATAATTTGTGTGCAGACTCGTCTTTTTCAATGGATGGTTTGAATGAATGCCTGCCATTTTTAATAGATGGTTTGTAAGAATTGAAGCGGTGTTTTCCTTTTAAGTGTATAGGGGACGCTTCCAGAAGAGATAGAAGGGATGTAGAGGACATTAATTGTGCGAGTTGACTATTTTGTCTTGGGAATAGATATCAATGAGGAACAATGCATGTTATATCATAGTTAGGAAGGCATCAATCTCTTCTTGGGCTTTGTTGATAGGATGGTAATCCTTAGTAAACCTAACCAGATAATAGTTCTTGAAACTGCCACGCTCCGGAAAGTATTCAAGTACCGTCTTATGGATGAAGAGGTGCAGGGTTACATGGAGTTAAACTTGGACAATGGTTTTGAACAGGGGGAGGTTCCAAGCCTTGGAATGAAAGCTTCCCCTATGATGTAAAGGACGTAATTGCCCAAATCTTCCGAGGGGACATTCCGGAGCCTTGAAATGTTTTGGAATTCAAAGAAATAATCTAAAGGAAGTGGATGGGAGATAGTAGAAGGGAGGGAAACAAAATATTTGCCCCCTACTCCCTCCGGATGGTATTCATTTCAGCAACATACATGACTGGGATGATGCAGAAATTGACAAGGAGGGAGGGAAATGGAATATATGCACTTTGGATACCAAAAAGGGGCATGCAGTTGTCCAAATTATTAGCTAGCTAGAATCAAAGCCAAATTTTTATCTAATATTTATCTTTATTTCTTATCTTGGGTTCTTATGTTTTACTAGTTTCTTTTATCTTAGCTTATTTAAAAAAATACATATAAAAAACCACCAACTTTCAAACTAGTAAATTCCTGATTTAGCTTGTTGATAATTAGCTTCCTATTATTAGTCATGTTCGACTATATTTAATGGGAGAGAAATGACAGGAAGCATAAAACTAGAGTGACATCCCATAAAATGATTTTCAATTGACAGTAGCAATTTGTGTCTTCGATTTGTAATGTAAATATTATACATAGTGTCGTAAGTAATTCTCTTTGTAGATTGTAGCTATAAGTAAAAGTTGAAAACATATGGCTACATCATGATTGCAGTGTTACAATTTTTATTCTTTCTATTTGATTTTAAATACTAATTCAATTACCAAAAAAAAAGCCTCGAGATTTCGTTAACACAACGGATGTATGAAAGAAAATTTGTAGAATGTTCGCAAAATATATACCGGCTAAAACCCAATTATTTTTGCAAGTTTATATGTTAATTTTATTTCATTATATATATATATATAAATAATACAACGTACTCAAACTCTTTGAGTATAATAAACATAAAGATGATCAAATCCTGACGACCACCACTCTTATTAATATAACAATGGAAAGACAAATTAATATTTTAGTTGCAAGCATCGGGATTTGCCAAGAGGAAAGCTTCAATGGCCTTGTAAACTACCTCACTCCTTTGAATGAGAGCCTTGATTTCATCTTCGGTGATTACATAATCGCCAACGGTGTAAAATTTGATCGAGCTCTTGCAAACACTTCTTCCGCTTGCAGCAGCCACAAATTGGTTCTCATAGCTGATTTTCTCAAGCTTGTCCCCCAAAGGGCCGCCTTCAATCAAGCTGTAACTGTATGACAAATTGTTTTCATCATGTCCTCCAATCATGTGCTTCATATATTGGAATGGAAGACCTAAGGAAATAAAATACTTATTATCCGACATACTCATGTCAAACAGATACCAAAAGAAGAAAAGAGCTAAAAGAAAGTGAAAATTAAAGAAGTAACTAACCTTCAACAAAGTTGATCTTTACAATACTTCCGGGCTTACCATCACCTTAGAGCTCAACACTCTTAATTGAATTAGGGGCAGCCTTGGGGTTTTTGGATCTTGAAACAAAACAACAAGCAAGAAGAAGAAGCTTGTACAACAAGCCTCATGGCTTGTGGAAGAAACAAAGACAGAATTTCAAAGGAAAACAAGAACATAAATGAAACAAAGGAAAAATAGAGCATAAAAATGAATGAAACCTGATAATTATTCATTAACTTGAACAATGGCATAATGCCAATACATAAACCAAGCTTTTTGCGTGTCAAAATCAGCATAAAGTCAACTAAACTATACCAACTACCACTAATACATTGGAACTTACAAAACTAAACTTGTACACTTGAGTAAAGTCGGTCATCAGCTCCTACATCATGAAATTAGATCAAATGTAAACTAAACTAAGTTTAAAAATGAACTAGAACACATTACATAAACTATGGTTACAAAAGAAACAAAATAAACAGGTTCAGCACAGTGGCTTGGCAGCTTCTGGTCTTGGCCTGCTCTGCTTGGTCTGATGACTGGTGCGTGAGCTGCCTGGAGGGCCACATTCTAACACTCCTCCTTGGTCTCCATGCTGCTAACTCCAGGTTCTTTTCTTAACTTAATGAACCTTAAAGTACTTAAGGCCTTTGTGAAAATATCAGCAACTTGGTCCTCTGAATTGCAATGAACCAGCTCTATCTCTCGAGCTTGTTCCATCTCCCTTACCACATGCAACTTAATGCTGAAATGTTTGGTTCTACCATGGAAGACAGGATTCTTTGCAATTGCAACAGCAGACATGTTATCATAATAGATCTCTGTTGCTTCCTTTTGATATAGGTTTAGATCAGCAAGGATTTTCCTAAGCCAAATGGCTTGATTCACTGCTCCAGCAGCATCCACATACTCAGCTTCTACTGTAGATTGAGAAACTATATTTTGCTTCTTTTAACTCCAGCAAAACATTATTAAACCAAGTGTAAATGCATAACCTGAAGTGCTTTTCATGTCATCCCTTGAACCTGCCCAATCACTGCCAGTGCAACCTATCAGCTTTAGGTCTTCACTCATGCTGAATTTTAATCCATAGTTCAAGGTGCCTTTGATGTACCTAAGCACTCTCTTTGCTGCTTGAAGGTGTTGTTTGTTGCAGCAATGCATAAAGCTTGACAGTATACTAACATCAAACATAATGTCTGGTCTGGTTGCTGTCATATACAACAAACAACCAACAAGACTTCTATAATCAGCTTCACTGACCTGTTCATAGCCTTCTTGACTTGATAGTTTTACTCTAATAGCCATAAGTGTGCTTGTTGGCTTGCAGTTTTCCATAGAGAATTTGCTCAGAATTTTTACAGCAAATGTCTTCTGCCCCAAGAAGATTCCACAATAAGTTTGCTCACCTCCATTCCAAGAAAGTAGGTCATCTGTCCCAGGTCATACATTTCAAACTTGTCTTTCATTTTGGCCTTAAAATCAGCCAATATACTTTGGTCACCTCCTGTCACCAAAAGATCATCTACATAGAAGGACACAATAAGCTGTGTTTCAGCTTGTTTCTTCTTGACATACAAGGTTGGCTCACTGATGCTTCTCTTGAATCTCAAATTGACTAGATAGCTGTCAATTCTTGCATACCAGGCTCTAGGGGCTTGTTTTAGGCCATACAAGGCCTTTTTGAGCCTGTATACCATATTCTCTTTGCCTATCACAACAAAACCTTGAGGTTGGTCAATATAAATCTCTTCTTCAAGAAAGCCATTGAGAAATGCAGACTTTACGTCCAAGGGATGAATGATCCATTGCCTTTGTACAACCAAAGTAACTAGCAATCTGATTGTGTCTAGCCTAGCTACTGGTGCAAAAGTCTCCATGTAGTCTAGGCCATATCTTTGACTGAACCCCTTGACAACAAGCCTAGCTTTTAACTTGTTCAAGCTGCCATCAGCATTTTGTTTGGCTCGATAGACCCATTTTACTTCAATAACCTTCCTCTTGGCTGGTCTAGGAACTAGTTCCCATGTTTGGTTCTTTTCAATCATGGCTATTTCATCAGACATTGCCAGTTTCTAGCCTTCATGAGCTTCAGCATCTTTAAAGCAGCTTGGTTCTTTTTGTGCAATATGAGCCCTCTCATAAATGTCAGCCAATGTTCTTGTACCCCTTACTAGTTCATCATCAATAGCCATGTCAGGATCATTTTGGTCAGATTCAAACTGATCTACTATGAGTTCTTCAGAAATGGCCTCAGGTTCTTTTCTTTCCCAATTCCAGTAAGCCTTCTCATCAAATACCACATCCCTACTCACTTAAACTTTGTTGGTTAAGGGATCCAAGATCCTGTAACCCTTTTTGACTGAGCTGTAGCCTACCAAAATACCAGGTTTGGCTCTTTTTAACAGCTTGTCTCTCTTCACAGCTGGTACATGGTAGTAATATAGGCAACCAAAGACTTTCAGGTGAGCTAATGAAGGTTTGGATCCAAACCAGGCTTCAAATGGAGTCTTGTGCTCAAGTGCTTTGATTGGTAGCCTATTCTGAATGTAAGCAGTAGTGTAAACTGCTTCAGCCCACATTGTCTTGGGCAGATTCTTCTGAAATAGGAGGCACCTAGCCATATCCATAAGGCTTCTATTTTTTCTTTCACTCACCCCATTTTGCTGAGGTGTATAAACATTGGTTAGCTGGTGTTTGATGCCAGCATCGTTGCACAAAGCTTGAAACTGAGCTGAGGTGTACTCAGCTCCATTATCTGACCTAATGGTCTTTATCTTGCAGCCTGTTTCTGTTTCCACTACAGCTTTGAACTTTACAAACACTTGAGCTACCTCAGACTGGTGCTTCAAAAAATAAATATAGAAATATCTGGTACAATCATCAATAAAGAGAATAAAGTACCTGTTGCCACTAAGTGATTCAGTCGTCATAGGGCCACAAACATCACTGTGTACCAGTTCCAGCTTGCTTGATGCTCTCCAGGTGGTGTTTGTAGGAAATGGAAGCCTGGCTTGCTTTCCCATCTGACAAACCTCACAAACATCTTCATTCTGAACTGTATTGGTGAAGTTTTCAACCATTTCTTTGCTAACCATCCGAACCACGGATTTGAAGTTGGCATGACCAAGTCTTTGATGCCAAAGCTTGGTGTCTTCTATTGAAGCAACATGGGCTAAGTGTGAGTCACCTGACCAGTTGACTTCAAAGCATTTGTCACTCATGGTGACTGTCATGAGGCTTGATCCATTTGGATCAGTGATTTGGCACTCCTGGCCCTTGAACATAACCGAGTAGCCCATTTTGAGAAATTGTGCAATGCTGAGAAGGTTTCTATCAATCTCAAGTACTAACAGTACATTTGTTATGACTTTGTCTCCTGTGGAGGTGTATATTAGCACATCTCCCTTGCCTTCAGCCTTAATGAACTAACCATTTCCAATTTTTACCTTGGTTTTGGAAGATCTATCCAAGGTTTTAAAGATTCTAACATCTGGTGACATGTGGTTAGTGCAACCACTGTCCAACAACCATCCTTTTGAGCCTTTTCCTTGACTAGCTAAACATGACACAGCAAAGACCTGCTCTTCATGGTCACTACTGTCTTTAGCCACTCGAGCTTCTTCACTCTTGTGTTGTGGTTGGTTTTGACCAGGTCTGCCTTTTTCTTTGCAGACCCTTTCAACATGGCCTTTTTTCTTGCAGTGTTGACACATAGCATCTGGCCTGAACCAGCATCTGGTCTCTGGATGACCAAGTTTTTTACAAAATCTGCAGAGTTGATCTCCTCCTCTTGCAGCATCAGGCTTAGGCCTGATTCTCTAGTTCTTCTTTCCTTTGTAGGCTGAGGTGCTTGAGGTTGCTTTGGCCTTTGCTTGAAAAGCACCCTCCTGGTGCTCTTCCATTCTACTGGCTCTCCTTTGCTCCTGGGCATAGAGGGCATTAATGAGCTCAGTTAGAGAGATGGTTGCCAGGTCTCTCGAATCCTTCAAGGGTGAGATCTTTGCCTCATATCTTTTAGGCAGTGTTGAGAGCACCTTCTCCACAATTCTTGCCTCACTGAACTGTTCTCCTAGCAATCTTATGCTGTTGACCATAGCCATTATCCTGTCTGAGTATTACTTCACTGTCTCTTCTTCCTTCATCTTGAGATTTTCAAAGTCTCTTCTCAAGTTTAGCAACTGCTACTGCCTTGTTCTTTCAGTGCCTTGGAACTCCTCCTTGAGCTTGTCCCAGGCCTACTTGGGAGTCTCACAAGTCATAATTCTGGTGAAGATAACATCAGAAACACAGTTCTGAATACATGACATGGCCTTATGCCTTTTGGTCCTTTCGTCTGCATGCTGTCTGATTTGAGCCACAGTGGGATTGGCTCTAAGTGGAGCAGGCTCAGCATCAGTGTTCACCACTTCCCACAGATCGAAGGCCTGTAGGTAAGTTCTCATTTTGACAATCCAAATGTGGAATCCCTCACCATTAAAAACTGCAGGTGTTGTAGGAGAAAAACCTGATGAAGCTATCTTGTTTGATGTTTAATTACAACAGGTCTTCTAAGAATGTGGCTCTAGATACCAATTGTTAGATCTTGAAACAAAACAGCAAGCAAGAACAAGAAGCTTGTGCAACAAGCCTCGTGGCTTGTGGAAGAAACAAAGACAGAATTTCAAAGGAAAACAAGAACATAAATGAAACAAAGGAAAAATGGAGCATAAAAATGAATGAAACCTGATAATGATTCATTAACTTGAACAATGGCATAATGCCAATACATAAACCAAGCTTTTTGCTTGTCAAAATTAGCATAAAGTCAACTAAACTATACCAACTACCACTAATACATTGGAACTTACAAAACTAAACTTGTACACTTGAGTAAAGTTGGTCATCGGTTCCTACATCATGAAATTAGATCAAATGTAAACTAAACTAAGTTTAAAAATGAACTAGAACACATTACATAAACTATGGTTACAAAAGAAACAAAATAAACAGCTTCAGCACAGTGGCTCGGCAGCTTTTGGTCTTGGCCTGCTCTGCTTGGTCTGATGACTGGTGCGTGAGATGCATGGAGGGCCACATTCTAACAGGGGTAAATCTTGGCACCTTCAAGAACAAAGGCCTTGAAAAGCCTAGTTGGGGCGACTGGGGAGGTTACCTCAAACTCATAAGTGACAACACCTATTGTTCTAAAGCTATTTGGAGTTTTGTAGTCTTGTCTAAAGCTATTTTATATAACTAATATTTATAAATATATAAAGTATTTAATAAATTATGAAAAAAATATTTAAAAGGATTAAAATGAAATAAAACTAAAGTTTTAGGGCTAATAAAAAAATAAAAGATTTTAGGCCTAATTGGAACGCTCCCAAGATTACAAGGGACTCACTGGGCAATTTGCCCTAATCCCAAAACGGTGTCATTCTTCAGAATGAATTTTAATGGCCATCAGGGCTAAATTGAAATAAAATATAATGGTTAGGGCCAATTTAAAATAAAAAAATGAATTTAAAAAAAAACTAAAGATGCAGGAGGATCAATTGGGCAATTAGCCCCTTTAAAAAAATATGCGGATCCTACCCGGATCTTGGGTCAACGCGCGGATCCTGGATCTATACGGTGCCGTTTTGGTACTTATCAGATTAAGTAAACGACACCGTTTTGATTACACTATTTAAGCCAGTTTTATAGCCTGAAATTCATTTCAGAAGCCCCATTAAAAAAAATTTGAAATTCTCTGAAATGAGAGAAAAGAGGGTAGTCCGGGCTCCGGTCTCCGACGATGGGGCAGCACCTGCATACGCGCCACACGCGCCGTCGCACGCGGTGGTCTGAGGGTTAAAAACCTTCATCCTTTCAAGCGAAACACAGGTAACCTCTCCTTCCTTTTAAACCTCAACAATTTTTTTGCAAAAATAATTCGTATGCGCCTCGAAAAATAAAGAACAATGTACAAGATTAAATCACCTTTGAGAAACTGCTTGTATCTCTCTGAATATTTCCGTATATCTATTTTTATTTCTTTTTTAAAAAAAAAACCCCTTTACATTGTTTCCCTTCGGGCTTTTATAGCCTTATACAATATATTTACAGATTTCAATTTTATTTTCTTCCCATATTTGTTTCGTCTTTGTTGTTTCTTTCCCTTTTTGCAGGTAACAGCGAGGAATCTGACGGTAAATGCGCCGATTACGGCACGAGATGGAGCTGGAGTCACGGCGCTGATGGAGGGCTACTGGAACGGCGCGAGACGAAGAGGCATGACAATTGGGCGGTTGCGGTGCGAAGCTTCTGGAAACCCTAGGGTTTCCAGATTCGATTTAGGCACTGGGCCTTGCTAGTTTGGGTCTGGTTTGGGTTTTTGGGGCTGTTGGGTTTTAGGTGTTTGGGCTAAAGGTGTAACCGGGTATAGGTTTCCAAGCTTTTAGGGCCAGTTGGGCTACACTGAGTTGGGTCAAGGGTGTAACGGGCTAGTGGGTTTAGGTATAACTAGGTGTAGGCTTATTGGGTTAAAGATGTAACCAGGTTTTGGGCTTTGTACATGGACTGTATAAAACTGTTATTTTATTTTTTATTTGTTTTTTATTTATTCATGAGCCCGGGTAAATTTGGGTTATTACAATATACATGTAATTAACATATAAAAGTATGTCGTTTTAGTGTATTATCAGGTAGTGTTCTGTAGAAAAAAGCCATACGAATGAGGGTTGATAATTAATTAGCTATGGACATCTAAAATTAATTAGAATTATGGATAATGGACAGACTTGACCCGGCTTGGAAATCAAATCAGTGAAGCAGTCAAGCCTGCTGCTCAATTTTGAAGCTAAATTGTCCTATTAAGGGAGACCAACCAGAAGCCCAACTATCCATGGATTAATTAAATAAAGGGTCCCTAGACTTTATAATAATTATGGATGATGGAACGATGCATGTCATAATGGTGTAGGCGTCAATCTTTTCTTGGGCTTTGTTGATAGGATGGAAATCCTTAGTAAACCTAACCAGATGGTAGCCCTTGAAACTGCCACGCAACGAAAAGTATTCAAGTACCTTCTTATGGATGAAGAGGTGCAGGGTTACAAGGAGTCGGACTTGGACAATGGTTTTGAAACAGGGGGAAGGTTCCAAGCCTTGGAATGAAAGCTTCCCATATGATGTAAAGGACGTAATTGCCCAAATCTTCCGAGGGGACATTCCAGAGCCCTGGAATTTTTTGGAATTCAAAGAAATAATCTAAAGGAAGTGGATGAGAGATAGTAGAAGGGAGGGAAACGAAATATTTGCCCCTGCTCCCTCCGGATGGTATTCATTTCGGCAACATACATACTGGGATGATGCTGAAATTGACAAGGAGGGAGGGAAATGGAATATATGCACTTTGGATACCAAAGATGGGCATGCAGTTGTCCAAATTATTAGTTAGCTACAATCAAAGCCAAATTTTTATCAAATATTTATCTTTATTTCTTATATTGGGTTCTTATATTAGTAAATTTGATCATTGCGTGTATTTTCAGAAGCTACAAGAAGGATTTTTTGTATACTTGCTCTTATATGTTGATGATATGTTGATAGCATCTAAGAGTAAAGTTGAAATTGAGAGATTGAAGACTCAACTCAACCTTGAGTTTGAGATGAAAGATCTAGGTGAAGCTAAGAAGATCCTTGGCATGGAAATATGTAGGGATAGAGATCATGGCAGAGTTAGTTTATCTCAGAAGCAATATTTAAAGAAGATACTACAGAAGTTTGGCATGAACGAGCAGACTAAAGCTGTAAGTACCCCATTGGCTTCTCATTTCAAGCTTTCTGCACAACTATCTCCTTCGACAAATACGGAACAAGAATACATGTTACAAGTTCTGTATTCTAATGCAGTAGGTAGCTTGATGTATGCAATGGTGTGTACAAGACCCGACATTTCACAGGCAGTTAGTATAGTGAGCAGGTATATGCATAATCCTGGAAAAGGACATTGGCAAGCTGTGAAATGGATTCTACGGTATATTCATAAGACCATGGATATTGGATTACTGTTCAAGCTGGATACTACACTTGGTAAAGGTGTTGTTGGGTACGTTGATTCTGATTATGCCGGTGATTTGGACAAACGAAGATCAACCACTGGTTATGTGTTTACTCTTGCTGGAGGACCAATAAGTTGGAAGTCTACACTGCAGTCTACAGTTGCGTTGTCAACCACAAAAGCTGAATACATGGCTGTAACAGAGGCTGTAAATGAAGCTATTTGGTTACAAGGTATGGTTAAAACCTTGGGATTGGTCCAGGAGCATATTAATGTGTATTGTGATAGTCAAAGTGCTATTCATTTAGCAAAGAATCAAGTCTATCATGCCCGTACAAAGCATATCGATGTACGTTTCCACTTTGTGCGGGAAATTATTGATGAGGGGAAAATTCACCTTCAGAAGATTAAGACTGCAATAATCCCGCAGATATGATGACCAAGGTGGTAACAACAATCAAGTTCGAACATTGTTTGAACTTGATCAATATTCTGCATGTTTAACAGTTGAAGAAGGCACTATCCAGTGTTGTTGACAAAGGCAGAGAGAATTGTGTGAAGATAAGATTACTCGAATCAAATCTTCAAGGTGGAGATTATTGGGAATTATCCATATTTATGGAAAATCAAAGATATGGGTATCAAATAATAGAAAGTCAAAGATATGGGTATCAAATATTGGAAAGTCAAAGATATGGGTATCAAATATTGGAAAGTCAAAGATATGGGTATCGAGATATTGGCATAATAAAATCTGAATATTTGCAATATATGGTCCCTAATTGTAAAGTGACTTTGCAAGTTGATCCCTGAACCTCAACTATAAATAGGCATAACCATCTCTCATTCTGTATCTCAAACTTGCCATTCTCTACTTAAGGCATTGTTTTCTCTCTCTCTCTTTGTAAATTCTCACTTGTATTTTGGAGTGAAATATATTTGGTAGTGCCCGAGGACGTAGGCAAAATTTGCTGAACCTCGTTAAATTCTTGTGTTCTTTATTGTATTATTCTGCATGAATTGTGTGTGTGATTGTAGTGATTTATTGTGCTATTAAATTACGATTGAGGGATATTCTGGCTAGGAAAGACCTGGTACTTAAGCGATCCTTGCGATCCACCTCTCTTTCCTGGGAATTGAACTTAGTGTGATTTTTTAGTACAATAATTTTACTCTTTTACACGCTTCCGCACAACATATTAGCTAGCTAGAATCAAAGCCAAATTTTTATCAAATATTTATCTTTATTTCTTATCTTGGGTTCTTATGTTTTACTAGTTTCTTTTATCTTAACTTATTTAAAAAAATACATATAAAAAATCGCCAACTTTCAAAATAGTAAATTCCTTATTTAGCTTGTTGATAATTAGCTTCCTATTATTAGTCATGTTCGACTATATTTAATGGGAGAGAAATGACAGGAAGTATAAAACTAGAGTGACATCCCATAAAATGATTTTCAATTGACAGTTGCAATTTGTGTCTTCGATTTGTAATGTAAAAATTATACATAGTGTCGTAAGTAATTCTCTTTGTAGATTGTAGCTATAAGTAAAAGTTGAAAACATATGGCTACATCATGATTGCAGTGTTACAATTTTTATTCTTTCTATTCGATTTTAAATACTAATTCAATTACCAAAAAAAAAAGCCTTGAGATTTCGTTAACACAACGGATGTATGAAAGAAAATTTGTAGAATGTTCGCAAAATATATACCGGCTAAAACCCAGTTATTTTTGCAAGTTTATATGTTAATTTTATTTCATTATATATATATATATATAAATAATACAACGTACTCAAACTCTTTGAGTATAATAAACATAAAGATGATCAAATCCTGACGACCACCACTCTTATTAATATAACAATGGAAAGACAAATTAATATTTTAGTTGCAAGCATCGGGATTTGCCAAGAGGAAAGCTTCAATGGCCTTGTAAACTACCTCACTCCTTTGAATGAGAGCCTTGATTTCATCTTCGGTGATTACATAATCGCCAACGGTGTAAAATTTGATCGAGCTCTTGCAAACACTTCTTCCGCTTGCAGCAGCCACAAATTGGTTCTCATAGCTGATTTTCTCAAGCTTGTCCCCCAAAGGGCCGCCTTCAATCAAGCTGTAACTGTATGACAAATTGTTTTCATCATGTCCTCCAATCATGTGCTTCATATATTGGAATGGAAGACCTAAGGAAATAAAATACTTATTATCCGACATACTCATGTCAAACAGATACCAAAAGAAGAAAAGAGCTAAAAGAAAGTGAAAATTAAAGAAGTAACTAACCTTCAACAAAGTTGATCTTTACAATACTTCCGGGCTTACCATCACCTTCGAGCTCAACACTTAATTGCATGAGGGGCAGCATTGGGGTAAACCTTGGCACCTTCAAGAACAAAGGCCTTGAAAAGCCTGGTTGGGGCGACTGGGGAGGTTACCTCAAACTCATAAGTGACAACACCCATTGTTCTAAAGCTATTTGGAGTTTTGTAGTCTTGTCTTTGAGCTGAAAGAAAAGAAGAAGAAATGAATGGATGAGTGAGTGAGTGAGCGAGTGTTTCGATGTGTGGGAAGCTAGAAAACTATGATAGTATTTATAGACTGAAATTGAAACTTAAGAACTTGATTATTTTCAATTTTTAATTGGATTTATATCCAATAATGTTATTAATTTTTATTAGTAAAAAAAAGCATCCCAGATATGTCTAGGTAATTGCCAATTGATGACTTCATATATAGAGAGAGAGAGAGGAAAATGCTTATATAAATATTAGTCTGTTATAGGAATAGATGAAAAGAAGTTGAGGTCAAAAAAATCAACTGATCCAAAATGCTCAACATGAAGCACCGACTAGTCCTATGATTCTATGCATATTTAATATTAATAATTTAATTCATTTAAAATAATATTGAGAAATAATGTTTCAAATTCACTACCGTCAAAAACAATTCAATATATAATAGACTGTTATTTACTATTATTCCTTTTCTAGAATGAGACTCGAGGTATCATAAGAGACAAATTTTTTGAATTAAAGAAAAGTATATATTTCAACAAACTTGATATTATATTATATTCAATTAAAAACCTTTTCTAGATAAGTCCAATTCTTCCTAAGGCTGTTAAGAGGGTGCTGCCTTACATATATAAGTTTATATTTTGAAATTTGAATCTCCACATCCAAATGCACTTCAACTAAAAAGTTTATATTTTCAAACCCTAAAACTCGAATTAAAAATTAAAAAATTAACACTGTTCTCTTTAGGTGGCAAAGTATATACTTTTTGTAAAAAATAAGTACCATTAGACAAAAAAAAACACAAATATCACATTGGAAAAAAGTATCAAAAGTTATGCTTTAAGTTACGGGTGAGCATTCGATCGAACCGAGTTGAGTGAAAATTTTTCATTTAATCAAGATGACGACTCCTACTTTATCATCCTAATTCGATTTGAATTTTTTTTGAATAGGATCGAGTAAAAGGAGATTCGAGTTGAATCGAATTGAGTACAATTGTTCGTGTTAAATTAAAAAAAATTAAACATGTCAAATTAAAATTTTATTACAGTATAATTAATTCCATGTTGGAGCACATAAATTTGAAACCAGATACTTTAGTATGATAAACTTAATTCATTTAATTAACTTATAATTTAGGTCCTAATATAATTATTTTAGAAAATGTTTAAAATTTTAACTTTCTTTATATATTCTCTAGAATTTTTTTAAAATTATTATAATTTTTAAAAAAATATAAATTTTGGAACTTTTATAAATATTTTGAATTTATTTTTGTAATTTTTGTTGAGAGAGAGACCAATTTGCTCATTTTCAAAATTGACAGGGACTAAATGGGTATTTACACCATTATGTTATTCGAGTTATTCGAATTGTAAAATTCAACTTGATTCGAACTCGAATTACTTACTTGAGTCGACTCGAATAACTCGATTCGATTAACTCAAAATACGATTTTCTTTTTGATTTTTTCGAATCAAATCGAGTTTTGCTCACCCCTACTTTAAGTCCCTAATTCTAAGCGTCCGAATTTTACATATTAATTACCAAAAGGAGTTGACATGGAAAATTTCATTTATTTCTTTTCTACAAGTTTTATCGTCATTCTGACAAAGGATTAATTCATCAGCAAAATGAACAATAGTGCAAATTTAATTTCAGGTTAATTCGATTCCACCAAAATTTCTATTTATCGATTAAAATTTAATTCTAAAATATATAATTACTAATAAAATATTTTTAAATATATTTAAAATTAAATGAATATCTAATATATGTTATCATTATATATTTCTTTTTTTAAAAAATACATTTTGAAGAGATATAAAGCAAATAAATAGGAGATCACAAACTGATAAAATATTTAGTCACCAATTTGCGATTTAATAAGTTCTGGCTGCCTCATTTGACTAGTACCAATTCAATGAATATTAATAACAATGTTGGATATAAATCCAATTAAAAGATGAGAATAAATATTAGTCTACAAATAGCATCTTGGTTCTCAATCATCTCACACCTCAAACTCTCACTCAATCATCCATTTATTCTTTTCTTTCAACTCAAAGTCCCAAGAATCATGGGTGTTGTCTCTTATAACTATGAGTCTACCTCCCCAGTCGCTCCCGCCAGGCTTTTCAAGGCCTTCGTTCTTGAAGATGACAAGGTCTGGCCCATAGCTGCCCCTCATGCAATCAAGAGTATTGAGGTTGAAGCTAATCCTGGCCCTGGAAGTATCGTAAAGATCAACTTTGTTAAAGGTTAGTTCTTTCATTTTTTTTTTCACTTTCTATGGTCTCTCTGCAATGTGGTCAACACAAGTATGTCAGATAACAAGTATTTTATTTGTTTAGGCCTTCCATTCCAATATATGAAGCACCAGATTGGAGGACATGATGAAAACAAATTTTCATACAGTTACAGTTTGATTGAAGGTGGGCCTTTGGGGGACAAGCTTGAGAAAATCAACTACGAGAATAAGTTTGAGGCAGCTGTAGGTGGAGGAACTGTTTGCAAGAGCTCGATGAAATTTTACACTGTTGGTGACTATGTAATCACTGAAGATGAAATCAAGGCTCTCATTAAAGGGAATGAGGGAGTTTACCAAGCCATTGAAGCTTACCTCTTAGCTAATCCCGATGCTTGCAACTAAGATATAGGTTGCTTTGAATTTTCATGCTTCCTTTAAAGACGGGTCAGATTTTAATGTTGTGCTTTTGATATTTTTTTTTTCATCTTAAAACCTAAACTGTCATCTGATTGTTTCAATAAGAGTGGTGGTGCTCATTGAGCTTTGATCTTCTTAAGTCATTTTCATTATAGTCAAAGAATTTGAGTTGTATTGTAACACCCTCACCCGACCCAATCACCAGATCCGGGTGCGGGCATCACAACAGAACCTTATTAATGTTTATACTATGATCTTACAATTTCGAAATCAAACTTTATTACCTATTAATAAATTAACTTACATCATATACATAAATTTCTAAATAAAGTTCGTTGTCTCTACTCCACTCTTAAGGAAATACATAATTACAATATATTCACCCCTATGGCAGAGTTCCTAAGGGTGCTCCCTTCCTATGTGCTTGACTCTACTTAAATGAATCTTCGATTCCAAATGATCTGGCTTGGTCCCTCCTCGAGTCCGTTATTATGAATATCTTGCACTAGCAAAACAACCATCGTAAATTCAGATGAACTTAGTGAGTTTCATCATTACACGAAATGTACCCCGCCTTGTCGGGATTCAATTAAATAATAATACTTCCTTAATGGTTTCCCCTTAAAGTGGAATAGTCCTAATAGACATTTTGTCATTCGATGTATCCTTCTTTGTTGATAGGTTCTAACTCACCTCTCGTTTCTTTATGAACTAACTGGAATATGTATGACAAACCACTAGCTGTTAGGGTTTCTCAAAAACGCCCACGACGTTTCGTAATGGAGGATCCTTATCTATGATCCTTGGTTATACCAACTTTAGTTCGCCTTTACACCAAGCACCGCTAGTGTAACAACTCTCGACAACAGCTCCAAAAAATTGACTGGCTGTAAATGTCACAGCAACAATGTGCAAGCATACACTGCCGATGCAAGAATAGTAGATAGATGTGGATGGTTGTCTTTTGTCTATTAATGTCAGTGCAAAAACTAGATAGTAATAAGATAAATTGTGAGGATAGTTGTTGAAGCAATAACTCAAAAACAATAAGATAAAAGTATGCTATGGATAAACTGGGATCCCCAACATGAATCTTCAGCAGTATACTAAATACTTACAAGGTATAAAAGATAAGTGATTGTATACACAATAAAATTTAATCTATATCCTACCAAATGCCATTATTTCATTTAATCTGGAACTTAACCATGGACATTAGCTCACCTTCCAATGATGGCAATATGGCACTATTAAGAACAAGTGGACTAAATTCCTTTAGTCCTTACTCAACTTCCACTGAAATAGTTATTAGCTTTAACTGCCACTGCACCTTCCAGTGTTAGTGACTGGAATAACACTTCCGTGTTTAAAACATTCAAATCACCAAGATTAAACAATAAAAATAAGATTTAATAAGATATCATTTAACAAAGCATTCATTGTACTTCTATACAGTAGAAAACATAGAGTAATCACCAGCGTTTTCAAAGAAATAAGAAAAAACCGAATAGAGAATACTATTCCAAGGCTACTCGATTGAATCTCTCCATTTCCCATTGTCCTGCACTTAGATCTCCTTGTCAAGGTAGATCTACATCAGTCTTCACGTTGGCTCACGCAAAGGAGGCTCAAGTTGCCATGGCCGCAAGCTTCAAAATAAGGTAAGAGAATGGTGCTCCAGCAAAAATTCCTCCCTTCATTCTTCTCATGTTATCCTTTTATGTTTTCCTTAACAATACAAGTGTCATTCCCACAGGATTCTTCTATCCTTGTTCATATAGGGTAGTTACACCAGAATGGACAGTTCATGCCTGGTTGGCTCTTATTAGACAGCTGTCAACTGCGGCGACAATTCTAGACGCAATCTGGAATTAACTCATGCAGTGACATTAATGCAATAAGATAACATAATTAAGGATAAAATAGGCTAGGATTCACTGAGTTATAAAATGCAATTTACAAAACTGAACATGTTAAAATGTATCCCAAGGGAAACTAAATGAGAACAAATTAACCACTAAGTAGGGATAAAACATATGTTATTTCTAGTACAATCACCACCAATATGCTTTACTGGCTTTTACAACTGCTTTTGTAGTAGTTTTTTCCCTCTTTATATTTCCCCTTCTATTGGCGGATTCCTTCGACCCGATGGCTATCTAATGCATGCCCATACACCCATTTTCCTTAATGAGGGTTGTCCCATGATTTCTCTTTTTATTTTTCACCCATTTATCGTCCCAGTGGACACTCTAGCTGTCATAGTCGATCCATGGTCTTACAAAGTATACCCTTTCCAAGTTTAAGGTCTTGGTGGACTCCATTAGTTTCCATAGTCTAACTATGGTCCTTCACATCTATAACCTCCCAAATCATGCCTAGACATTATGGCTAGATTGAGAAGGCTACATTAGCCACCGAAATGGCTAAGCTAACTTACGTTACTATTTAAGACTTTAAATAAATTCATTTTAGAGAAAACCGTAGTTGTACTTTGAGTTAGCTTAAAAGCATTCATTCATTAGGCCGTGTATACTTAGGATTCATTTTATTGTTGATAGTGTTGTTTTAGAAAAAACATTTGCTTGTTGCCCTTCTTTAAGAAAAAAACTCAGTTAAACTAATGCAGTGAAAAATCCATTTTTCAAGTCATTTTAGAAAATTAGTTGTCTTATCGATTTGTTTTCCACAAATAGTTCCTTTGCAATGTAGTGGAAGCTAGGGAATAGTGAACAATATCAAATTTTACTTAATTCCGATATCATGCATTATCCAGTTATTATGCTTGAGTAATCCATGCATGCAAAAATCACCAAAAGAAAAGTTACCAAGCCACAAACCAAAAATAATTAAAAATTACAAGCCAAAACCAATAAAGACTTAATAATACTTAATTAAAAAAATAATAATCCGAGGTCCAAGTTGATTCTCTGAATGCCGAGTCAAGTCCTAATTTTGAGGTTTACCTGAAAAGTTAAACACTATTGGGGTGAGCTTATGAAAAGCTCAATGTAAGTCGAATAATTATTTCAACGAGCAAAAACATCAAATACAGTGAACATATTAGCATCAACAAAAGAAAACAAAACCATCATAGGAATTTGATGTCATTACATAGTCATTTTCAAATTGATGTCAAATGGTGTATGAGCATAGGTCATCATTTATTCAAGTAACAATCATTAATTTCGGTACCATTCAATACAACAAAATACAATACGTAGCATAAATCAATAACATTTGAATATGTTGTGCACATGATGCAGTGCAAAAAGGTTCCTACCCATACCATCTACTACACACCACAAGTTCCACAGGACCCGTCTGCCAAACTCTAAAACATTATGAGCATAGCTCGATGTGGTAAAACCACCGAATAATCAATAATGCAGAAAATTTGCCAGATATCAAATAGTGCGATACAATCGCCAAAAGCATATAGTATGCGATAAAATAGCCAATCCCCTTGATACTCCAGGTGCAGCGCACTGACTACGAATAATGCAGACTTAATATGCCGTTGGTACTCCACTGAACTCCTCCGTCAACCACAAAATCCCAACCCAATGCATATGCAATATGTCACACAATTTTAGACATAATCATATTTCAATACTTTTCACATTCATTTGACATGCTTAGCATGTCCTCAATAATCACATACTTTCAGTAAATGGAATCAGTGCTCCAATCTTTCAAATTACCATTGTATAGGTATCAATCAATATCGTTCAATTTCACATACTTTACAAATTTTCATTGTGCATAAATAGCACCCTTTTCAATACACAATATAACAAATATCTCATGCGTTTAAATCATACATAAGTTTAACATCTCAACACATTATATCATTCAGTCAAACATTCTCATATCTCATAACTCAAATATGCAATTACGAACTCCATCAAACATTCATACTATCAAACTAGCAATTTTGTCAACATGTCAGTCTTTTAAGGCTCGAAACATACCTCAATAATTTGGCTATTAAGCAAATCCAATCAGCAAGCTAATTTATCAAATATAACATGATATTTAATATTTTCAAACAACTTTATGAGTTTAATACTCACACCTTATTTTTCGCTTCCTCACAGCACACTAGCGAATATTCCATTTTTCCTTAATAATTCCTTAAATGAACCAAAACCAAAATTCAGTGTAAATTCAATCAATTTACCATTAAACCAGCCACAAACACCCACTTATGATTTCAAACCAATCGTTGAAATTATAACTATTTTATGAATCCAAACTAGTTAGATTCCTTACACTGTATCGATACAGACCGTACGTACAATCGTTCTTTGCCTTTTTGGATGATTTGGGGTGTTTGGGTCAGCACCTAATTCAATCATATACTGTAAAATAAGTAGCTAATTAATTATTAAATTCCTTCATTTAATCAATTTATAAATATAACCAAACAACTATGTCGAAATAACAAATTAGATACCCTTAATTACATTTATGCTTCATGATTTGTGGGATCTGAATGGCCAATTGATCAAGAATGTTTTCCCTAATTTAAATAGGTTTAAAATATGATATGGAGGGTTCAAGAACTCAAATAAATTCTGGAAAAATATAAGCAAGAACCAAGAAACGAAACAACCCCGTTTCTTGCACATAAGCACACGCACAACCACCCATGGTGGCCAAAATTGGGGCTGAATTTTAAAATAGTTTGAGATCTCATTAGATTTTGGAAAAATACCTTTGAAATCATTTAAAATCCCCAAAATTCCAGATCTAGAAATTTATGTTTCTAATGGACAAGGTTAATTAAGAAATTGAAGAGAGAATAGACCTTACCCAAGCTAGTCGAGAGAAACAACAATGGTAGTTTCTTGGCAATGTTTGGGATCGATTTTGGAGTTCAAGATTTCAGATTTGGGCTTGTTTTTAATAATTAAATATTATAGCAGTATGGTTGAGAATATGTTAACAAATCTTGTGGCAAAATGAAAAAGGAAAAAGAAAAGAAAGAGATGGTAGAACTAGGTGTAGGCGACGACAACAATGGAGGAAAGGAAAAAAATTAAAATCAAAGAGAATGAGAGGAGGAGAGGAACTACTAGGGAAATGAGGAGAAGGATTAAAGGCTAATTATTAGTAAAAAATTAGTATTTATACCTAGGTTAACTAGACTTGGATGAGAATTGAAACAAGGGGTTTTTGTCAAAAATTAAATTATTTGCATGGGAAGGGTATTGAAGTTAGGATCTCAAGGATAAATTCACTAAAGTTTAACCATCAAACCAATAAATCATTCTTGATATAATTTGAAATATTTATTTTAAAAAACAAGGCATGTCACATATTAAGGTTTAAGGTAAATTTTGCAAAATAATAAAAATGATGCGAAAGAAGGGATTTGAACTTGGGTTTCAAGAAATGTTACACTAACACTTAACCAACACACCAATACGTCATTTATTTCCTAAAAATTCATAGATAATTTAAAAAATTAAGGCATGATCACTCTCTCTCGATTCACAAACCTGATTCTACTAACCCCTGATTTTTGGGATGTTACAACATCAGTATCCCCGTGTTTATCGTCCCAACGAACTATCTACAATGCCAGAGCTTCTTTCAACTATGGCCTTGCATAACCCTATTTTTATCATCTCGACGAACCATCCCTTGTTCAGTGTCCTGTCATACTATCCCGTGTTTAATGTCCCATCAAGCTATCTTGTGTTTAATGTCTCGTTGGACTTTTTATGATGCCATAATGCCTTTCAGCTTTGGTCTTACACAGTTTAACCCATGTTTACTGTTCCCGTGGACTACTAGGATTCCGTAGCGTCTTTCATCTATAGTCTAGTCCTGTTTACTATGATGTCATAGTGTGTTTAAGCCATAGTCTTACTCATTTATATCATGATGCCATAACATCTTACAGCTATGATCTTACTCATCTTTATCATAATACCATAGCATCTTTCAGTTATGGTCTTACTCGTTTTAGGTGTATAGCCTCCGATCAGTCCCATGGCCTAGCCATGATCTTTCTTGTTTTCTCCTTCCATTGCAACCCATCCATTCCTTCATTTCACCATTCCTAACATTGATGCTTGAACACTGCAATGTCCCTTTCGTAAGGCACGGTGCTTCGCATATCACGTTGCACTCAATAACACTGTACAACAGTATATAACAAACTTACTCTCTTTTTCCCATTCCTAACTTCATCTAACCTGTCATTAATACCCTTTCATGCTTTCATATGTATACACATATTTTATAAATAAAGCTTCATGAGATCATGCATACTGAACTAAAATGGTGGATACTTATAGACCTATGCAGACTTTAAACATATTTAGCATTTCAGAATGGAGTGTAGAAACTCACCTAACACTTTTTCGTCTTATTAGCTTAACCTTTCCAAACACTAGAGCTTCCATTCTCTAGGCAGTTAAGCTTGGCATCCAAACTTATGGGTTAAACTCAACATGTTTAGCTCAAACTTCAGTTTTTTCGAGACACACAGAACCCTTAAAATAGATCTCGAAACCCTTTATCTCTATTCTCTTAATTCATACGATTACAAAAGGACTAAGAACCTCACGATCATCAATCTATACATAGTTTTCTTTAATCATGGCCTTTCAGAGCGACCAAGGAAAAAGATGAAGATGAGAAGAAAACTAAACAAATTGGAGAAGAAGTCTCTTAGGATGTCATATCCCCGTTAAAATAACCTTTCCCGCAAGATCTTCAATAATTTAGAAACCATTCATTGACAATCATTTTGTCCCCCGCAAAGGAGTCGGCTGGTTCTAATCCAACCAAACCAGACTTGGTTTTCAACCTTATCCAATTTCAGTTACTATCCTTTCCTAATTTTTCAATAGAGACTGTTAGCTTATGGTCTCTTTCAATTTAACCCCTAATGGTTTCTAATTTTTGGGTTTAAAAGGAAACTGAGTGTGACATGTATCATCTTTGATATATAATGAAATAAAATAAACATATAAACTCATAAAAAAATTCCTATGACATATCTTGTAATTTTCATGAAATACTATCAAATTTTCTTTCATATATCTTTGGGGTTAGCAAAATAGGTAAACAATTTTTTTTCTTTTTTCAAATTGGATTTGTATTCAAAATCTGAAAGAAAATAAAATATATGCTACATAGTGTAGAGAATTCTTTGATAAAAAAATAATAATTGCAAATAAGTGAACGAAATATATCGAGAAAAGGTGCAGAAGAAAACTAGAGCAATAACAGTTAAAAACGAAATGTACAGCTTTAGGTAATTTGTTAAAAATGTTACTCGCTCTTCTTTTGGGTAAAGAATTGATGAAGAAATTTTGGGTTTTTTATTTTTTTTATTTTGGCGTAGAATATGAATTGAATTAATTTAATTAATTGCAAGGATTTTTCTTTACTTTTAGCTTAGGGCGGAAATTAAAGATCATATAATCAAAAAAGAAATTTGGGTTTTGTAGACAATTATTAAATATGAGTTATTTAATTTTATTTTAAATTCGATACATAAAAGTTTTTTAAATTTTAGAAGGAGATTAATTAATTAATTAATTAATTAAATTAATTTTAATGTTATAGTAACAAATCGATTGACATTGTCAAGGAATAAAATAATTTTTGAACAACTTACCTAATTTATTTTGATGTTTTGATATTTAAAAGTTCAATATTGAAAAAAAAGTAAAACCTCTGGCTATGACAAAATTTTTTAATGCATTATTATAATTTCTACCGCTTTTTCACTCCTTAATGATTTTTTACACCAATCAACACTTGGTTTCTGTGAATTCTAACAAAAATGTGTATCTACTTTAGTGCCTAAGTGTTTTGGATGTGTGTTTGAGGTCTTGGGTTCAAGCCCCATTTATGGAAAATTTTGTTATTTTTTATCTTAGCCCAATCTCTGTTGGGTGGGCTTATATTATATTTCTAGTAAACTTATATTAAAATGAGTTTGTTGGCTCAAGTGGTAAGGTGGTAGCTTGCTTGAGGACTTGTGTTTGAATCCTCATGCGAGCATGGATGATAATTTTTGCTACAGATGTCTAAAAGAGGTTCAGTAGAAGAGAAACTCTGAGGTTGCTAAATGAGGATCAAGTTGTGGGACAGTAGGGATTGAGTTGTTAGTGGGAAGTTAGGATATACCTTATTTTGTTTCATTCTATTTTATTTTTTTTCTTTTTTCTCTATTTTCTCAACTTTCTTGACGTTTTTCTTTTATTCTTCCTTTCCACTTCTGACTTTTCCCTTTTTTCTGCAAAATCCCTTTTCGCTCTTCTGTTGATTTTGTTCGCGAATCATTCGTTCAATCATTGCAACTTGGGTTCTCAGGTTCTTTAATTGGCTTGGTAAGTAGAGCTTCACTTGTCGTAACATTATAATTTTTGTATGCTAATGATGTTTTTTTAACTTTTAATTAGCGGGTTTTGCATTTAGAAGAAGGTGGTAAAGCAAGGAGTTACGCTTCAATAGTCTAATTCGTGATAGCGGGGTTTTTTTTGGTGGTAAGTTTGTGGGTGTTGTTGAATTTTTGTTGTTAACCCGTAAATTGGTAGCTAAATCAATGTTGGGGTGCTATTTCTTAGGTTTCAGAGGGCTCGAGTTTGCTATAGCATAAAAAATGAACCAGGTGTGTAATGAAAAGACGAGAAATGCATGATACCTTCCTAATTTAATAGACTGATTTGAGTTTAAGAAATTGATTTCCATGACTTGTCTGTTTTGTAAAAGCATGTATGATATATGTATGTGAGCATGTGAGACATGCTAATTCTGTATATATGTATCTGTTATCTATATATGTATATGGGACAGGTTTGGTTTATCTGGAGGGAGTGTTCTGTGAGGCGACATATCGGTGATTTACTGGCAGCTTGTCAGCATACTATTTTGATAAGTGTCATTTAGACACTATGTGGTGTGTAGGGATGGGTGGGTGTTTTATACCCCACATGGTGTGTTGGGATGGATGGAGATGGTGTGTAGAGGATGGGGGTAGGACTCTGTATATCTATATGTTTCGAAAATTTGATTTTGATACAATCTGACTCTGTTAGGGACTTATGTCCGCTTTTGTTCGGAAAAACTGGAAATCTGAATTTGATGGTTGCTTGTCTCTGTTAAGTTACACACTGAGTTTATGAAAACTCACATCAGTTGTCTATTCTGTTCAGGTAATTCTCATGCATAGGTGGATCGATGCAACGGAGTCTCAGCGGAGACTACTAGTTCAAGAACTAGTTTAATTAATAGTTTTATTTTAATTCCAGATTATTTTGAGAGTTTGTAATTTTTGGGACTCTTCGGACTATTTGATTTAATTTTGGTTTTGGATGTGTTTTTGATATATTTTTTTTCAATTTTTAACAAAATGATTTACGAAAACAATGGTTTACACAAAAAAAATATTTTTTTTGAAATCAAACTTGATTTTCAACTATATCGCCTTATAAACATCCGCTGCAACTAATGTTTTACATTAAAGGACTATAAATGATGGATTCGTTAAAGAGAAAAATATTAAGTTTTCCAAAAATGTGGGCTTTTTTAGAGCAATTAGTACGAGGAGTTTTAACACAAATGTTGATTTCAAAACCCTTCATCCTAACATTTCTTGATTCGACCTTAACATCTAGGCCAGGTTTAGGGTGTTAGGCTTGTACAGTCAATTGCCGTTAGACATTTAATGTTTGGGTTACTATAATGGAAAAACAATAAGAGTTGGGAATGAAATTGCAAGGATTTCTTTTTGGGTGTCTAAAAGTTTGGTGGCCACTTAGTAGTTTACCTATAATAAATATAATCAATCTACTTTTTGAACTCTTGCAATAAAAAATGATTTATTTCTATTACAAAGTTGTAAGGTCAAAATTTGGTTAATGAGGTTATGGTTAAGTTAGCCAAAGTTAATATTTTATTATTTTGAATATTTAAGTTTGAAAGCTCTCAAATAATACTTGCAAGAAATATTTAAGTAGTGCTAAAGTTCAGGCACTAAGTATGACCAAGGCAGAAAAACAAAGAACACATGATATGTTTACATAGTTCAATTTCCCTACATCTACGGGGCCTTGCTTAGAGAGATGATATCTTAGCAACATATTGTACAAGTTATTTCAACCTCTAACACTTACCAAATTAGACTCCTTACTTTTGTACCTAAGATCTAGAAAATTCTCTTCTAAATTTTCACCCTAAAAACTTAGGACATTAACCAAGTAACACACTTTGGTTTTTCATTCAATGCACTCACTAGAAACATTCCTCGATGAGCAAGAATAAGTGCCTTCAATTCAGTATATCACCTGTATAAGTCTCCTTAATTTAGAAGGAATCAAGACTTTATAACATACTATATCAATTATAATGAATCTTCCCGTAAAACTAGTAGAATAATAAGCTCAGGTAAGTTTTGAATCTTCAAGATATACTTCTAAATTTTACCCAGTTTGATCTGTTCTTCCCAAAGTTGGGAAGTTGATATCATTGATCGAAACACAAACCAATCTCCAAGTTATGTTGCTATATGCACTTTGGATACCACAGATGGGCTTGTTGTTGTCCAAAGTACTAACAAGAATCAATGTCCAAAGGTTTATGTTGCCAAAATTTTCCAAGTTAAGCATGGGAAGTTTTTAAGCTCAACAATGCTAGTCATTGGTGAGCACTACTGCTTGGCATTAATCAAAAAATTGCCTCAACAATCTCCCCCTTTGGCAAATTTTTTAATAAAACCATAATAAGATAACATACTCAACACAAGATGAAAATTATCTCCTAAGTAACCCCCATAATAAATCATATTTAACCATTAACATAATCAAGTAAATCAATCATTAATGTTAGAAAGTTGATAAGACCATCAACAATCAAAATACTAAAAATTATATTATAATATGTATAACTGAGAAAAGGCTCACAAAATAAACACCCAAAGTAATTGGAAAAAGGAGTTTAAATTTCCAAAAGTAATAAAATTATTAAATGAAACAAAAAGAAAAATAAAAGTGATAAGTGTAAAAAAGTAGCATATTATAAACTCATTCTTAGTACATCTTTGGATGATTATGTGGCATTAATTATGAATTATATACTCCTAATCCTTTATATTCATGTTGTGATGCTTAATATGGTGCTTGAGAGCAATATGAGTGAAAAATGGTGGAAATTAGAGCATTTCGGAAGTTGTGCTCATGCAACAGATTTTTACACAAGCATTCCACATGGCCATGTGGACTCACATGACTATGTGTCCAGGGTGTGTCGATCAGGAGATACGTGTACACTAATGGCTGAAATTTGCGACTTTTAGGTGGTTTAACACTTTAATAGGATATAAATGGTGAAATAAAAAAAAAGAGGCAACCACTAAGGGAGAGCACGAAATTACCTTGAGGACACCATTAAAGCAATTTTCCAAGCAATTTTCCACCAAGATTCAAGAGTCCATGTTGATTATCAAGGGAGTTATCATTGATTTCTTTTATTCTAGTGGTTATATTGTATTTTTGGTGTTTACTCCTTCCATTTTGAATTAATATTCTTAATACTTAAGGGAGATGAACCATAGGATGGATTCTATTATTAGATTTCTCTTTTTATGCAATAAAATTTTTGTCTCTTTCTTTTCAATTATGAATGCTTTATTATTCTTAGGTTAATAATTTTAGAGTGGTAATTCATGTTTGATGTGCACAAGTTTGAGGTTGAATAGACCCTTCTTATAATTAGATCTTGCATAATTGAATAGAGTTGCATGCAATCTTAAAAATTGGACAACATAAATCTACTAGGTTAGAGTCAAATCTTATAGGGGGATCCGTAGAGCAAATTACTATAATGATATGGTTTTAATTAGAAAGAAATTTCAATTAATCAACCTAAAGTTAGCTATTCTTATGCTCGAAAGAGATATTAGCATAAATTAGGGATTTCTACGGATCAAAGAGCTAAGAAAATAAATTGCATAATTAACTTGAGAATTATAGATAAAATCTTGGTGCATTCTTACATAGGTATTGTTTTGTTATTTGGTGAATACTTAATTGTGTTTTTGTTTCATTCTTTGGTGCATTCATTAGTTAATTTAGATAGTTTGATTTAATTTCAGTTAACCCTTTGAATCATTAGATTATGTAATAGAAAGATGATAATTACTAGTAATTTTAGTCCTCAACGGAATGAAATTTGTGCTCATAATAGCTATACTATTAATTGATAGGTGCACCTTCCTTGGTTAATTTATTAGTTAGTTTAGTGGGCAAGAAGTTTTTTGCGCCGTTACCGAGGATTAGAATATTAGGAAAATCTTATTTTTGTTAATTAAACCATTTTTTAAATTTTATTTTGCTTTATTTTGTTTTTAGTTTATTTTTGAGATATTGATTGACTTTCATTTGGTTTTTGACAAGTTCTTTTGGTTTATGACTAGGGCAACCCATTGAAACTTGTTATTTTTATGGTAAAAAAAATGCTTGCTGAAATCGAAGAGAGGTTGGAGAAGCAAGACAAGATCAATATCAAACTATCATAGACAATCAAGAGGAAAAAGATATTATTGAAGAAATGGCAAGTCCTCCATTGACTACATATGACTATGCTAAGTCAACTTTGATGGGGCTGAGCCTAGTATCATTACGCTGAATGTTGCTTCAAATAACTTTGACATCAAGCTGAACATGATTCAGATGGTGCAACATTATTTTCAGTTTCATAGGTTACAAGATGAAGATCCAAATGCTCATCTAGGAAATTTCTTAGAGATTTTTTATACTTTCAAGATCACTTGTGCTACTAGTGATGTCATATGCTTGAGGTTGTTCCCATTTTCTTTAAGGAACAGAGGAAAGAAGTGGTTGAATTCACTTTCACGAGGTTCCATCACTACTTGGGCTCAGATGACAGATAACTTTTTGTTATATTATTTTCCACCAGCCAAGAGAACTAAGTTGAGAAATGATATCTCTTCCATTTCCCAATTGGATCTTGAGACATTCTATGACACTTGGGAGAGATTTAAAGATATTTTGAGATGGTGTCCTCATCATGGTCTACCTTTATGGTTGAAAGTTCAAACATTCTATAATGATTTAAGTCTCTCAACTAAGCAACTGATTGATGCAGAAGCTGGGGGAACACTAATTAAAAAAACACCTAAGACAGCTTAAGAGTTTATTGAGGAGATGATATTGAATAATTGTCTCTGACAAGTCACAAGAGCAAAGCCTACAAAAGCAACTAGTGTTTATGATGTAGATGCAGTTACTATTTTGGCAAGTTAGGTTGAAGCTCTTGGTAGAAGGATAGATGGTTTGAGTATAGGGAATGAGGTGACTCTTGTAATGCAGTGTGATGTGACTTGAATAGGTATAATTAGTTAGGAATGCTTACCTTTGAATGCCAACATGGAGCATGAGCAAGTTGATTTTATTGGTATTAATTTCAAACATCAAAATAACCCTCATAGCAATACCTATAACCTAAGATACAGACATCATCCAAACTTCTCCTAGGGTGATCAAGGGAATCAAAGATCACAACCCCTTCCTGGTTTTCAGCAGCCTCACTGGCAAAAGAAGAAGCCAAATCTTAAAGATATGTTGGCTAAATTCATTTCAATTTCAAAAATAAGATTTCAGAACATTGAAGTAGCTTTGACGAAAAAACTTTCATCTATTTAGGATTTTCAGAATTAGATTGGTCAGCTTGCTAAATTGGTTTAAGAGAGACTACAAGGTAGTCTACCCAAAAAAAACACGTAAATGCAATTACATTGAGAAGTGGAAAGGTGTTAGCTGAGCCTCGAAAGATTATATATTGGGCTAAAATATTCGTAGGCCTAGAAGGCCCGACCGGTCTAGACATTTTGCGTCGTACACGACGTACGGGTGTGCCCCCAACCCCGACAGGGTTGGATTTGCACCCCGCCTACGTTCGAAGGCGCGCAAGGGAGAGCATTAGTTTAGTTATTCAATAACTACCAGGTTGGTTCATATATATAAACATATTCCACACTTGATATCTAACCAATATGGGACTAAGCTTTCTAATTTACTCACCATAATTCACAAGTAGCTCACTTTAAGTATCAATTTCTCATTCATCACTCAAATATTTTGAGTATATGATATACCTTTGTAAAAGTTTCATGGAGTAGAATATAAAATTATAATTTTATGATTCTAATTTCCACCCTTAATAATCAAGAATATGCCTTCAAGCTTCCAGAAAGTCTATTTTTTCTAACAAAAAATGAACTCCAGAGTTGCCGTCCAATCCTAAGCCTGAGGACCACCTGAAATGAAACATGCAAACACATGAGCTTTATGCCTAGTATATGACTTGACCCATATATCATATATACATATAGAATTTGCATTAGATCGAATTCCTTACCAAATATCATATAACATATCAGAGGTTATAGTATCTCATATCAAAGCATATCGTATTTCATATCATAGCATATCTTACCCACATCCGCTACAAACAATCTATGTCCAACTAATCACACCAAATAGGACTACTAGAGTCCATGTAACACTCCAAACTCGGCCTAGACATCATAAGGAATAGGTTTTGAAAACTGAGTTGTTTCAATAAACCATTCAACTTTTATAACTCGTATTTATTCATAATTACTACTGAAAACGACATTTAATGAGTTCATTTTCCAAAGCATAATTTACAACGGAAGTCACAAAACCGTTATATTTTAAAAACGTAGTTCATTTTTCTAGAAAATCTTTATTTTCGTAAAACCATGATTTTAGATACGCATTGCAATGTAAATGTCAAACACACATCCAAAACCAAAATAAAACCAACATTCCGGAGAGTCTCAAAAATACAAATTGTTAAATAAAACCAGAATTATAAATAAAAACCATAGATTACTAAATTAAAACAGTTCTCGATCAAGTGGACCGTTGAGCCTCCATCGTACTAGCTCATCTAAGTCTGTGAATTACCTGAACAGTACATACAAACAGATATGAGTTTTTTGTAAATTTAGTGCGTAACCCAACAGAAATATACATGTTATACATATAGAAATCACATACATAATCAGATTCAGATTCGGACTTAAGTCCTTTACAGATTCAGATAACAGAAACAGATATGTAGAGCAGATATATAAAGTCCTACCCCCATCCTCTACACACTAACTCCGACCATCCCAACACATCATGCGAGGTTAAAAACACTCACCCATCCCTATCGTGCTGTTATGGCACATATCAGATAATGTGTAGCCAAATTGTCAGAATATAAGCGATGATCACCATACAGAACAGTTCCTCCACATACATAAATCCCCCTAAACACAATTACAAATTACAAATACAGACTCAACATGCTTACATGATTACGTACAGATATCATATATAACAAAATAACCAGGCATGCATAACAGTATTATACTTCGAGCAGAATATTAACCTATCACATCACATAATTTTAGGGTTTGGTCAGCCCTTACCGACCCCATGGTAGGCCCACAGTCGATCGGTACGACCCATACAAACCTAGGGAAAATTTCAGAATTATAGGTCCATATGCCCGTGTGGGCCCGCACGCCCGTGTAGCCCACACGCCTAAATTGACCTTGCCAGTGTAGTTCACAAGGCTTGGCCCAAAACCCACATGCCTATGTGGGCCCACACACCCAACTCGGCCTAGCCTGTGTGGCCTACACTCCATACCCACACCATCACACGGTCGTGCCTTACGCACGATGACCCCTTTGTCATACACACGGCTGTGTCTCGTATACGGCCTACCACACAAGCGATTACAGGCCCATGTGGCATCGATAGCAGGCGATTTTTACTTTCACTGAAACTTCATTTTTCATATTTTGGGAACACACCTGTTATCGTTGTGATGCAAAAACACTCCCGAGCCAAAAACACCCTAACACCTCACATGATTTCGACTACAAATCAGCACGAGGAGAGCCCTGCTCTACACCATTTTCAACAACTGAAAAACAAAATAGAGGGAAGCAGTAATTGAAAAACAGAAGAGTAAAAGGGGAAAGAACACAAAATTGACGTCAATTTCTTTTCTGGAAAGAGAGGAAAGTTTTGAAAAAAAGAATAAAAAATAAAAATATTAAAAGATTAACTCCCAAATCCCTTAAATTTTACCCCACTAAACTACTAACAAACAACCTTCTCAGAAACCCAACTCCACCGAAACTCTTACATGCAACTGAGCAAAAATATCATCCTCGCTTGCGTAGGGATTTGAACACAAGACCTCCAACACCCTAACTCCTTTAGCACTTGAACCAGCAGACCCATTCTAACATGAATTAACAGAGAACTTTATATAAGCCCACACAACAAGGGTGAGGCTAGGATTAAAGAATTAACAAAATTTAGCAATGCTGAGACTTGAACCTAAGACCTTTCACACACACCCAGGACACTTAACCCCTAAAGCAGACACATATCTGTGTCAGATATTTAGAGAATCAGAAATAAATTATTCAAGGCGTTACAGTCCATCCACCCAATCACAATGATATGTGGCGATGTGCCACTCATAAATATGTAGTTGAGCTGCCAGACAGAAATTTGTGGTTTAGCGCCATAATTACAGTAATAACTGCCAAACAACACTTTCTCTAAAAAGTCATACCCCACCCCCATGCATATGCAAAATCATACTAACATACATACAAATATCATAAGTTGTATGGCATGCATCCCTAAACATATATTTTACAGATCATAAACATAACACATAATTTTTACAAACAAAACTTACATGTCTTACCACCTAAGCTTACCTACGTGTATATACCGAAACTTAAACTTTTATAGGTCTACATAATGCCTACAGACCCAATTTCTGAGTCCCTCAATTAAACCTTGATCGGGCCTTAAAGTTAGCCAAAAGGGCCCGCACACTCGTGTAGTCTACATGGCCTAACAAGCTAGCTTGAGTGGTCTACACGGTCTACCTAGCACTGATACCATTAAATGTAACACCCCATACCCGACCTAGTCGTTATGGTCAGTTTGTGAGGGTCACATTGCACTCAAAAACAATCTTGCTTAATTTTCAATGAGAAGCTCATTTAACTACAACAAATAAGATTGCTTGAAACATTGAAAACGCGACTATTCTGCAAAACCCATTAATACTTTGATGAAAAACCACATTTTATTAGCTTTGTTTAAATAGATCTAATAGACTTAATTAATTTGCGAATTAAAACATTGTAATGACTTAGTCAAAAGCATTACAGGGGAAAAACGTTATAATGACTCAATCTTATAAAACCTTAGTCCTTTGTTAGTCATGTTGTTTTGTCTTAAACATCGATTAAAATTATGTCCTTTATAAAACAAATACCAAAATAAAATTTAAAGTAGAAAATAAAAATTAAAATGTTAAAGACTCTAAAAAGTCCAAAGAAAGTCCAAAACATACTTGAACACAATGTGCAATCGAATAATGTAAAAACTGAGCTCTAGAGTCACCGTCCAATCCTAAGCCTGGGATCACCTGAAACGAAACATACAAACTCATGAGCTTCACACACAGTGTATGACTTAATCCACATCATATAAACATAAAGAGTTTGCATTAGACTGAAATTTCATATCATATATCATATAAAATATTGAAGCTTATCATATCTCATATCAGAGCATATTATATTTCGCATCAGAACGTATCATATTTCATATCATAGCATATCTTACCCCTATCCACTACACAGCATCTTCGTCCAACCAATCACATCAATTAGGATTACTACAGTGCATCCATCCAATCACATCGATATGTAGTGATGTGCCACTCATTAATATGCAACTGAGTTGCCAGACAGAAATTTGCGGTAGTTGCCATAATTGCGGTAATAACGGCCCACACTTCCTTGAACAAGTAATACCCCACCCCCATGTATATGCAAAATCATACTAACATACATACAGATATCATAAGTTGTATGGCATGCATACCTAAACATATATTTTATGGATCATAAACATAGCATATAATTTTTACAAACAAAACTTACATGTCATGCCTCCTAAGCTAACCTACGTGTATCTACTGAAACTTTAAACTTTTATGGGTCTACATAATGTCCACAGGCCCAATTTCTGAGTCCCTCAATCGGCCCTTGATCGAGCCTTAAAGTTAGCCAAAAGGGCCCACATGCCCGTGTAGCCAACATGGCCTAACAAGCTAACTTGAGTGGTCTACACGATCTACTTGGCTTTGATACCATTGAATGTAACACCCCATACCCGGCCTAGTCGTTATGGTTGATTTGTGAAGGTCACATTGCACGCGAAAACAATCTTGCTTAATTTTTAGTGAGAAGCTCATTTAAATACAAAAAATGAGATTGCTTAAAACGTTGAAAATGCAACTATTTTGCAAAACTTGTAAGTACTTTGATGAAAAACCACATTTTATTAGCTTTGTTTAAATAGATCTAATGGATTAATTCATTTGCAAATTAAAACATTGTAATGACTTAGTAAAAAACTTTATAGTGGAAAAACGTTATAACGACTCAATCTTATAAAAGCTTAGTCTTTTCTTAGTAATGTTGTTTTGTCTTAAACACTGATTAAAATTATGTCATTTGTAAAACAAATACCTAAATAAAATGTAAAGTACCAACTAAAAATTAAAATATCCATGAGTCCGAAAAGTCTAGAGAAAGTCCAAAACATACTTAAAAGTAATGTGAAACCCAATAATGTAAAAACCATGCTTCAGAGTCGTCGTCTAATCCTAAGACTCAGGATCACCTAAAACAAAACATACAAATAAATGAGCTCCATGCGCAATGTATGACTTGGCCCACATATCATATATACATATAGAGTTTGCATCAGGTCGAAATTTCATATCATATATCATATAAAATATCGAAGGTTATCATATATCATATCATAGCATATGCTCCCCCTATTCTCTACACTACATCTTTGTCCAACCAATCACACTAATTTGGACTACTAGAATGCATCCATCCAATCACACTGATATGTGGTGATGTGACACTGATTAATATGCAACTTGTATGGTCCACACGGTCTACCTGCACAGGCCGTGTAATCACACACGGTCGTTTACTCCACGTGGCCTACCACACAATCATGTGACGTTGGGAAATTTCGAAAACAGTCCCTATTTTCTTATTTTTACGAGTTTCTGGCGAGCTTTTCGAGTTAGTTCACACACCTGAATATTGATTTGACAAACCACATGTCTAGAACTCACAAAACCTACATTCGTTCATTAGATCAAACTAAATAACCGAGGAAAAAGTCATTTAAAATCACACACATAACCTAAAATTTCAGACCTCAAAACAAAATTCGAGTACTTACTTGTAACAGCCCATTTTTAGTCAAATCGAAACAGTGGTTTCAGGACCAAAAATCCAAAATCAAAATATTTATTTGATATTATTTTAATGTTTACAGCATGATAGCATGTATGTGTGAAAATTTTGTAAAGAAATTTTATCGTTTAAATGGTTAATTTGATAAAAATGACTAAATCGCGTAAACTGAAAAATTGGGGTTCTATAAGCTAGAAGGGTTTAATAGCTATAAAATTAAATAAAGGAGGTCCTTATATTATAATTTAACCATTTATAATGTAATTGGACATATTTTTGCATGGTTAAATGAATCTTAATGTTTAGTAATAAAGGTTAAAATGGTAAAATAATGATTAATAGCTTAAAATTAAAAGATACAAAATATGTATCATCTTCTTCTTCATTATTTTGACCAAATTTAACAAGAAAGAAGCCATTAGAATAGCTTCAAGGTTTGGCTAGGTTCCTCCTCTTGCATGGTATGTATTTTTGCTCGGTTTTTAATGATTTTCATGTTTTTGAGATCGTTGCTTTGTATTCTAACTAGCCCGTACCTTAAATTTCGAAACTGTTAAAGATTTATCATGTTGCCATTGTTGAATGCTTGAGTAAATTGATGAATTATGATATATTTGGAAGGTTTAATGTTAGATTAATAGCTTTTGTAAAGTGATTTTTGACAAAGATGTCAAAAAGGGGATTAAATTGAAAAAAATGTGAAATTTGATGCTTAAAAGTGTGAATAAATTGAAAATATGGGCTGATAGTAACATGTATTAAATTCGGATAAGCATGGGTTTGTACTAGATTGCATGAATTTGCAATTTTATGTGATAAGGACTAAATTGTGAAAATGTGAAACATTAGGGACAAATGTGTAAATTTACTAAATTATAAGTTATAGGCTAAATTGAATATACTGAATGTTGAATGTGCTAAATTTGGAAATATATAGATCAAGATAAGCCAAGATCGGGATTAGATCGGGGAAAAGTAAAAGTGGACGAATAGTCGATAATTTCTATCCGAGCAAATCGATGTAAGTTCGTATAATTAGAATTGAACTTTTAAATACTTGTAAATTATTTGAAAAGAAAGTATAATTGAGTAAATGGTATTACTGAGCTCGAATGCTTAATTGATGAGAATTATTGAATATCGAGTCCCGTTTGAACTGTAGAAAGTCGCAAGATATGAGTGACATGTCACTAGTGTTACTATTTTAGATGAGATCCTGCATGTGTTGCGGACTCATCACAGCTCGTACGAGCTTACTCTGTGGTTTTAGAAATCAAGTCAGAATGCTCCACACGACCTCACAGAGGGGCATATGACTTGGCCGTGTGGCATAAGTCAATATGCCCTACATGTTTGGCACGGCCTAGTACACGGCCTGGCACACGGGCATGTATGGCCATTTTTAGGGCATACGGGCTAGCCACAAGGACGTGTGTGTTGGCCATGTAACCCAAGTCAAAGAGTTACACGGGGTCGAACACGGGCTAGGACACGGCAATGTGCTCCCATTTCGAATGTCCACACGACCTGTGACATGGGTGTGTCTGGTGGCCGTGTGAGACACATGGCCTGGCCACACGAGCGTGTGTCCCTTGTTGGGAGAAAAAATTTAAAAGTTTTGTGGAAGTTCCTTAAGTTACCGGTTTAGTCTCGAATCATTTCCAAAGCATGTTTAGGGCCTCATCGGCTCGAATAAGGCACAAATTGATTGAGATTGAATGATGAATGCTTGAATTGAGAAAATGTTTGCTAAATGAATGTTTAATTGTTTTGTAAGTCCAGTAATACTCCGTAACCTATTATGGCATTGAACAAGGGTAAGGGGTGTTACATTACTTCTCTAAAACAGCATCCAAATTGAAAAATTACTCCGCGAAAATAATATACTTTTTGCATTCTTCGCCTAAACAAAGCACAAAAACATTTGTCACAACCAAGAATGGAAACAAACACTAATACAACCCCTACCTTGAATGTGGAATAGTTCAAATCCTAATATCAGGAACTTAATATGACATTACTTATACTTTGCTTGGATTATGCCCTAACAATCCCACACCATACAACAATTACCATTAAAACACAATATGTTAGCAAAGCAAAAAGGAAAATGGAAGAAAAAAAAAGAAAATAAACAGTAAAAAATAAAAAGAAAATAAAATAAAAGAAGTAAGAAGGCAAAAAAAACTACAGCAAAAATGGAGTGGGTGATGGAAGGTAAAATTAGGTGACCGATTCTAGGGAGTTTGAAAAATTAAAATAAAATAAAATTGATATAAATTTACCTTAATCCAAATCCTAACCAACTAGATTTTTTTAAAAAAAAAATTAAATTTAACACTACTACATAAACAGTACTAAAGCAAAATTATTCCAAACTTACGCAATGCAAGATTCGTATATAAGACCCAAAGGTAAACTAGCAAACACCTTACCACCGAACCAATAAGCTCATTCTATCAACAAACTTGCGAAAATAAAAGATAAGCTCTAAGGCACAAGCTTGACATAATGCCAAAATTAAGAGGAAAAATTCAAAACAATGGAATCAAGCTCAAGACCTTAAGTAGACTTTCAAGGGCTTTAAACATCACACCAAATATAGTTATTTGACATACTTGCACATTTTAAATATAAGAATTTATACCTCGAAATTTACTTGAGTAAAACAAATAGGGATACTGTTAAGGAATCGAGTCCTCAGGCTCCCAAGTGGCCTCTTTTGAACAATGATTTCCTGACAGAACCTTAACTAATGGAATGATCTTTTCCTTCAAGACCTTAACCTCACGATCCAAGATTTGAACCGGCTCCTCCACAAAAGAGAAATCCGACCTTAACTCAATTTCCTCCACTAGAACCATATGAGAAGGATCAGATTGATAACGCCTCAACATGGACAAATGAAAAACGTCATGGATGCGATCCAGCTCCGAAGGCAACTCTAGTTGATAAGCAACTCGCCTAACACGTCTCAAAACCCAATACGGTCCTATGAACTGAAGGCTTAACTTGCCCTTACAACCAAATCTGATAACCTTCTTCCAATTTGATACTTTAAGGAAAACACGATCCCTTACCTCAAACTAAATATCTCGCCTCTTAAGGTCCACATAAGACTTCTGTCTATTAGAAGAGGCCTTAAGTTAATCTCGAATCATACAAACCTTATACTTAGTCTAAGCCACTAACTCCAAACCTAGAACCTTCATCTCACCAAACTCAATCCAATAAAGGGGAGTGCAACATTTCTGACCATAAAGTGCCTCATAAGGCGCCATTTGGATACTAGGCTGAAAGCGATTATTGTAAGAAAATTTATGCAACACCCCATACCCGTAGCCCACGTCGGTGCAGAATACGAGACATTACCAAACTCGATCTCATGCACCCAAATGTTCACAAGTCACCAAGACTCAGTCCAATTTAATTTTTTTTTTCAATTTCTACTTTAAACTTCTTGTTATGAGCCTACGAGCCCCAAATCGACCATTGAAAACTGTTTGGGATCAGCTCAGGTCCTTAAACCATCCATAGAAAATTTGACTTTGAAACAAGATACACACCCGTGTGGAAGGGTAACACGCCCATGTGGCCATTTCGACATGGTCGAGTGATGGCCTGCGTGGCTCACACGGCCTAAGCAATATAGGGACACGCCTGTGTCCTCCACTCGTGTGGAAATAATTTTAAATGCACACCTACAGGGGCTTTCACAGGGCTTGGCACACACTCGTGTCCCTGGCCCGTGTCCATCACACGGCCATGACACGCCCGTGTTCTAACCCATGTACAAAAACATGGACATTTTGTTTCTAACATCAGCAGCCCCAAAATGTCACACGGCCAATGCACACGCCCATGTGCTAGGCCGTGTCTATCACACGGCTAAGACAAACGGCCATGTCTCTGTCCGTGTGTTTACTACCATGCATATTGACTTGAATTTTTCACGTACAGGGGACACACTGCCGAACTACACGCCCATAGGGTAGACCGTGTGTCACACACGGCCCAGAAACACGCTCGTGTGTCTACCCGTGTGGACAATATAAGGCTATTTACCAAGCCTCTTTGCCACCCTTACTTACACAACCTACACATTAGCAACTAAAGCCAATACAAGGCTATCTCATGCAACCAAATCAGCCACAATAAACAACATTTTATGTGTGCATTTTACTCATCTATGAAGATAGCATCTTTGTATATAAATCAAAATGAATATTAACCATCATTTTAGGCTTAATACAAAATGAGAGATTAATCTCAAGCCAACACATTTGGCCAAATTGATAATGACACAAAACACAAGTCTAGTTCCCTATACATGCCATATTCAAAAATATAAATCAAACTATATTGAATGCTTCGATTGATAGTGTGATTGATATCTCTGACTTCCATTGATCCTTAAGCTAGATAGGCGGCACTATAAAAAAAATGGAAAAGGAGAGGGAGTAAGCATAAAGCTTAGTAAGTTGCGCAAAAATAAACTTACAACATAACTTTACCATTCATCAACAAGCTAATAATATACAATTGGGCATAAGTAAAACTTACTCATCAATATTCAATACACATCATATATCATAAAATTGGGCTCATATTCTACATATACCAAACAGGTACCTGTACCACACACAACACAGTTATACTTTCCTCGTTAACTTGAAATCATAACTTTCACCGTTGAACCATTTGGAACACTATCAGATATTCATTAAGCCTCAAACATGTGGTAAGGCGCAGATGCCATGTCCCAGACATGGTCTTACACTGACGCATCTCGTAGCCGATGCATGTCCCAGACGTGTCTTGCACTGACTTACGTCTCAAGGCCGATGCATGTCCTAAACATGTCTTACACTAGCACTCATCTCAATGGCAAAGCCATATCCTAGACATGGTCTTACACTGGACTGGCTCTCATGATGTGGCCGATGCATGTCCCAAACTTGTCTTACACTAGCTCACAATAACCCATAAGTTATGGCATGAATATCCGATTTATTTCTTAAGTTCAAACGGGAACTCTACTATCTCTATTACCATCATGCTGTCCCAATTCCACAATCAAGCAATTAATGCTACATTAAATTCAAGTACAATTCAACACATACATTAACATTTTAGTTGTATTATTTACATTCAACTTACCTCAGATTACAAAATGTGGCGACTAGTCGATTTAATCGATTTGCTTGGCTTTCCCCCCGTTTAAGTTCAGATTTGGTGATTCTTGATCTATAATCGAAAAATGCACTTATTTAGTCACTAAATAAAATTAAGAAATCAAAAATTCATATTTTTGGTAAAATGACCATTTTGCCCCTAGACTTTGACAAAATGACCTTTTTACCCTTAGGCTCAAAAATCGATTTTTATCGAATTTCATCATATCTTAAGCCTATTTGAACCCTTTTTACTCTTATAGAAACTCCAAATTCCCACTATTTCACATACTTATCATCTATTTTACAACTTATACAATATAGTCCTTTTAAATGTTTTCATGCTAACACCTTTCACAAAAGTTGTTCATAAAACACCCAAGACTTATTTTCTTTCATAAAAACTCATCCCTTTCATGGAAAAACCCTACACTCTTGATCATTTTGCAAAATAGTACCCTCATTTGAAAGCTCATGCTTCAAGGGTCTCAAAAGTATAAAAATATTCAAGGGAAGCCATTAAAATAACTTACTTGTGAAGACTTAAAGTTGCTAAAATTTCAAGCTCTTAAAACCCCATTTCTTTGCTAAAAATTTTGGTGGTAGAGAAGAATGTGAGAATGTGATATCATCTTTCTCTTATTTTATTTCTATTTTAATCAATTTAGCCTCCAAACCCACCAAATTTGGACTTTTTGACTAAGTTTGTCTCCTATGGCCAGCCATGCCTCCTTAAAGGGTCTAATTTCCCTTTAAAGACCCCCAATTTAGGTTCTCTAGCTATTTGGCATGTTTAGCTATCAAAATAGGACTTTTGCATTTTATGCAATTTAGTCATTTTTCACAATTGGGCTTATAAATGTCATAATTAACCCACCAAATTTTTCATGCACTCTTAAAAACATGCTATAACATCTAAATAATTATAAAATAATTTACCCGACTCCAAATTTGTGGTCCTGAGACTAATATTCTGACTAGGCCCTAAATCGGGCTATTACAATTCTCCCCCTTAGGGATTTTTGTCCCCGAAAATCTTACCGGCGAATAAGTTCAGGTATTGATCTCTTATAGCCTCCTCAAGTTCCCATGTGGCTTCCTTGACTTCATGTCTATGCCACAAAACTTTCACGAGTATTATACTCTTATTCCTCAACTGTTTGACTTCACGAGCCAAAATCTTGACTGGCTCTTCGCCATAAGTCATGTCCGGATAAATCTCAACCTCTGTTGGCGCAATCACATGCGAAGGGCCTGATCTATAGTAGCGTAGCATAGATACATGAAGCACGTAATGAATCTTTTCAAACTCTGGTGGCAAAGCCAATCAATAGGCAACTAGTCTTACTCTTTTGATAACCTCATAAGGTCCTATAAAATGAGGACTCAACTTGCCTCTTCTACCAAAGATAAGGACTTTGCTCCACAGGGATACATTCAAAAATACCTTATTGCTAACTAGAAACTCAATTTCCTTTCATTTCAAATTTGCGTAGGATTTCTGTCTATCTGAGGCGACCTTCAAGCAGTCACGAATCACTTTAACTTTCTCTTCAGTCTTTTTTATTAAATTGACCCCGTGAATCTGACTCTCCCTGAGCTCAGTCCAATATAAGGGTGTTCAACACTTTTTCCCATACAAAGCCTCATAAGGCGCCATTTCTAGACTTGTCTGATAATTGTTGTTGTAGGCAAATTCAACCAATGGCGAGCACCTTTCCCAACTGCCTTGAAACTCAAGAACAGAACACCGCAACATGTCTTCTAAAATTTGAATCACTCTTTCCGACTGGCCGTCAGTTTGTAGGTGAAATGTCGTGCTAAAACTCAACTTTGTTCCCAATGCCTCTTGTAGCTTTTTCTAAAAACTTGAGGTAAATCTCGGGTCCTTGTCCGAAACAATCGACAAGGACACTCCATGTAATCTCACAATCTCAGAAACATACAAGTCGGCCAGTTTCTTGAGAGAGTAATCAGTACGTATTGGCACAAAATGTGCCGACTTTGTTAGCCTATCCACAACAACCCAAACAGTATCCTTTTTTTAGGGTTACTGGCAAACCCATCATAAAATCCATAGTGATCCTATCCCACTTCCACTCGGGGACCATGATAGGCTAAAGTAGACCCGAAGGTACTTGGTGTTCAGCCTTCAACTACTGACACACAAGACACTTGGAAACGAACTGTGAAATATTTCTTTTCATCCCCGACCACTAATACATTTTCTTCACGTCGTTATACATTTTCACATTACCCAGGTGGACGGACAAACACCCTTTATATGCCTCATCTAAAATCTTCTAGATCAATTCGTTGTTCTTGGGTACACAAACTCTATCTTTGAACATCAAACACCCATTGACACCGACACGAAACTCGAATTTATTTTTCGTCTCACACTGTGTTATCTTAGCTTGCAACTCTTTATCACCTTGCTGAGCTTCATGGATCTCTTATAGAAATGTTGGTCTAGCTCTCAAATCTACTAGGATCGAACCATCTCTAACATAGATAACTGAGTATTCATGGCTCTCAAGGCAAAAAATTATTTTCGACATAGAGCATCAGCGACTACATTCGCCTTTCCCGGATGGTAGTCGATAATCAACTTATAATCCTTTATTAGCTCTAACCATTTTTGTTGCCGTAAATTTAACTCCTTTTGAGTCATCAAGTAATTAAGACTCTTGTGATCAGTGAATACTCGACATTTCTCTCCATATAAATGATGTCTCCAAATCTTCAGCGCAAACACGATGGTGGCCAACTTTAAATCGTGCGTCAGGTATTTTTTCTCATGAGGCTTTAGTTGTCTTTAAGTGTAAGCTATGACCTTACCTTTTTGCATAAGCATGCACCCCAAACCATTTAAGGAGGCGTCACTATATATTACAACCTCATTGCCCGACTTTAATTGCACTAACACTGGGGCCTCAGTCAGTAAAGTCTTTAATTGGTCGAAACTCTGTTGGCACCTTTCTATCCATTTGAACTTGACATCTTTTTGCAGCAGTCGTGTCATCGGGGTAGCTATCATAGAGAATCCGTTTACAAACAGCCTATAGCTGAGATTTTGCTTGGGTCAACTCTAATCTCATCACCCGACAAAATATGTCCGAGAAATCCAACCTCCTTAAGCCAAAACTTGCTCTTACAGAACTTGAGGTACAATTGTTTATCTCTCAAGGTCTGTGATACATTTCTCAAATGCTTTGCGTGCTCACTCTCATCATGCGAATAAATAAGTATTTCATCGATAAAGACAACCATGAACTTATCCAAAAATGGCCAAAAAATACGGTTCATTAAATCCATAAAAACTTCCGGGGCATTAGTCAAACCAAAGGGCATGACGAGGAACTCAAAATGCCCATATCTTGTCTGAAACGCGATCTTCGGTACATCTTGCTCTTTCACACTTAGCTGGTAGTATCCTAACCTCAAGCCAATCTTGGAAAATACAGTGGCTCCCTTTAACTGATCAAACAGGTCATGATTCTTGGCAAAGGGTACTTGTTCTGTGACAGCCCAAAATTGACCCTAGTCGGGAAGTGGTTTTGGGACCACAAAACCGAGTCATAAAAATAATTGATTTCCATATTCTATGCTTATTATGTGTGTACATGAGTATGTGGAAGTTTCATTCTCCAATTTTGCCAATTGCATGAGAAATTATTAAATAGGGATTGATATGAGACATGGTGAAAATATGATAGGCTAATTAAAATGGTCTATTAATGCATGTTGTGAAAATGATGGGTTTGCATGTCAAATTACCCAAAATTTGAGCTAGTGGTTGGCCATGCTATGGGTGGAAACATGTTGGGAACATGTTGGCCTAGTGAGGTATGTATGAAAAAAATAAAATAAGGGGCATGGGCATAAAATAATGAAAAGGAGTATGATGAATACAAAAAAAAATGTGTGTAGTTGTTTCCCCCCCCCATTGCCGTGAGCTAAAGAAAAGAAAGGAGAAAATTTTTGTTCATCCTTTCTCATCTTCATTTAGCCGAAACTAGAAAGAAAAAAAAACAAAGAAAAAAAATGCTCATCTTTTGGTTCATCCTTGGCCAAAACTTTTAAGGAGGAAGGAAGAAGAAAGGTTGAAGAGGTTCGGCCATGCATGTAGCTAGGCTAAGGTATGTTTGATGATGTTCCATGAGATGCATGCATGTTTTAGTTGTTAGCTTGAGTTCTACCTAGCCCATGGTCTAAATCTTGCTATGTGATGGAAATGACACTCGGCCATGGATGCATCATTCTTGGTTGATGTTTGATGTTGTGGTGATGAGGCATGAGGATGAGTTAAGATTCGGCCTAGGTGGAGTTTGTGTTAATGCCATTGCATGCTAAATATGAAGCTTGTTAATGATGCATGTGATGGTGGCTTGATGATTCTTGAACCTCCTTTTTAGCATTTTTGAGTGAGCACATATGTGCATTGGTTGCTAAATGGAGAAGAATCGGCTAGCAAGTTGTGTGCTAAGGCCGAATATAACTTTCGCTTGTTAATGAGCAATGCATGTGTTAAATTGATGGAAAGGGAGAGGATGCTTTACTAGTGTGTATATGTGTGTATTAGCCAAGTTTTGAACTTGAAACAAAAGGGTGTTTAGTCAATACAAGTGACCATACTTGTAGAATGTATTAAGTGTTGAAATCGGCCCCAAAATAGACATGCATATTCGGCCAAGGGGGAAAAATTAGCTAAAATGTTGAGTTTGATTCATGATTCCGTACATATGTGACTTTAATGTCTAATGTATAAATATGGGCTAAGTGCCTTGTGTTCCCCTTTTCGATGCTCAAATGATTAAATCAATTTATTTGTTTAATTAAGCTCAAGAGCAAAGGGGAACTAAATCCGATAAAGGGAAGGAAAAAGTGGTCGAATAGCTATCGGAATTGTTTGACAACACCCGAGGTAAGTTCTTGAGTAAAAGAGCTTAAATTATGATGTGATTAGATCATGTTTTGAGCAAATTAAAATCATGCTCTTTGTGTGGCTATTGAGCCGAATTTGCAAGAATGATAAATGTCTTGTGTTTGAGTTTTGCTAACGAAAATGAAATACGAATGGGCCATGATTTATTGTTAAATGTGCATGGTTATTTGAATGCTGTCCGGGCTAAGTCCTGAAGGCTTGTGCTAAGTGACAATATCCGGACTAAGATCCGAAGGCATTTGTGCGAGATACTAATTCCGGGCTAAGCCCGAAGGCATTTGTGCGAGTTACTAAATCCGGGTTAAGTCCCGAAGGCATTTGTGCGAGTTACTAAATCCGGGTTAAGTCCCGAAGGCATTTGTGCGAATTACTATAACCGGGCTATGTCCCGAAGGCATTTGAACGAGGAGCTATATCCGGTTAAATTCCGAAGGTACGTGATTTGGGAATGAATGAACTTGCTGTAAAATTCCAGTTAATACTCTCGAAACATCCCAACATTGAGGTATGTTTCGTATGTGCTTGAATTTAGTTGAGCCCTTACAAATAAGTATTCGCTCAGTGGATAAACGAGCTACCGGCCTTTGGCTGAGTTGATCTTTTTTTGTGTATGTACATAAGGGCTAGTTGAATCATGGAAACCATGAAATAGGTAAAGTCTACCTTAAAGGCAGATGCTGACAGCAGCAGTGATGTAGGTTTGGAAAATCACTAAAAATAGTAGGAGGGGAATTAAATAGTGAATAAATTATGTAAACAAACCTTGATGAATCTAATTTCATAGGAAAGTAACGAAACAATCATACGGATAGTATGTTAAGAGATATTCAGGTTCTCGTGAGACAGGGCCAGAACGGTTTCTGGATTTCCTGTTCTGACTTTGGAAATTCATTAAATATTAACCAGAGATAATTAGGAGTCATACCATATATGGATAGATTCCTATCTGAGTCTAGTTTCTATAGAAACAAACGGAATCAGTATCGGAGCCCTGTACAAGGAGATATCCAAGTCGTAATGCGCAAAGGTCAGGGTAGTCGATCCCTGTAACATGGGAGAATTTTACTAATAAACTGTACTAATTGGCCCAACCAAAAATTCTAGAAAAAAATATGTAGATGGGCATATGAGTCTAGTTTCAGGAAAAAATCACGAAACTGATTTTCGAGTTGTGAAACTCAAGATATGATTTTTAAAGCTACTAGTACGCAGATTGGCAGTGTCTGAGAAATATTTTTATAAGGGGTTTAAAGTCTGTTAACACCTCGTGTTCGACTCCGGTGTCGGTCTCGGGTTCGGGGTGTTACATGTTCTTCACTGTTACTTTATTGAGCTGTCTATAGTTGATCGCGAGGTTTCGTGATAGGTTTTAAATATTTATAATTACTCGTTCTTGAACTAACTATTATCGCGATGTAGGTAAGTGTACCTATCGAACAGTAGTATAGTTTTAGCAAGCCCGGGTTGTCGAACCCAATGGAACTAAAAGTACTAGTAATGACTGTCTTTTTATTATATATCCTAAGAATAATAGGGTTTTGTTTTAATTAACTAATTATCTAAACTAAGAACGTACAGAGAAAAGAATTGGGGAATTGCTTTTGGGAAAATCGATTGACTTGAGACAATACCTAAGGAAAAATCCACCTAGACTTTACTTGTTATTCTGACTCCAAATCGGACGATTTATTCATTCAACTTGTTCCATAGAGATCCCTAAGTTATGTTATTATCCCTATTCAAGACTAATAACATCTAATCCCTAGATTGAATAACTGAGAATTTTCTCTAATTAACACTCTAGGGTTGCATTAACTCGATCTATGGATCCTCTTATTAGGTTTCACCCTAATTCGGCAAAATCTTGTCACCCTATTTCTAGGCGCGCAATCAACTCCGCTTAATTATGACAAAAGTACTATTAGACAGGATCTATTCCTCCTCTGAATAAGAGCATCTCTTGAATCAGTATCCTGGGATATCAAGACAAGAATTAAGAACACATAATTAAGAACAAGTTAAATATTTATCATCGATTCAAAAACTAATAACAAGATTCATCTTAGGTTTCATTCCCCTTAGGTATTTAGGGGATTTAGTTCATAACTAAATAAGAAAAATCTCAGAAAAATAAAGAATACAAAACATAAAGAAAACCCAAAACTCCTGAAGGGAAATTGAGGAGAGATCTTTAGTCTTGATGATGAATCCGACTTCTGATATGGATCAATCGGCTTCCTTAGGGTAATTCCTTACCCCCTATTCTCTATTTCTCCTTTTTCTCCTCTTCTAGGGTGTATTTATAAGCTTTGGAATGCCTAGAAGCCCTCAAAAGTGGCCTTTTCCGAATTGGACTTAATTATGGCTCGGCAGGGACATGCCCATGTGCGATTACTTCAGGCCATGTCCGAGCTTGTTAGAATGGCACGAGCGTGTGCTATGCCCGTGTGAGTCGTGCTCCAATTCTTCCAGATTGACACGACCGTGTGGTCTGCCTGTGTGAGGAGGTCCAGGCCATGTTGATTTCGTACTTTGGCCCATTTTCTCCGTTTTTGGCCCGTTTCTCGTTCCTTTCGCTCTCCTATGCTCTCCTAAGTTTAAAACATGAAATTAAAGCATTAGGAGCATCAAATTCACCAATTCTAATGGAAAATCATCCATAAAATGCGTTAAACATGGGGAAAATATGTATAAATTATGGTTTATCAATAGTCGATACATAACCTCATCGACCCATCTTTCTTTTTCGCAAAGAGCACCAGAGCACCCCACAGGGAAAAGCTCGGTTTCGTAAAGCCCTTGTCAGTTAACTCTTGTAGTTGAACTTTCAACTCCTTTAACTCTGTAGGAGTCATCCTATATAGAGCAATAGAGATGGGTGCCGTATCGGGGACCAACTCAATTCTGAACTCAACTTCCCTCACTGAAGGCAATCCGAGTAGTTCCTCTATAAATACATCCATAAACTCACAAACCACTGGTACCGATTCAATCTTCAACTCAGACACTTGAGTATTCAGCATAAAAGCTAGGTAAGCCTCATATCCTTTCCTCAAATATTTCTCAGCAGTCAAAGATAATACTATTACAGGCAAATTATCTGATTCATCTGACCTGACCCGAAGAACACTTCCGTCTTCACATTTCAACTCAATAATTTTTCTCTCACAGTCCACTACGACACTATAAGAAGTCAACCAATCCATCCCAAGGATTACATCAAATTCATTAAATAACAATAATATCAAGTTAGCCGGAAAACAGTGGTCTCTAATTGTCAAAGGACAATTTCTACATACTTGGTCCACTAGCACATGTCTGCCTAAAGGGTTGGACACTTTTATCACAAACTCAGTGGACTCTACTATTATGTTCATACGAGGTATCAATTCCATACAAATATAAGAGGGGGTAGACCCCAGGTCAATTAAAGCAACAACAGATATTTCATGAATAGAAAAGGTACCTGTGATCACGTTAGAGATTCTGCCTCTTCACGGGAACGAATAGCATAAGTCCTTCCAAGTGGTCTGCCCTCGAACCTCACTGCAGTATCTTTTGGCGCACCTCTGCTAAAAGCCCCGCTTCCAGGGTTCTTTTGTGGTCTACCCCTCAATTGAGCACTACTTGCCTTCACTTCTTACTTTTTCTCTCTCTCTTCCATTTTGGGACAGTCTTAGATGAAGCATTCTAATGATCCACACTTAAAACAACCCCTTTCATTCCCCCAGCACTCGCCAAAGTGACGCCTACCACATTGAGAACATTCTGGCCTATTTGGCCGAGCACTGCTGACTCTCGAGACAGAAGTGGTCTGGGCTTTAGAAATTATGTTCTGCCAGTTCTTGTTTCTATTCGAAAACCCCACTAAAGCATTCGATCGAGCAGTGAATTCCATCGATCTTTTAGATAAGGACTGATGTGACTTCCCTGTCTTTCTCTTCTTTGAATATCGCGACTCAAAAGTCACTTTCCTCCTCTCTTTTACCAGCTTCCCTACCTTGCATGCTCTCTCAACGAGCACTACAAATTCTCTTAGTTCTAGGATGCCAACAAATACTCAGATATCTTCACTAAGACCACCCTCGAACCTCTTACACATAGTGGCTTCAACAGACATGCACTCCTGCGCGTACATACTGAGACTCACAAATTCACACTCATATTCTGTCACTGACATTCGACCTTGCTTTAGCTCTAGGAATTTCTTCCTCTTCTGATCTATAAACCTCTAGATAATATACTTCTTTTGGAACTCTTCCTGGAAAAATTCCCAAGTTACTCTCTCTCTCGGTACGACAAAATGAGAGTGTTCCAGCACTGGTAGGCTGAATCTCGCAAAAGTAATACAGCACATTTTATGCATTCCTCGGGCGTGCACGACAGTTCATCAGCCACCCTAACTTTATTCGCTAACCAAAACTCTACTTTCTTTGGGTTTTCATCTAAGTTAGCCCAGAATTCCTCGGCCCCTTGCGTCCTAATCTTGTCTACCAGAGGCTTCTCCCTCCTTATCAAGTCCGTGCCTTGTGAAGGTACCGGGGCATACTGAGAGATCGGAGGAGGTGGGGGAGGTGGAGCATTCGGATTCGCACGAACAAACTCCATGTACCAAGCATCCATCATTCGGAGGGAGGCTTCTCTAGCCCCTCCGCCCTGGCCCATAGTCACGGGCTCGCTCTCAACTGGAGCGGTCCCTTCAGCAGGAGCTGATGCGTTACCCTCCACGTCATCCACCGTGGCTCTATCAGGATCCATTTACCATATAAAAATAAAATTTATAATCGTCAGAAGTTGTCACACTATCAATATACAATTATGGCATGTATAGCTAGACCCATACTCTCGCTAGGTTAGTCCTAAACTGACTAAACCATGGCTCTGATACCATTAAATGTTACACCCCACACCCGTAGCCCACACTGGATCGAAATACGAGGCATTACCTAACTCAATCTCATGCACTCAAATGTTCACAAGTCATCAAAACTCGGTCCAATTTAAAACTTTTTTCAATTTCTACTTTAAACTTCTTATTATGAGCCTACGAGCCTCAAATCAACCATTGAAAACTGTTCAGGATCAACCCGGGTCCTTAAACCATCCATAGAAAATTTGACTTTGAAACAAGGCACACGCTCGCGTGGAAGGGCAACACGTCCGTGTGGCCATTTCGACATGGTCGTGTGATGGCCTGTGTGGCTCACACGACCTAAGCAATACAGGGACACGTCCGTGTCCATCACACAGCCATGACACGCCCGTGTCCTAGCCCGTGTGCAAAAACATGGACATTCTGTTTCTGAATTCAGCATCCCCAAAATGTCACACCGCCAATGCACACGCCCATGTGCTAGGCCGTTTCTATCATACGACTGAAACACACGGCTGTGCAGGGGACACACGGCCGGACCACATGCCTATAGGGTAGACCATGTGTCACACATGGCCTAGACGTACACCCATGTGTCTACCCGTGTGGATAATATAAGGCTATTTACCAATCCTCTTTGCCACCCTTACTTACACAACCTATACATTAGCAACCAAAGTCAATACAAGGCTATCTCATACAACTAAATCAGCCACAATAAACAACATTCCATGTGTGCATTTTACTCATAATCAAAATGAATATTAACCATCATTCGAGGCTTAATACAAAATGAGAGATTTATGCCAAGCCAACACATTTGGCCAAATTGACAATGACACAAAACACAAGTCTAGTTCCCTATACATGCATATTCAAAAATATAAATCAAACTATGTTGAATACTTCGATTGATAGTGTGATTGATATCTCTAACTTCCGTTGATCCTTGAGCTAGATAGGCGGCACTATAAAAAAATGCAAAAGGAGAGGGAGTAAGCATAAAGCTTAGTAAGTTGCACATAAATAAATTTACAACATAACTTTACCATTCATCAACAAGCTCATAATATGCAATTGGGCATAAGTAAAACTTACTTATCAATATTTAGTTTAGGCTCATATTTTATGTATACCAAACAGGTACCTGTACCACTCACAATAAAGTTATACTTTCCTCGTTGACTTGAAATCATAACTTTCATCGTTGAACCATTTGGAACACTATCAAATATTCATTAAGCCTCAAACATGGGGTAAGGTGCCGATGCCATGTCCCATACATGGTCTTACACAAGCTCTAGCATATTTGTGCCAATGTCATGTTCCAGACATGGTATTACACTGACTCATCTCGTAGCTGATGCATGTCCTAGACATGTCTTAAACTGACTTACGTCTCGAGGCTGATGCATGTCCCAGACATGTATTACACTAGCACTCGTCTCAATGCTGAAGCCATGTCTGAGACATGGTCTTACACTGGCTCTCATGATGTGGCCGATGCATGTCCCAGACATGTCTTACACTAGCTCACAATAACCCATAAGTTATGGTATGAATGTCTGATTTATTTCCTAGGTTCAAACGGGAACTCTATTATCTCTATTACCATCATGCTTTCCCAATTCCACAATCAAGAAATTCATGCTATATTAAATTCAAGTACAATTCAACACATATATTAACATTTTAGTTGTATTATTTACATACAACTTACCTCGGATTACAAAATGTGGCAACTAGTCGATTTAATTGATTTGTTTTGCTTTCCCCAAGTTTAAGTTCGGATCTAGTGATTCTTGATCTATAATTGCAGAATGCACTTATTTAGTTACTAAATAAAATTAAGAAATCAAAAATTCATATCTTTGGTAAAATGACCATTTTGCCCCTAGACTTTAACAAATGACCATTTTACCCCTAGGCCCGAAAATGGATTTTTATCGAATTTCTTCATATCTTAAGCCTTGTCGAACCCTTTTTACTCTTAGAAAAACTCCAAATTCCTACTATTTCACATGCTTAACATCTATTTTAGGTGTTTTCATGCTAACACCTTTCACAAAAGTTGTTCATAACACACCCAAAACTTATTTTCTTCCATAAAAACTCAGCAAACATTACAAACCCTTTCATGGAAAAACCCTACACTCTTGATCATTTTGCAAAATAGTACCCTCATTTGAAAGCTCATGCTTCAAGGATCTCAAAAGTATAAAAATATTCAAGAAAAGCCATTAAAATCACTTACTTTTGAAGACTTAAAGTTGCTGAAATTTCAAGCTCTTAAAACTTCATTTCATTGCTGAAAATTTCTGTGGTAGAGAAGAAAGTGAGAAGGTGATATCATCTTTCTCTTATTTTATTTCTATTTTAATCAATTTAGCCACCAAACCCACCAAAATTGGACTTTTTAACCAAGTTTGTGTCCTATGGCTGGCCGTGCCTCCCTAAAGGGTCTAATTGCCCTGTAAAGGCCCCCAATGTAGGTTCTCTAGCTATTTGGCACTTTTAGATATCAAAATAGGACTTTTGTATTTTATGTGATTTAGTCATTTTTCACAATTCGGCTCACAAATGTCACAATTAAGTAACTAAATTTTTCATGCACTTTTAAAAACATGTTATATAATGTAAATAATTATAAACTAATTTATGTGACTCTAGATTTGTGGTCCCGAGACTACTATTTTGACTAGGCCCTAAATCTGGTTGTTACAATTTAGCTAGCTGTAAAAACTCCTTCTAACTACCTCAGAAATAAAAAACACAACTCTAAAACATATCTTCCAAAATCTGAATTACCCTCTCAAACTGGCCATCAATTTGTGGAGGAAACACTATATTGAAATCCAGTCAAGTATTGAGAGTTTCATGTAATTTCTTCCGGAAACGAGAAGTAAATCGAGGATCCTTGTCTGAAATAATCGATACTAGAACCCCATGAAGTTTAACAGTCTCAAAGGCATAAAGCTTCGCTAATTTCTGTAATAAGTAATTGGTCCTAACTGAAATGAAGTGAGCAGACTTAGTCAACCGGTCCATAATAGCCTAAATTGTGTCTTTTTTAGTAGGTGTAAAAGGCAACCCACTAACGAAGTCCATAGTTATTCGTTCCTATTTTCATAGTGGAATCTTAACAGGTTGAAGTAATCCAAAAAGAAGATGGTGTTTTGCCTTAACTTGCTAGCATGTCAAATAATGAGACACAAAATCGATTAACTCATGTTTCAGCCCATGCCACTAGTACAACTCTCGGATGTCACCATACATCTTATTGCCATCGGGATGCATAGCATAAGAGCTACTATGCGCTTCCCGCGGAATAGATTGCTCCAAACCCAAATCACTAAGCACACAAATCTGACCTCAAAAGCACAAAATACCATTACTGTTAAACCTGAAGTCTGAAGTCTTACCCTCATCAATTTTTTGGATCTGACTGATCAAAGACTTATCCAAAAATTTCTTACTTTTAAACTCATTCTACCAAGATGGTTTAACTTGCAACTCGGCTAGAATCCCATCATCATTTAAAAAACTTAGGCGAGCAAACATCGCCCTTAACTCGGATATAGATCTCTGTCTAAGAGCATCGGCCACCATATTGGCCTTGTCAATGTGATACTCTATTGAACAATCATAATCCTTAAACAACTTGATCCAACAATGCTGCCTAAGATTTAAATCACTCTAGGTGAGGAGATACTTAAGACTTTGATGATCAGTGTAGATAATGCACCTTTCACCATACGAGTAGTGCCTTCAAATCTTCAGAGCAAAAACAACTGCGGCAAGCTCGAGGCCATGTGTCGGATAATTACCCTGGTACTGCTTAAGCTATCTAAATGCATCATTATACACAATGAACTCTTTCTCGGATTTAGGCTAAATCAGAATAGAAACTTCAGTCAAAACCAATTTAAGCTTCTTAAAGCTCAATTGTTGCTCAATAGCCTAAACAAACAGAGCGTTCTTACGTAGCAACTTAGTCAACGGAGCTACTATCAATGAGAACCCCTTACCAAATCTCTGATAATAACCCACTAATTCAAGGAAACTCCAAAGCTCCGTCACATTCTTAGGCTGCTACCAATCTAAAATGGCCTTAATCTTTTTAGGGTGCACTCTTATACCCTCAGCAAAAACCACATGCCCCAGAAACATAACCTCACTTAACTAGAATTCACATTTACTCAGTTTGGCATAAAGTTCCTTCTCACGGAGGATCTGAAGAACTACTCTAAGATGCTCATCATGCTTGTCCTTAGTCTTAGAATATACCAAAATGTTGTCAATAAAAACTATGACAAACTGATTCAGATATGGCTGAAAACCCCAGTTCATGAGTTCCACGAATGTTGGCAGAGCATTAGTCAAACCGAAAGGCTTGGTAAGGAACTGATAATGCCCATAGCGAGTCCTAAAAGATGTCTCATACACATCAACCTCCTTAACCTTTAACTGATGATACCCAGAACAAAGATCAATTTTCGAAAACACAAACACCACATGAAATTGATCAAACAAATCATCAATCTTTGGAAGTAGGTACTTATTCTTTACCATCAATTTGTTCTGTTGACAATAATCCACACACGTTCTCACAGAGTCGTCTTTCTTTTTGACAAAGAGGACCGGTGCTCCCCACAAGGACATAATAGGTCGAATGAACCCCTATCCAAAACTCCCTATAGCTATAACTTTAATTCTTTCAGATCTTTTAATGCCATTCTATATGGGGCGATGGACATCACAACTATCCCTGATAGAACCTCAATTTCAAACTCAACCTCATTATCCGAAAGTAATCCTAACAAATCCTCAGGAAAAATGTCAGGAAAGTCCGTAACAGTATGAATCCCTTCCAAGCCGAACGCATCATACTCGTATCTCGCACATATGCCAAATACGCATCACAACCCTTACGAACCAACTTTTCGGGTACTAGAGTATATTTCACATTAGAGAGATAATCTCAATGCTCGTTAACCATCACAACCTCCACACCGTCCTCAACCTTAAATGTCACCCTCTTAGACTCACAATCCAATTTTACTCGATGCTCCACCAACCTATCCATACCCAAAATTAGATCGAACACACTAAACGTCAACTCCATTAAATCAGCGAGGAATAGAAACCCTTAAAATTCAAGCGGAGACCTCCTAAACACTTTACTAACTCACGAAGATTGCCCCAAATGACTAATTCTAGATAGCTCACTACTAGTGTGCTCAGCCAAAATCCCCATATTACCCGATATATTGCTAGAGATGTAAAAGTGCATGGAACCATAATCAATCGAAGTATAATAAGGTAAATAATGTATGATAAACATATTGGCAATATCAGCTGCATCCCTGTCCTCTTGGTACCTCGTCACATAAACTAAGGTTGGCTGCCTAGCCTCAACCTGAACTGCACCTCTACCCAGTGCTCTTTGACCACAACCACCACCATTACCTCCCCACATCTGACCTCGGCCCTTAACAGGCTATTGAATAACCCTTTGAGGTTGAATTTGACCTTGAATTGGATCAAACATCTGAGGACACTCACTAATCTTATGCTCTGTGGACCCGCGTTTATAGGAAGCCTCAATCCTCATCCTACACTTGTTCGGGTGGCGTCTATCACAAAACCCACAAATAGAAGCCTACTCGAACCTAGAAATAGGCTCAACTCTAATAATTAATCCTATCTATTGAGGCCTCCCAAACCTAGTCCGTCTCATAGAGAAGAACTTGAAGGACTCGAATCCCTCTTATTATTGTTTTGAGTTTTCTCCTTCTTCTTTTTCTCGCGCTTAGTGTGCTTAATATCATCAATGTTTTTAGCCTTCTCCACCAAAGTTTTGAAGACTTGCTCCCTTTGGGTAGCTACCATAACCTTTATATCATACCTCAAACCCTTCCCGAATTGAATGGTTTTATCATAATTAGTGGCTACAAAAATGCGAGCATACCTTCTAAATCTCAAAAATTCAGCCTCATATTCAGCAATCTATCTATCCCCTTGAGTTAGCCCTCTAAACTCGCATTTATGGGGCTCAACATAGCTCGCCCCTACATACTTACTTTGGAAGGCACTCTGGAAGTAATCCCAATTTAACCACTCAGGCTGAGTACCCTTTTAAATTGTCAACCACCACTGATACATCTCATCACGAAGCAAAGATACTACAACCTTCAATTTTTTCTCGGGGGTGTAGTCTAAATCATTCATAATTCTTTCTATGGCCACAAACCAATACTCAATCACAGTCACAGCGACCTCAGCGACACCCCTGAACAATTCAACTCCATTGGATTAAAGTTGTTAAGTTACCAACCCTCGACTCCCATACCCAAAATGCATCCCAGCGTTCCTCTCCAAAACCCTCAACATAGCCTGGGACGGTGCATTGTCCTTGAAAGTCTGAGCCCCAAACCCAGTCTCAGCAGTTGGAGGATGACTCAACTCGAGCCCCCTGGCAGCAACCACTAGGCCTATGGGTACCGCATCCTTAAGATCTGTGAGTACACATTATCTTATCTACAATTTTCAAAATTTTATGGATTAGTTTTAGTTTTAAAACATTAATTTTAAAGTTTTATCAGAGTACATATCATTATTTAGGGAGTGTGTTATTGCACTACAGTCTCTAAAGGGAAATACTTATACTAAAGTGTCACATACAAAAGTATATCTAAAGCATAGCTAAAGTTTCAAATTTCTTATTTAGATCGATGCCGAAGTCTCGATTTTACTTTCCAAAATCAAAAAGTAATTTTTACGGGATTTTCTCAATTTAGAACAAAATCTTATTTGTTTAAAATAATTTGGACCCTAAAATAAAAAGCTTGAGTTTTGTAACCTATCTCTGATACTATCAAATTTAACACCCCATACCTGACCTAGACGTTACGGTCAAATTGTGAGGGCCACATTGTACGTGAAAACAATCTTGCTTAATTTTTGGTGAGAAGCTCATTTAGCTACAAAAAAAAGGTGACTGCTTGAAATGTTGAAAATGGGACTATTCTGGAAAACTCGTGAGTACTTTGATGAAAAAGCACATTTTATTAGCTTTTTTAAACAGATCTAATGGACTTAATTCATTTGTGAATTAAAACATTATAATGACTTAGTCAAAAAATTTACAGCGACTCAATCTCATAAAACCTTAGTCCTTTGTTAGTCATCTTGTTTTGTCTTAAACATCGATTAAAATTAAGTACTTTGTAAAACAAATGCCAAAATAAATTTTAAAGTACCAAACAAAAATTAAAATATTCAAGAGTCTGAAAAGTCCAAAGAAAGTCCAAAACATACTTAAACACAATATGCAACCCAAGAATGTGAAAACTGAGCTCTAGAGTCACCGTCTAATCCTAAGCTTGAGGATTACCTGAAACGAAACATACAAACGCATGAGCTTTACGCCCAGTGTATGACTTGACCCATATATCATATATACATATAGAGTTTGCATCAGATCAGAATTTCTTATCATATATCATATAACATATTGAAGGTTATCGTATCTCATATCAAAACATATCATACTTCATATCAGAACATATCATATTTCATATCAGAACATATCATAGAATATCCTACCCCCATTTGCCACACACCATCTTCATCCAACCAATCAAACTAATTAAAACTACTAGATTCCATCCATCCAATCATTTCGATATATGGCAATGTGCCACTCATAAATATGTGATTGAGTTGCCAGATAGAAATTTGCGATCTAGTTACCATAATTGCAGTAATAACTGCTAGATCACACTTTCTTCAACAAGTAATACCCCACCCCAATGCATATGCAAAATCATACTAACATACATATATATATCATAAGTTGTATGACATGCATACCTAAACATATATTTTACAGATCATAAACATAGCACATAAATTTTACAAACAAAACTTACTTTTCATACCTCCTAAGTATACTTACGTGTATATATCAAAACTTACACTATTCTGGGTCTACATAATGCCCACAGACCCAATTTTTTAGTCCCTCAATTGGACCCTAATCGGGCACTAAAATTGGCCAAAAGGGCCCATACGCACATGTGGCCCAAATGACCCAACAAGCCTACCTATATGGTCTACACGATCTACCTGCACAAGTCGTGTAATCACATACAACCTGCCACATGGTCGTGTGACTGTAACACCCCTAACTCGTATCCGTCGTCGGAACAAGGTTTTGGATCATTACTAGAACATTCAGAAATATTTACAAATAACTTATGTAAATGACTAATCATTTATCAAGATCATTCATAAATGTCCCTCGATTGGGCCCTTTATGCCCAATACGAGCATTAGAATCGAGTTGGGACTTAATTGGGACCCCTAAGATTTTTCGCGAAATTACAAAATGTTTCTAAGGTATAGGGCTCACACGCCCATGTGGTCCAAGAGACATGCCCGTGTGACCCTGACATGACCCCGTGGTAGAAGCTGTACGGTTAATTAATTCAATTTGAAATTAGGTGCAAGTTTCACACGGCCAAGACATACGCCCGTATGCCACACGGCTGAGACACACGCCCGTGTGCCTAATTCTGAGCATTCTATTTCTCAAAATTAAGGTGTGGATGACACACGGCCTAACCACATGTCCATGGTATCAGGCCATATGTCACAGACGATTTAGACACACGCCCGTGTGCCTACCATGTGGACAAAATAAAGCCATTCCTAGCTTCATTTATCAACCAAAATTTCACCCAAGATCTGCACTTGAAACACACAACCAATACCAACCAATCCAAGCATTCAAATAAAACCAACTTCATCATTCAACAAGGCATATCATTACATGCATAGGTGGTTATAACCTTACCTTAGTGTATCTTAGGCATTCACAATATTGATCACATATTCTTAACTTTACACATGGGAAAATATATATCATAATAATCTACTTAGTCATACTAAAATGAACCATTACAAGCCATTCCAATGGCTATGTTACAAAACATCATTTTCAAACCACTATTGGCCAAGTTGTCCTATACATGCCATTATACCAAAATGATTTACTAAGTATACCCAAAATGACTAGTTGATAGTGTGACGATGCTCCAGTGATCTCCAACCTTCACGAGCTTCCAAGCACTATAAAATAAGGGTAAAATAAAATGGAGTAAGCAGTATATGCTTAGTAAGTTTGAATAACGGAAACTAAGCTTACCAATCTTGTTTATTAAATTTAAGCACACAATATCATGTTTTCCATCCATTTGACTAAATTGTCTAAACACATACATTCAATTAAACATGTTAGTCACCAAAATCTTTATATCAATTAGGTAATATAGATGAACTCATCAAGCAATATTCTTTCATGTCATTATCATTTCATCTCAATATTTTCATGCCACGTTAAAAGTTTTAAGTCTGTTAAATCATTGAATTCTGAGGGATGCTTAAGTAGTACACTCGAAGTGTACGATTCAATAATCTATCAATTTCTTATTCAAGGGTACCCATTATGGCACTTAACCAAGAAACATTCTCTCGAGCCACATATCGTATAACATGATTACCAGTCCAGGCTAAATCCTTTATATAACGTAAGCTCAGAAGAGTTCAATTAGGATTACCAGTCCAGGCTAAACCCTAAACATAACGTATGCTCGAGAATTACTCGTCTAAGCTAAATCATTTCTATAACAAGGTCAATGGGATTACTCGTCTGAGCTAAATCCTGTATGCAACAAATACAGGACCCTAATAGTTTTAGGAAAGCGCATGTAATCATTAGAATTCAACATTCAATCGGGACTTAACCCTTTATCACCATTTCAAGCATGTATCAAATTCTCCATCATAGCATACAAGTAAAGAACATCAATATGACTCACATTACATACAAACAGAACATTCAATTAACATAATTACATGTTTGATTAAGTTACACAAACTTACCTCGACACTTGTTCGCGTAAAAAGTCTAATAATCCAAAACCTTTTCTTTTCCTCGATCTAACCTCTAATTAGTGTTGTTCGGATCTATATAAATGAATTTAACCATCAATTTCACACATTGCATATTTAAATGGACTCAATTTACGTCCTAGGCAAAATTACCATTTTGCCCTTAACTTTTTCATAAATTCTGATTTTATCCCTAGGCCCGGAAAATGAAACTTGTGCAAATTACTTGTTACTCCAAGCCCAACCAAAGCCCCATTACAAATTTTTCAGCCCGTGTATTAATAAAATTTTAGAATTTTTTATCAAATTTTACAGCTTTTCATTTTAGTCCCTAAATCATGTTTTCATCAAAAATCACTTAGTAAAAGTTGTTTATCTATCAATAATCTTTCATTTTCTACCATGAATTTCTAGTTTCCAGCTTATACATCCATGACCCATTTTTCAACCTTGATAACTTTTCAAATTAATCCCTCAAATAGAGAGATTAAGTTATCTCGGTTTCAAAAATACCAAAATTACTAAAAACAGGACAAGGAAACTTACCCAAGTAGGCCTTTAAAGTTTCTTTTCTCTCACCTAGGATTTCCATGTGTTTTTAGGTTGAATATGACATAAAATAATATTATATCTTTTATCATCTTTTTAATTAATTAAGTATTTTGCTATTTCCAATTTAGTCATTGCCCTTTTTCTATATTTCCATGGATGAGTCACCAAGAAAAATCTACGTACTTTTCTTAATGGTCTAATTACCATATAAGGACCTCTAGTTTTGAATTCCATAGCTATTTAATCCTTATAGCTACTAGAATTCAACTTTCACATTTTATGTGATTTAGTCCTTCTCGTAATTAAGCCCTAAATCGATAAAATTTTTGTATCAAAATTTTCACACGACATGTCTATTATAGTACAGACCATATAATGAAATAAAAATAAACTTTATTTTTGGGTCAGATTTGGAGTCCTGAAACCACTGTTTTGAATTCACTAAAAAATGGGCTGTTACATTTCTCCCCCTTAAGGATTTTCGTCCTCGAAAATCTTACCAATAAAAAGATTCGCGTATTGCTTCCTCATAGTATCCTCTAGCTCCCAAGTAGCTTCTTCAATACCATGTCATTGCCAAAGAATTTTTACTAATGCTACCTTTTTTATTTCTTCACTCTTTTGTTTCCCGAGCTAAGATTTTGATTGGTTCTTCATTATATGTCATATCAGGCTGAATCTCTACCTCTATCGGAGAGATAACATGTGAAGGATCGGATCAGTACCGTCGCAACATAGACACATTAAAAACATTATGAATCTGATCAAGCTCTGGTGGTAAAGCTAACCGATATGTAACCAGTCCAATTCTTTCTACAATCTCATATGGTCCAATGAACCGTGGACTTCCTTTACGTCCAAACCGGAGAACTTTCTTCCAAGGCGACACTTTCAAGAATACTTTGTCACTGACTTGAAATTCTAGTTCTTTTCGTTTCAAATTAGCATAGGACTTTTCACGATCAGAAGTTGCTTTCAAGCTGTCTCTAATTACCTTGACTTTTTCTTCAGTCTCTCGGACCAAGTCAATTCCATGTAAATTTTCCTCACTAAGTTCTGTCCAACACAATAGAGTTTTACATTTGCGACCATACAAGGCTTCATATCATGTCATTTTAATACTAGACAATAACAGTTATTATGAGCAAATTCAATCGAAGGCAAATACCTTTCCCAGTTACCTTCAAACTCAAGTATACAACACCGAAGCATATCTTCCAAGATTTGTATTACCCGTTCAGATTGACTGTGACATCCCTAATTTGACCCTAGTCGGGAAATGGTTTCGAGACCACAAAATCGAGTCACACAAATAATTGATTGTTAAATTTCATGTCTATTTTATGTTACAATTTATGTGTGAAATTTTGATGCTTTGATTTTGTCAATTGAATGCAAATTTAATCAAAAGGGCTTATGTGAGAAACATTGAAAATGTGTTGGTTAATTTTTAAAATGGCCAAATTGTTGCATGGATTAAATATGGGGACTTGCATGTCAAAGTCCCCATTTTTCATGATAATGGCCGACCATGATGGTTTTAGGTGAGAAAATATGTATTTTATTTGTTGTAATGATGGCTACTAAATGATATTATATACATTTTGTTAAAGAATTAAATAAAGACTTATAAAATATGAAATAAAGTTTTTATAATGGAAAAAAAAGGGATGAAAACAAAGTTTTATCCATTCTTTCTCTTAATAGCCAATTCTTAGGATCAAAGAAGAACAAAAGGGGGCCCTTAGACGTATGGCAATTATATTAGCAATTGGAGGTATGTTTGGCTTAATTTCTTGATAATTTTGGTAAAGTTGAGTTGTTAAATAGATTTTGAAGTTAGCCCATGCATTTATTTTTGAATTTAAGAAGAATGATACATTCGACTATGCTTTGATGTGCTTGGATTGTTGTTCATTGAGTAAGTGGTTGAGGAATGGTTAGAAGAATTTGAATGCTAAACTAGTTAATTTGTTTATAATGTCCGATTATGATCATTTATAGAGATGTGAATGAATTGTTGTTATGTGAATAAATATTTATTTGATGATATATATATGTATTCGGCAATGGGATAAAATGTGTATTAAGGTAAGTTTCATGGTGATTATGCTTGTGATGTTGGGTTAATATTCGGCATTGAGTAATGTGGGGTAAGGTGATTAATCGGCTATGAAATTATCTAAATTGAATAGGTATGTTTAATGATATGCTTAGTGTAATGTATAATCTTATAACTCGGTTTGGTATTGAGATAAAGGTTAGATGTATGATTGGATTTTGGTATGTGTTAAATTGGTTAATCAAAGATTTAATATGACGAAATGTTAATGAATAACATAATTGGTTTGCACCTTAAATAGTTGAAATAAAGCTTGCCAATTCAATTATGATTAAATGTTTAAATTGTAATGGTCATATATAGGTATATATATATGCCTTATGTATGTACCATGTACACATAAGGACATTCGGCAATATGATTAAATTCATGTATAAGAAAGCATGATAAATTAAGTGACTCTTTGCTTGTGAATGTGAATTAGATATAAATTAAATAAGCATGAAATCGAGTCATGGCATGTTTTATTAAATATGATACATATTGAAATCTATTGTTTTAGATATAGATTAAATGATATGTGATTGTCAAATGTGATTGTTAAGTGAATAATATTAGTTAAGTACTTAAGCAAATCTATTGTTTTACTTAAGCTTAAGAGCAAAGAGGATCAAAGTCAGATAGGGGAAAAGAGAAAGTAAACGAATGGCCGTGGATATCTAGTCGTTGACCACTTCCGAGGTAAGTTTTAAGTGATTAAACGTTGAGTAAATTCAATCATAATAGGACATAATGAGTTGATTTAATAAGATGTGATGTGGCCATGATATGTTTTAAACTCAAATGGTAAGTACATAAGTGTTTGGACTTGGAAATTTAAGAGCAAATTGTAATAATTTGCTTAGGATAGCAGCAGTAACGTGATTTTAGAAAATCACCATAAATGGTTGGTGTGGAATTATAGGCTGAATAAAATATGTAATCAAAGCTTAATTAGTCTAGTTTCTTATAAAAGAAACCGTGTAAGCAAAGGAATTTCTTATAAAGAGATATTTAAAGTTGTGTGAGACAGTATCAGAATGACTCCGAAATCCCCTGTTTTTTTTTTAGAAAATCATTATAAATCACACAAAAAAATTGTTATAAGATAAAATTTATATGTTTAGAGTCCTCAATGAGTCTAGCTTCAAATGAAATAAACAAGAACATATTTTGAATTCTGTACAATAAGAAAGTTGATTCATAGTGAAGAGTGGTCAGTATAGTCAAACAGTGAAATAGGGGAAACTTTAAGAAAAATTCTGGTATTGATTGGTCAAACCAAAAATTCTGAAAATTTTATGGATAGAAGATATATGAGTCTGTTTTCAGGGAAAATTAACAGCACTTCATTTGGAGTTTCGTAGCTCCAGTTACAAATAATTTAATGACTGTTGCTCAGGAAAATAGCTTGTAGTGAATATGTGATTTTGTTGTAAACATTGATGAAACTAATTGAGTTGCTTATAAGCTATGGCTGAAATTGATGTACAAGATAAATATATATATGTGTGGTAAAGCTGAATGGCTAGTGTGAAATATGTATGAGATATGTATATGTGGTAAAGCCGAATGGCTAATGTGAAATATGTATAAGATGTGTATATATTGTGGCCGAATGACCAAATGTGAAAGGTGTGTATATTTAGATATTTGATGAGACAAATGAATTACAAATATGACAGTCGATGTGAATGTTGTAACATGTGATTAAATGTACATGAAACTTGGAAATATATTCCGGGTAAGACCCGATGGCTACGTGTGGAGATTATGCCCGGGTAAGACCCGATGACTACGTGCGGGGATTATCCGAGCTAAAGGTCTCGCTGATGATTCGAGTAAAGCATAAAATTATACGACTTCACAGTAACAATTGGTAATAAATACGTTCAATGCGTTAAGTTGGTCAGGTATGTATTTTGAGATTATATTTAAGCTTGATTTGGATTAAATCACAAGGTTGTTATGTGATGCATATGTGAGTAAAGCAATAAGACTGTTCTATGATTATTGTGCATTTGGTCAATGTGAAAAGTTAGGTGAAAATATGTAATGTACCTATGTTTATAAGAGATCACTATCAAGTGAGAATTTATCTGCTTGTTGTGTATTACGTAATTGTGTATATTCGGCCAAAAAGGGTAGTATACCTAGAAAGAGGTTATATGAGAATTCGTAAGATCGACTTTTAATTTGGTTGGTCAGGTATGTGATAAATACTTGTACATGTTAGACCCATCAGAATTAAATCATGATTGTAAAGTGGAAAGCAAATATGAAAATGCCATATGAATATGTGAGTATTCGGTTATGGAGAAATACTATAGGATATTGGGGGATATACATTTTGATTTGTCCGATGAGGATAACTATAGATATGAAATGAAATGTTATATGTGAATCAAATAAACAAATTGGTTATATTTGAGTTCACTGGTTTTAAATTACTTAAGACTTACTAAGCTTACAAAAGCTTACTCTGTTGTTATGTTTCTCTGTTTTATAGACTGTTGATTTTGGCCTTTTTGCTCGAGGATCGTCAGCAACTTGTCACACTATCACTATCCACTGTTTGGTACTGCTATGTTTTGGATTATCTTATGGCATGTATAGAATAGACTAGTAATGGGAGGATATTTTGGTTAATGTATATAAGCCATGCGAATATGACATCTTTTGAATGTTTACTTTTATAAGTTTTAAATTTTATCCCTGGTTGTGTCTAGAAATTATCCAATTGAATGATCTTTACTCCAAGAAAATGTTCAAAATTTTACTGATCTGGCATTAGTTACAAGTCCGGTAATGCCCCTCACCTATTCCGATGACGGTTACGGGATAGGGGTGTTACATTGACCATCTGTCTGGGGATGAAATATAGTGCTAAAGTGTAACTGAGTACCCAAAGCTTCTTGCAATTTGCTCCAAAATTGAGATGTAAAACGAGGGTCACTATCTGAAATAATAGAGACATGGACTCCTTGTAATGATAATTCAGAAACATATAATTCAACCAATCTATCCAAGGAATAATCCATACGTACCAGAATAAAGTGTGCAGACTTTGTCAACCGATCAACAATTACCCAAATGACATCTTTCTTCATTGGAGATAGGGGTAATCCCATTACAAAGTCCGTAGCAATTCTTTACCATTTCCATTTTGGTATCGTAAACAACTGTAAAAGTCCAGAAGGCAACTGGTGTTTAGCTTTTACTTGCTGACATATCAAACACTTAGATACGAACTTAGAAATATCTCGTTTCATTCCCGACCACCAGTACATCTTTTTTAGATCATTATACATTTTATTACTACCGAGATGTATAGATATGTTACCATTGTAATCTTTATTCAAAATCTTCTGTACTAGTTCTAAACTTTTCGGTACACATACTCTACCTCTGAAGAACAAACAACCACCAGTTCCGATCTGAAATTCTGAGTCAGGAGTTGATTCACTTTGTACCCGTCTTGCTTGCAACTTACTATCATTTTTCTGAGCTTTAGAGATCTGTTGCAAAAACATTTGTCTAGCTTTTAACTCGATTATGATTGAACCATCATCAGACAACGACAATCGAGTGTTCATTGCTCGCAAAGCATATAGGGATTTTCTGCTCAAACCATCTGCCACTATATTGGCTTTTCTCGAATGGTAGTCAATAAAAAGATCATAACCTTTCAACAATTCAAGCCACCTCCACTATCTCAAATTCAAATCTTTCTGTGACATCAAATATTCCAAACTTTTGTGCTCAGTGAATATGTGACATTTCTCTCCAAACAACTAATGCCGCAAAATTTTCAATGCGAACACAATTGCTGCCAATTCAAGATCGTGTGTCGAGTAGTTCTTTCCATGTGGCTTCAGCTGTTTGAAGCATAGGCTACTACTTTACCATCTTGCATCAAAACACAGCCTAAACCATTCAATGATGCATCACTATAAACTATAAATTCCTTACCCGATTCTGGCTGAATTAACACTGGTGCTTCTGTCAATAAAGCCTTTAACCTGTCAAAACTCTACTAGCATTTCTCAGTCCATTCAAATTTCACATCTTTCTGTAACAAATGATTCATCGGAGAAGCTATCATTGAAAAACTTTTTAAAAATCTCCGATAATAACCAGCTAGTCCTAGAAAACTTCAAACCTCAGACACATTCTTCGGAGGCTTCCAATTAACAATGGCTGAAATTTTATTCAGGTCTACTCTGACATCTTCAGCAGATACTATATGCCTAAGAAAACTAACTTCCCGTAGCCAAAATTCACATTTATTGAATTTGGCATACAATTGTTTCTCTCGTAGAGTTTGTAACACTATTCTCAAATTCTCAGCATGCTCATTTTCATTCCTAGGGTAAACTAAGATATCATCTATAAATACCACCACAAACCTGTCACCCAAAATATCATCTATAAATACCACCACAAACCTGTCAAAATACGGACTGAAAATTCTATTCATCAAACCATAAACACTGCAGGTGCATTTGACAAGCCAAATGGCATCACAAGAAACTCATAGTGTCCATACCAGGTTCTAAAAGCTGTCTTTGGGACATCCGATTCTTTCATCCGTAGTTGATAATAACCAGAATGGAGATCAATTTTCAAAAATACAATGGCACATTTTAACTGGTCAAACAAGTCATCGATTCGAGGCAATGGATATTTGTTCTTTATCGTAACTTTGTTAAGCTATCTATAATCAATGCACAGCCTCAACGATCCATCCTTCTTCTTTACAAATAGAACCGGCACACCCAAGTGAGAAACTAGGCTGAGCAAAACCTCTATCAATCAATTCTTACAACTATACTTTCAGCTCTTTCAATTCAGTAAGAGCCATTCTGTAAGGTGCTATGGATATTGGTGTCGTTTCCGAAACAAGATCTATAGAGAATTACACTTCTCTATCCGGTGATAAACCAGGTAATTCCTCTGGGAATACATCAGGAAATTCACATACAACCGGCACTGATTGAATTTTTGACTCAAATACTTTAGTATCCATCACATACGCAAGATGAGCATTACAACCTTTTCTGACATATTGTTGTGCTAACATTGCTAAAATCACATTAGGTAATCCATCCAGTTTATCAGATTCAACATAAAGCAATTCACCATTCTCACATTTCAATACAATATATTTTTGCTTACAATTTACCACTACATCATATCGAGTTAACCAATCCATTCTCAAAATCACATCAAATTCATCAAATGGCAATAGCATCAAGTCAGTCGAAAAGTAATAACCTTTTACCATCAATGGATAGTTCTTACAGACTTTATCCACCATAACACACTAGCCCAGGGGGTTTGAAACTTTAACCACAAATTCAGTGAATTCGACAAGTAAATTTTTAACAAACACTAGGTTCGTGCATATATATGAATGTGTGAAACCAGGATCAATCAATGCACTAATATAAGTGTCAAGCAAAGAAAATGTACCAATAATGACGTCTGGTGCAGAGGCATCTTCTCTAGCATGAATAGCATATGTCATTGCAGGTGCTTGTGCTTCAGATCTAACAGTAGTATCCTTTAGTACCTCGACAACCACCAACATTTCTGGGGGTGACGGGGTGGTTTGCCCCTAAAGACAGGATTACTAGGCTTTTTGCAACGCCCCCACGCCTGAGACCATCACCGGAGTCGAGCTTGAGGGGTTACCGAACATAATTTATCAATTTAAGAACTTCAAATCATTTGTTTCTACATTCACAGCTTTCTAGCTACTCGCGTCACAGTTACAAGAAAAATCATATCTCGAGTTATGAAACTCGAAATCAAGATCCATAAATTTTACCTGAATCTAGACTCATATATCTATTTACTAATTTTTTTCTAAAATTTTTTATTGGGCCAATTAGTACAGTTTATTAATTAAAGTATCCCCTGTTTCAGGGTTCGACTGCTCTGACCTCTGTGTATTACGAATCAGATATATCTCTATAAAAAATTTCAATGACTATCAGGTTTGTTTCTATTAAAACTAGACTCAATTAAGGAATCTGTACATATAAATAAAAACTTCTAATTATTTTAGTAAAATTTATTATAAATTTTTAAAGTTAGAATAGGGGATCCAGAAATCACTCTGGCCCTATTTTGCAAAAGTTTAAATATCTCATAAAATATAATTTATATTCCTTTTTTGTTCAATCCATATGAAAATAGACTCATTAAGCTTAAATTTCATAACTTACTCATCATTTAGTTCTATTTATACTATTTTTAGTGATTTTTCAAATTCATGTCATTGCTGCAGCAATATTCTGTTTTAAGGCAAGTTTCATCTTTCCATGAATTTTTATGAACTAGATAACCTGTTAAACTTCCATGATATCAAACATGATCTAAATTAGCCATCACCATGACTTATCAATATCAAACATTTTCTCAACCAAACATGGCCATATCATAAAATTATTTACACAAAATAGGTATATTGCTATACATGCCATACTTAAGTAGTTGTACAAGCCATTTACCAAGATAAAAGTCCTTTGGATAGTGTGATCGAACTTTCGACCTGTCCCGATTCCTGAGCCGGCTTGTTCAAAACTACAGTGAATGAAAAGGAAGGAGTAAGCATAAATGCTAAGTAAGTTCATATGTAAATAACAAGTAACATAACAATACAAATATACCAAACAACTTTAGCATGGTACCACCAAAACATATATCACATCTTTAAACATCATTCATCATCTTACCACCTTTTCGTTGTTGTATCTATTTTCAACCTGAGGGTTAAGAACATACCTGTCCAAAGTGTCCATTTCACAACACTTACCCAAAACGTCACTTATATCTTAAGTGGTCTTCCATTAAACTAGAAATTTCACCCGTTGAACACATCGGAATATAACTCGGATACATGGATAATTTGCACATAAGTGCCACATATGTAATCAAGAAATCATGTAACCCGCCCCTAAGTGAACTCGAACTCAACTCAACGAGCTCGGGCGTTCGCATCCATAAATGAACTCGGACTCAACTCAACGAATTCGGACATTTGCATCCATAAGTGAACTCGGACTCAACTCAACGAGCTCGGATGCTCAACCATCCTAGTGACATGTCACTTGTATCCTAATCTATTCCTAAGGTTCAAACGGGCTTTTTCCCTCGATCTCACATTTGCCGTCTTCCATGGAATATCGGAACCGATACTCGGTAGCAATTCATATTTATCAAGTAGTAAACATAATTTGCATATTACTCAACATTAACCACAAAGCATAATATTTCATGATTAAAAATCAGCATATCATATAATTAACATTAATAACTTAAAAATAACATTTATGCTACATTATTTACACATGAACTTACCTTGGTACCAAAATATAAAGATTTTGCAATTTAGTCCACAATCTTTTCTTTTCCTCGATCACGACTTGAATCTCATTTTTCTTGATCTATAATACCAAATTAATCTTATTTAATACATACATTTATCAAAACAGCATTTAATACGAACTTTAAAAAATTACACTTTTACCCCTAAACTTTTGCATAATTACACTTTTGCCCCTAGGCTCAGGAATTAAACTTTATTCCTTATTCTTATGTTTTATAACATGCTGATCACTTTTTCCTTCTATGGCAACATCAAATTCTCTTCCTAACATATACTTGTGACTATTAGGTATTTTTGCCGATTAAGCCCTTTTACTCGTTTTCACAAAAAACCGAGTAGCACAAGTTGTCTAACATAATTTAAAACACCATATTCTATCATAAAACATCAAAATACACAAATTTCACCTATGGGTATTTTTCCAAATATAAATCCTAGGTTGAATTATTTCTAGCATAAGCTTAATCGAGCTTCCGGGATTCCAAAAACGTAAAGAACATTAAAAACGAGGCTTGGAATCACTTACTATGGAGCTTGGAAGCTTGAAACAAGCCCTAGCTATGGAGAACCCTTGAAATTTCGGCCTAATGAAGAAGATGGACAAAAATTGGCTTTTAATTTTGTTTTTAATTCATTTTAATAACTAAATGACCAAAATACCCTTACTACTAAACTTTCCAAAAATTCCTTCCATGTCCTAATTTTGTCCATGAACTTAAAATTGGTCAAATTTCTATTTAAGACCTCCTCATTAATATTCCAAAACAATTTCATACTAAAAACTTCTAGAATGCAAGTTTTGCAACTTATTCGATTTAGTCCCTACTTTCAATTTAAGCACTTTAGGCATAGAATTTCATCACGAAATTTTCACACAATCATGCAATCATATCATAAACATCAAAATCATTGTAAAATAATTATTTCTATCTCAGATTTGTGGTCACGAAACCACTATTCCGATTAAGCCCTAATTCAAGATATTACAACTCTCCCCCCTTTTAAAGATTTTCGTCCTCGAAAATCTTACCGGTAAACAGGTGTGGGTATTGGTTTCTCATAGTTTCTTCAGGTTCCCATGTAGTCTCTTCTACCCCATGCTTTTGCCACAACACTTTTACAAGTGCAACACTTTTATTTCTTAGTTGTTTGACTTCTCGAGCTAAAATCTTAATCAGTTCTTCTTCATAAGTCATATCCGGTCGCAGTTCAATTTCTGTCGGTGAAATTATATGTGAAGGATCCGAACGATACCGACGTAACATAGATATGTGAAACACATCATGAATCTTCTCTAATTCGGGTGGTAACGCTAGCCGATATGCTACCGGTCAAACTTTTTCAATTATTTCATACGGTCCAATAAAACGCGGACTTAACTTGCCCTTTCGTCCAAATCTAAGGACTTTCTTCCATGGAGACACTTTCAAAAATACCTTATCACCAACTTGAAACTCCATTTCCTTTCATTTCAAATCCGCATAAGATTTCTGTCTATCTAAAGCAGCTTCCAAACAATCTCGAATCACTTTCACCTTTTCTTCGGTTTCTTTTATTAAATCAACTACATAAATCTGATTTTCCTTGAGTTCAGTCCAATACAATGGCGTCTGACATTTACGACCATATAATGCTTCATAAGGTGCCATCTTCAAACTTGTCTGATAACTATTATTATAAGCAAATTCTACCAACGGTAAATACTTTTCCCAACTACCTTGAAATTCCAATACACAACATCTGAGCATGTCTTCAAGAATCTGAATTACTCTCTCTGATTGTCCATCAGTTTGTGGATGAAAGGCAGTGCTGAAATTTAACTTTGTACCTAATGCTTCTTGCAACTTTTGCCAAAACTGTGAGGTAAACCTCGGATCTCTATCCGAAATGATTGACAAAGGTATCCCATGAAGTCTAACAATCTCTCGGATATACAATTCAGCCAACTTATTAAGAGAATAATCTGTACGTACCGGAATAAAATGAGCCGGTTTAGTCAGTCTGTCAACTATTGCCTAGATGGCATTTTTCTTCCCTGGAGTTAACGGCAACCCTGATATAAAATCCATAGTAATCCAATCCCATTTCCATTCAGGAACCATAATAGGTTGGAGTAATCCCGAAGGTACTTGGTGTTCAGCTTTCACTTGTTGGCAAACTAAGCACTTTGATACAAACTCGGAAATATCTCTTTTCATTCCACTCCACCAATACATTTTCTTCAAGTCATTATACATCTTCGTACTGCCCGGATGAACCGCTAAACAACCATTATGTGCTTCATGCAAAATCTTTTGAATCAACTCATCATTTTTCGGTACACAAATCCAATTTTTAAACATCAAATAACCATCAGAACTGATTCTGAAATCTGATCCCGTATCAGCTTCACATTGTTTTCTTTTGGCTAGCAAATCTTGATCATTTTTTTGAGCTTCAGAAATCTCTTGTAAAAACATTGGTCTTGCTATTAACTCTGCTAGAATCGAACCGTCATCTGAAATTTTCAACTGAGTGTTCATAACTCTCAAAGCAAACAACAACTTTCTGCTTAAAGCATCGGCAACCACATTCGCTTTTCCTGGATGATAATCGATAACAAGCTCGTAATCTTTCAATAACTCCAACCATCTTTGCTGTCTCAAATTCAAGTCTTTTTGTGACATCAAGTATTTAAGACATTTGTGATCGGTATATACTCGGCACTTTTCACCATACAAATAATGTCGCCAAATCTTCAAAGCAAATACCACCGCAGCCAATTCCAAATCGTGAGTAAGATAATTTTCTCATGAGGTTTTAACTGTCTCGAAGCATAAGCCACCACTTTTCCTTCTTGCATGAGTACACACCCAAACCATTTAGAGAAGCATCACTATACACCACAAATTCTTTACCTGATTCGGGTTGTATCAACACTGGTGCTTCAGTTAATAACTTTTTCAATTCTTCGAAACTCTGTTGACATTCTTCCGTCCATTCAAATTAACATCCTTTCGGAGTAGTCTAGTCATAGGAGCAGCAATTATATAAAATCATTTACGAACCGCCGATAATACCCAGCTAGCCCCAAGAAACTTCTAACTTCAGTTATTTTTCGGTGGTTTCCAATCAACAATGGCTGAAATTTTACTAGGATCAACCCGTATACCATCACCTGAAACAATATGACCCAAAAATCCAACTTCCGGAGCCAAAATTCACTTTTACTAAACTTAGCATACAGCTGCTTATCTTTCAAAGTTTGCAAAACTATCCTCAAATGCTCAGCATGCTCTGTCTCATCTTTTGAATAAATTAAAATATCATCTATAAACACCACAACAAATCTGTCCAAGTATGGCCGAAATATGCAATTCATTAAATCCATAAACACAGCAGGAGCATTTGTCAACTCGAATGGCATAACTAAAAATTCATAATGACCGTACCTTGCTCTAAAAGCAGTTTTAGGCACATCTGACTCTTTTACTCGCAGCTGATAATACCCATATCTCAAGTCAATCTTTAAAACCATGTCGCTCCTTTTAGCTGATCAAACAAATCATCAATTCTCGGCAACGGATACTTGTTTTTGATTGTCACCTTGTTTAACTGCCGATAATCAACACATAATCTCATAGAACCATCCTTCTTTTTCACAAATAACACGGGAGCACCCCAAGGTGAAAAACTCGGTCTCACAAAGCCTTTATCAGTCAACTCTTGCAACTACGACTTTAATTCTTTCAACTCTGTTGGTGCCATTCTATATGGAGCAATCGAGATCGGAGCTGTTCCCGGTATTAAATCAATACCAAATTCTACTTCCCTGACTGGAGGCAAACCCGACAATTCTTCTGGAAATACGTCCGCAAATTCACACACAACCGGCACTGATTCAACTTTCTTTTCAACTTCTTTTGTATTAATTACATACGCCAAATAAGCTTCATAACCCTTTCTCAAATATCTCTGAGTCGACATTGAAGAAATCATGCTAGATAATGCCTCTGATTTGTCTAGCTTAACCCGCAGAATTTCACCACTTTCACACTTTAATTCTATAACCTTTTCTTTGCAATTTATTATAGCATCATGCAATGTCAACCAATCCATACCCAAAATAACATCAAATTCATCAAACGGCAACAACATCAAGTCGGCCGGAAAGTAATGACCCCGAATCATTAAAGGGCATTTCTTGCTTACTTTATCAACTATCACGCATTTGCCTAACGGGTTCGACACTCTAATCATAAATTCTGTGTTCTCAACAGGTATATTCATACTAGACACCAGTTTAATGCATATGTATGAATGAGTAGAACCAGGATCAATCAAAGCAATAACATTAATATCACAAAGAGAAAATGTACTGGTAATCACATCAGGTGAGGAAGCATCTTCACGCGCTTTAATAGCATAAGTTCTAGCCGGAGCTCTTCCTTCAGATCTAACTGCTGCATCTCTGGCTACATTCTTACTGCTTGTTTCACTTCCAGCTTTTCTCAGATACCTTCCCCTCGAGTTTGCACCACTAGTTTTTACACTCTGAAATTTTTCTTTCTCAGCTCTCTCTGGGCAGTCTCTAATAAAATGATCCGGAGAACCACATCGAAAACATTCATTTGCTCTGCACGGACCAAAATGATTTCTACCACACCGCTGGCACTCGGGTTTAACAAATCTCGAGTTCCCTACACTGGCTGCAGAAGTATTCTGAGATTTAGAACCCACATTCTGCTTCTTAAAATTTCCATATGATTGCCCAGCTGAAACTTGGGAACGAGGATTCATATTTCTTGACTTTCCGGGTTGTTGTGAAGGTGCCTTACTCATTGGCCTTTTCTTCCAATTTCGTGTCTCAACCTCTACCTTCCTCTTCTCTTTAAGTAGTTCTTCAGCCTTACAAGCTCGATCAACTAGGACTACCATTTCTTTCAGTTCAAGGATCCCGACAAATACTTTAATGTCTTCGTTGAGCCGGTCTTCAAATCGTCGGCACATCTTGGCTTCTGTATGAACATATTCCCTGGCATACTTACTCAATCGAACAAACTCTCTTTCATATTCTGAGACTGTCATATTACCTTGCTTCAGCTCAAGAAACTCTTTACATTTCTGATCAATAAATCTTTCACTAATATATTTCTTCCGAAACTCTTCTTGAAAGAATTCCCAGGTTACCCTCTCTTTCGGTACCACCAAATCAAAGTCTTCCACCAATTATAGGCTGAATCTCTCAACAAAGATGTAGCACATTTCAAACATTCTTTAGGTGTACAAGATAATTCATCAAATACCCGGATAGAATTTTCAAGCCAGAACTCTGCTTTCTCTACATCATCATCAATATTTGCTCTAAATTCTTCAGCCCCTTGTTTACGAATTCTATCAACGGGGGTTCTGTGAAATTTTATCATATCCACCCCTTGAGGCATTGGAGGCATAGGTTGAGGAATTGGGGGAGGTGGGGGAGGTCGTACATTTGGGTTCGTACGAACGAACTCAGTGTACCATGCACTCATCATTTGGAGAAAGGCTTCCCGATCCCTTTCTCCTCCTCCCTGACCAACAGTAGGAGGTGGGTTTTCAGTCGGCCCTGCCCCTTCAGCCGAGCTGGTGCATTACTCTCTACTTCATCTGCCACAGCTGGATCGGGATCCATGTACTATATAAAATCATTTAAAAGGTCAGAAGTCGTCACACTATCACAATTCTTACATATGGCATGTATAGCAAAATCCGTACATACAACACGTAGTCTGAGAACCGACTAAACCTTCTCTGATACCACTAAATGTAATGCCCCACGCCCGAGACCATCACCGGAGTCGAGCTTGAGGGGTTACCGAACATAATTTATCAATTTAAGAACTTCAAATCATTTGTTTCTACATTTACAGCTTTCTAGCTACTCTCGTCACAGTTACAAGAAAGATCATATCTCGAGTTACAAAACTCAAATCAAGATCCGTAAATTTTACCTGAATCTAGACTCATATATCTATTTACTAATTTTTTTCTAGAATTTTTATTGGGCCAATTAGTACAGTTTATTAATTAAAGTATCCCTGTTTCAGGGTTCGACTACTCTGACCTCTGTGTATTACAAATCAGATACATCTCTATACAAAATTTCAATGACTATGAGGCTTGTTTCTATTAAAAATAGACTCAATAAGGAATCTGTACATATAAATAACAACTTCTAATTATTTTAGTAAAATTTATTATGAATTTTTAAAGTTAGAATAGGGGATCCAGAAATCACTTTTTGTTCTATTTAATTTATATTCCTTTTTTGTTCAATCCATATGAAAATAGACTCATTAAGATTCAATTTCATAAGTTACTCATCATTTAGTTCTATTTATACTATTTTTAGTGATTTTTCAAATTCATGTCATTACTGCAGCAATATTCTGTTTTAAGGCAAGTTTCATCTTTCGATGAATTTTTATGAACTAGATAACCTGTTAAACTTCCATGATATCAAACATGATCTAAATTAGTCATCACCATGACTTATCAATATCAAACATTTTCTCAACCAAACATGGCCATATCATAAAATTATTTACACAAAATAGGTATATTGCTATACATGCCATACTTAAGTAGTTGTACAAGCCATTTACCAAGATAAAAGTCCTTTGGATAGTGTGATCGAACTTTCGACCTGTCCCGATTCCTAGCGGCCTGTTCAAAACTACAGTGAATGAAAGGAAGGAGTAAGCATAAATGCTTAGTAAGTTCATATGTAAATAACAAGTAACATAACAATACAAATATACCAAACAACTTTAGCATGTACCACCAAAACATATATCACATCTTTAAACATCATTCATCATCTTACCACCTTATCGTTGTTGTATCTATTTTCAACCCGAGGGTTAAGAACATACCTTCCAAAGTTCCATTTCACAACACTTACCCAAAACGTCACTTATATCTTAAGTGCTCTTCCATTAAACTAGAAATTTCACCCGTTGAACACATCGGAATATAACTCGGATACATGGATAATTTGCACATAAGTGCCACATATGTAATCAAGAAATCATGTAACCGCCCCTAATGAACTCGGACTCAACCAATGAGCTCGGCGTTCACATCCATAAATGAACTCGGACTCAACTCAACGAGTTCGGATGCTAGTTACATCTCACGAACTCGGACTCAACTCAACGAGTTCGGACATTTGCATCCATAAGTGAACTCGGACTCAACTCAACGAGTGGATGCTCAACCATCCTAGTGACATGTCACTTGTATCCTAATCTATTCCTAAGGTTCAAACGGGCTTTTTCCCTCGATCTCACATTTCGTCTTCCATGGAATATCGGAACCGATACTCAGTAGCAATTCATATTTATCAAGTAGTAAACATAATTTGCATATTACTCAACATTAACCACAAAGCATAATATTTCACGATTAAAAATCAGCATATCATATAATTAACATTAATAACTTAAAAATAACATTTATGCTACATTATTTACACATGAACTTCCTTGGTACCAAAATATAAAGATTTTGCAATTTAGTCCACAATCTTTTCGTTTCCTCGATCACGACTTGAATCTCATTTTTCTTGATCTATAATACCAAATTAATCTTATTTAATACATAAATTTATCAAAAAGCATTTAATACGAACTTTAAAAAAAATTACACTTTTGCCCCTAAACTTTGCATAATTACACTTTTGCCCCTAGGCTCGGGAATTAAACTTTATTCCTAATTCTTATGTTTATAACATGATGATCACTTTTCCCTTCTATGGAAACATCAAATTCTCTCTCTAACATATACTTGTGACTATTAGGTATTTTTGCCGATTAAGCCCTTTTACTTGTTTTCACTAAAAACCGAGTAGCACAAGTTGTCTAACATAATTTAAAACCCCATATTCTATCATAAAACATCAAATACACAAATTTTGCCTATGGGTATTTTTCCAAATATAAACCCTAGGTTGAATTATTGCTAGCATAAGCTTAATCGAGCTTCCGGGATTCCAAAAACGTAAAGAACATTAAAAACGGGGCTTGGAATCACTTACTATGGAGCTTGGAAGCTTGAAACAAACCCTAGCTATGGAGAACCCTTGAAATTTCGGCCTAATGAAGAAGATGGACAAAAATTGGCTTTTAATTTTGTTTTTAATTCATTTTAATAACTAAATGACTAAAATACCCTTACTACTAAACTTTCCAAAAATTCCTTCCATGTCCTAATTTTGTCCATGAACTTAAAATTGGTCAAATTGCTATTTAAGACCTCCTCATTAATATTCCAAAACAATTTCATACTAAAAACTTCTAGAATGCAAGTTTTGCAACTTATTCGATTTAGTCCCTACTTTCAATTTAAGCACTTTAGGCATAGAATTTCATCACAAAATTTTCACACAATCATGCAATCATATCATAAACATCAAAATCATTGTAAATAATTATTTCTATCTCGGATTTGTGGTCACGAAACCACTATTCCGATTAAGTCCTAATTCAGGATATTACATATCAGCTGTGAGTAAAGACTCCGATGTGCCAAAAATTGCATTCCGAATGAGGCACCGGCATTATGAGTTTTTAGTTATGCCTTTCGGATTAACGAATGCACCTATTTTTTTATGGATCTAATGAATCAGATCTTCAGACCGTATTTGGATCGATTTGTGGATGTGTTTATAAATAACATCTTAATTTATTCCCGTAATGAATCGGAGCATACTAAACATCTGAGAATTGTGGTATAAACTTTGCGTGATAAGCAGTTGTTTGCGAAGTTTAGTAAATGTGAATTCTGGTTGCGCGAAGTCGGTTATCTGGGGCCTGTTGTGTCAGCATCCAGTATTCGAGTGGATCGGAGCAAGATTTTACCGATATTAGATTAGAAGACTCCGAGAAATGTATCCGAAGTCTGAAGCTTTTTGGGACTTGCTGGTTATATTCATAAAAGGTTTCTCTATGATTGAAACCCTGATGACGAGAATGCTACAGAAAGATGTTAAGTTCGAGTGGTCGGTCAAGTGTTAGAAAAGTTTTGATCAGCTGAAAGCTTTATTGACCGAAGCTCCAGTGTTAGTTCAGCCAGAATCGGGTAAAGAATTCATAATCTATAGTGATGCATCATTGAATGGTCTGGGCTATGTTTTGATGCAGGAAGGCAAAGTGATAGCTTATGCCTAGAGGCAATTAAGCCACATGAAAAGAATTACCCAATGCACGATTTGGAATTAGCAGCTATCGTGTTCGCATTGAAGATTTGGTGCCACTATCTGTTCGGTGAGAAATGTCATGTGTTTTCTTATCACAAAAGCTTAAATTTTTTTATAACTCAGAAAGATTTGAATTTGCGACAGCGGAGATGGTTGGAATTGTTGAAAGATTACGTGCTAGTGATTGACTACAATCAAGGAAAGGCTAATGTTGTGGCTGATGCTTTAAGTCGAAAATCTTTGTTTGCACTACATGCGATGAATACTCAGATAGTTCTATTTAATGACGACTTGATTATAACTGAGTTGAAAGTGAGACCATTATTTATACAGCAGATTTGCAAAGCTCAAAAAGTTGATAATGAAATGTTAGCAAAACGAGCTCAATGTGATTCAAACTCTGATTCAGAATTTCGAATTGATGCTGATGATTGTTTAAGATTTGGAGGCTGAATATGTGTTCCAAGAAACTCAGTATTCGAATGATTTTGAACAAAGCACATAGTAGTTGTTTGTCTGTTCATCCGGGAACACAAAATGTATAACGATCTGAAACAGCTTTACTGGTGGCCTGGTATGGAGCGTGATATCTCTGAATTGTTTCGAAGTGTTTAATCTACCAGCAAGTCAAAGCTGAGCATCAGCTACCGTCTGGGTTACTGCAGCTGATTATGATTTTCGAGTGGAAATGGGACAGAATTACAATGGATTTGTATCAGATATGCCTTTGTCATCGCGTAAGAAAGATGAAATCTGGGTAGTTGTTGATAGACTAACTAAATCGGCTCATTTCATTCCAATTCGCATGGATTATTCACTTGATAAACTGCTGAGTTGTACATTTCTCAGGTTGTGAGATTACACGGAGTACCTATTTGTATTGTTTCGGATAGAGATCCAAGATTCACATCACGTTTTCCGAAAAAATTGTAGAATGCACTGAGTACGAAATTACACTTTAGTACTGCTTATCATCTGCAAACAGATGGTCAATCCGAGCGGATTATTCAGATACTCGAGGATATGTTGCGATGTTGCATTCTTGAGTTTGAAGGTACATGGGAACGATACTTGCCATTGATTGAATTTGCATATAATAATAGCTTTTAGTCGAGTATAAAAATGGCACCTTAAGAAGCTTTGTACTGACACAAATGTCGAGCACCTTTGTATTGGACTGAGCTTAGTGACAATAAGATTCACGGGGTTGGTTTGATTAAGAGACTGAACAAAAAGTGAAAGTGATTCGTGAAAGTTTGAAAGCAACTTTCGATCGTCAAAAAATCTTATCCAGACTTGAAACGAAAAGATATTGAGTTTCAAATCGGGGATAAAGTGTTTTTGAAAGTATCTCCGTGGAAGAAAATACTTCGATTTGGTCATAAAGGCAAATTGAGTCCGCTATTCATTAGACCGTATGAGATCATTGAGTGAGTCAGACCAGTGGCTTATTGGCAAGCATTACCGTCTGACTTACAAAATATTCATATCGTATTCTATGTATTGATGCTACGAAGATACCGATCTGATCCTTCATATGACATTTCCCGATTGAGGTTGAAATTCAACCAGATTTATCCTACAGTGAAGAACCATTCGAATTCTAACTCGTGAGATCAAAGAGTTGAGAAATAAGAAAATTTCATTAGTGAAAGTCTTATGGCATTGACACAGGGTTGAGGAATCTACGTGGGAACCCGAAGATGCTATGAGAAAGCAATATCCAAACCTATTCGCTGGTAAGATTTCGGGGACAAAATCCTAAGCGAGAGAGTTGTAACAGCCCGTTTAGACCCTAGTCGGAACATGGTTTTGGAACCAAAAATTGAGTCAGAAAATATTTTAATATTTTTTTCGTGCTTATAATATGTGAATTAATATGTGTGAAAGTTTGTATAAAATTTGATCGTTTGTGTGTTTAATTAGAAACAGGACCTAATCACAAAAAAATGCAAAAGTTGCATTCTATTGATAAAAGTGTCTAATTGGTATGGCTTATTTAATGTGAGGTCCTTATATTGATATTTGACCATTGGAATAATGGATGGACACAAATGCCTAATGTTAGTAGAATTTTAATGTTATGAAACAAGGTTAATCTAGTAAATGTGTAAATTAGTTAATAATTTAAGAAAACAAAAGACAAAATTTGATTCATTCATCTTAATGGACACTGAAATTGAAGAATAAAATTAGGGTTTGAAGCATAATAACATTCAAAACTTTGAAGATCAATTAGGTATGTGATTTTTTATTCATTTTTTATAATTTAAATGTTTTCGTGATTGTTGCTTTGTGTTCTATTAAGCCCATGCCTCAATTTCAAAATTTGATGATGATTTTGAGTCATGCCATTGTTGATTTATGAGATTTGTAATGTTAATTGATGAAATATGGAAGCTTGATGATAGATAAATATGTTTGTATTGGGATTTTTGATGAATTTGATTATTATGGGTTAAATTGTGAAATTTGTAAATTGAGGGACTAAAATGTGAAATAAATGAAATGCATGGGCTGATAAGGACCATAGGAAGATTCAGCTAAAGCATGGTTTTGATGAATTTTGTATATTTGGTGTTTTGTGTAATAAGGACTAAAATGTCAAAATTTGTAACTTTAGGGGCTAAAATGTAAAAAAAGCCCAAATATGTGTTTGTTGATAAATTGAATGAATTGGTGAATAAATGGTTAATTTTGAATATATATAGATCAAGAAAGAAAGAACTCGGATTTAGATCGAGGAAAATCAAAGGTTATAGAGTAATTGATCCGATTCGTCCATTCCTAGTACGAGGCAAGTTTGTACGTGATAAAATTTGTTACAATTATGTTTTTAATGCTTTGTAATGTATAAATTGTATATTGCGACTACGACTGAGTAGATGACAGTCTACTAGTTGGCACTTAGTGTGCGTTTCGAGATACTTCGACTATATACAAACTAGTGTGCAAATTGAAATAGCTCGGTTTTAAGTGGCATAAGTGTGCAATACCGAGATAACTTCAAATTCAATGTAATGGCACTAAATGTGCGATATCGTTATAGCTTCAGCTAAAAAATTTATGCACTAAGTGTGCGAGTTCCTAAAGCATTGAAAGATTTTCGAATGATTTAACGTATCGAGCCAAGAGGTGAGATGAAATAAATAAATATGGGAAAATACAGGTATGTATGATACTATTTGGTAGTTATACTAAGTGTATGAAGCTTGATGAAATGGTATATACATGATAAATGGTATGGATTAGAATGATGATGATACGAAAACTACTAAGTGTGTATTAATTGATAATTTAGATAATATGAATTGTGAGCATTTTTGGTACGAACTTACTAAGGTATGAAGCTTACTGTGTGATATTTGTCTTTGTTTCATAGAATATCGAAGCTAGCTCGAAGATCGGGGATCATCGGGAATCATCATCACACTATCGAATCAAATCGTTGGTACTTTTTGAAGCTTTGTATATATGGTATATGGCATGTATAGGCTAATGTCTATTTGGTATGTTTGAGCTATAATGTTAGGCACGTTATTTGGCTTTTTAATGATGTAAATGTTGGTATGTTTTTAGTCGTTTAATTTGCCTGAAGTTATGTTCTTGTAAGTGTTATAGATGATACTTTAATGCTTTATATGTTTGCTTTGTTTTGGTATAACGGTTTCGCATGTTTTGGGTGTAGAATGAAGTATTGAAATAGATGTGTATATATGGTATGGAATATGTAGAATGGCTGATTTTGGTTGCTCATAAATGCTTGAAATGGTACCGTTAAGGTTGAATTGTGTGAATGAGAAAATAGTGGCAAATTGGCTTTGCAAATAGCCTTTTTTGTCCACACGGTGGTGTCTCAGCCTATACGACACCGATCATGTTACGCGGCCGTGTGTTCCCTGGGTAGTCCTACAATTAAATTAGATCGACACAGCCTAGACACACTGGAGTGTCTGGGGCGTTTGAGGCACACATCCTTGGCACAATGGGGTGAGTATGGCCATTTCGAAGGGTAAACGGGCTAGACACACGGGCATGTGATTAGCCGTGTAACTCAAGTCAATTTAGACCACAGCCAAGGCACACGGGTCATGTCTCCAGCCATGTGGTACAAGTTAGTATATATGCCCTATTTTCCCCACGGCTGTACACAAGCGTGTTTGATAACCGTGTGGGTCACACGGCCTGTTTCACACGGGTGTGTGAACTAGATGTATAATTTTTCTAATGTTCGGAAGTTTTTATATGTGAACCGTTTAGTCCCGAACCACTCTTATACATGTTTTAGGTCTTTTAGAACCTTATAAGGGACAATGTGAATGTTTGAGAATAGTTTAAGATAATAATTGCATAAATTTGAGAATAGTTAAGATGATAATTGCATAAATGTATGTGAATGATCTGTAATATCTGGTAATGCCTTATATACCCATTCCGGTAATGGATCACGGGTTAGGGGGTTTACAGTAAGCTTTATAGCTAGTAAGGCTCGTATTGAAATAAACTGAATTTGATTATAAATATACAATTCAACAGATTGAATATATCAACAAGTAACTTCATATTAAACTACCAAACCTTTCTTATATTCAATCATCAATTATACTTGTCTTTCACAAATTTTCTCAATTTAAAGCTTATACGGTTCAGGTACAGTACCTGTATCATCTGTATCCATCTCATACTCAAACCACGTCTTTCATTTACCGATTGAACATTCGAAATACTAATCAGATACTCGAGAAACTTACACCCTAAGTGCCATATATTTAAGTCGAAGCTATCTCAATCTCATATCACATATACTACTCACACTAGAGCAATCAACGGCCTGCTCACCAAGCTATCAGTCAAAGACGTAGCTACACGGTGTTGCTCACAACAACTGTCAAAGAATACAACACATGCCGGTATACTCAACCACCGATAGGACGTACAGGACCAGACCCGGATCACAATATCACATAACCCCTAATGACATGTCATCCGTATCCTAATCTATTCCTAAGGTTCAACCGGGATTTTCACATTTTTCAAATCATCGTCGAACATGTCTGTATTCTCATATTCAAAGTTTATAAAATATCAAAGCATTTAAAATATGCTTATAATAAAACTTTAGAGATTCTGTTACCTTACGATGGAAGGAAAGCAACTTTTAGATGGTGGCATGGCAGTCATATGATCGTATGGTAGCAGTGCTTTCAACTTTCAATGTGGCAACAAGTGCAGCAATTAAATTAGTTAGGTATTACATTAATAGCAGTCAAAAAGTAAAGTAAAAGCTTTAGGCTTCATCTTTAGCTTTAGCTTTAGCTTCTTGTTGTGTTCTGGGTTTGCTACTTTTTGTGAAAATGGATTTAGGACTAGGACTTTACTTTTGATGAGCTAAAGCACTACCTTCTCTTAATATTGTTCTTTAAGATGAGTGGCAGTCTCTAATGTATCAACTTACGTTTAAATTCCCTCGTTAATAACTGATTGACGAGCTAAACACGATGAAGCGGAGCGCCTCGGAGTTGGCTCTTGAGGAGTTCAGCAGGAACACTCTGAGTACCACCACCATCGCTGCACCCTCTGCCTTCCCTGATTTCGCTCTTCATCCGCCCATCGCCCATCTTTCTAATTCTTTCCACTTCACTGAATTTCCCAGAGATGCAGCTGAGTTTAGCCCTCAAACACATGTATTATTGTCACAGACGCTTACCTCACACCTGATTCTCAATCATCCTTCTGCGGTACTTTCTCTTTTCTTTTCTTTACTTACGTATAGATACAAATTTTCAACTTTTAATTTAGGTTATTGGATGTATGTACATATACAAATTAGGAAATGAGTCGTGGGGAAGTACAGTGTGTGAAGGGAATAACTCAAACTATAGGAGTAGGGAGAATGAAGTTAGAGGAGCTACAACTCCTTCCTCTGATCATGATCAGTCCGATGATGATGACGACGATGTAGAAGAAGAAGATGATGATGATGATGATGAAGATGAAGAAGGAGGAGAAGGAGAAGGAGAAGTAGAAGAAGCAGATGCTGGTCAGTCTGAACAGAGCTTAGACCCCTCTCATTTGAAACGCCTCCGCAGGTATTTTTAATATATACCTATATGGTATTTGGTAAAATGAATTCGTAATCCCCAGTATTGCAACTCTATTTCCTGCAGGAAGCTTTCTAATAGGGAGTCTGCCAGGCGATCAAGGAAAAGAAAGCAAGAGCAACTGGCAGAACTTGAATTCCAGGTGACTATATATATTTACTATTTTTGTAAACCTTATAGAAGCACAATCCTTAATTATTTTTCTTAATATTTCTTTGAAAAGGCTGAACAATTAAGGGGAGAAAATGATTCCCTATGCAAGCAGCTTACCAATGCTCATCAACTAATTCGTGATGTTGGCACTAACAATCGAGTGCTCACCTCAAATGTGCAAGCCTTGAGGCACAAGGTACGTATTTTCTTTACTTTTGGTATTTATTGTGATGCATACTTGTAATTTTCCTTTCATAAGGCAAAGTCTGAAAGGGTAATATAATCATTACATCATGCATATATAGGTAAAGCTGGCTGAAGATATGCTAGCTGGAGGCTCCTTCACA